>NC_089534.1:14733868-15045689 GCF_963924715.1 Thunnus thynnus
CAACCATCAGTCGATCGACAGAAAAGTAACTGGCATCTGTTTTAATAATCTATTAATTGTTTCAACAATTTTTAAAGCAAAAATGTCAAACATTCCCCAGTTCTAGCCAGTCATTTGTTAGGATTTGCTGCTTTTCTTGGTCTTATGTGACAGTAAATTGAATATCTTCGGGTTTTGGACTGTTGCTCTAACAAACCAGGCAATTTGAGGATGCCACCTTGGATTTTAGGAAACTGTTACAGATATTTTTCATTGTTTTCAGATGTTTTGTAGAACAAACGATTAACCGATTAATCTAGAAAACAATTGGTAGATTAATTGATAATGCAGCTCTATTCGTGTGTGTGTGTGTGTTGTGGAGTTTTTCTATCCCCCATATCATCAACACTGACTTCTAGGTGGAAAAAATGAACATCTTCTGTCATCTCATTCTCTCATTATTCATTATTTTCTCTTGTATACCTCCTCCTCCTCCTCCTCCTGCTCCTCCTCCTCCTCCCCCTGCTTCTCCTGTGACCTTGTCAATAACATTTCCCCTTGCTCGCCTTTCATGTTGTTCTTGCTGGGAAGGAGAATGACAGTGTATCATGTGAACCTCCTGTGGTAGCAGAGGAGGAGTAAACAGTGCAATTGAAGCCAAGTCATTAGCAACGTTCAATAGGTTTTGGAATAGCATGCTGGACCTTATGAGCCCAGGATAAACAGAGTCAGAGGGGCATTATGTTACCATTACGGTTACTGGATACACTGAACTTACAAAGTAGATGTTATTTTACAATCCAGGTTACTGTTATGCTGTAGGTATGTGTAGAGTGTCTTCATTATCTTTTCTAATGTGCATCCATCACTGCTGACAGTTGAGGGGTGTGATTCACCTCAGTGATCAATTGAACATGTCTCACTCTGACTGATGACAGGAAGTGGGCTAAGCTTGATTACCTCATTAGTATGAAAATGGTTGCTCTCAGTTACAGCTTTGGGTCCATGTTACACCAACCTAATGAGTTCTGAAATCTGCGGAATTGTACAAAAAGAGGAAACTGTAAAGACTGTAATAGTGTAGTGAGAGAATATGTGAGAAAATGCGGGACTAAAAGAGAGAAAGAGATAGAGAAATACATGCAAGCCTTATAAACTCGATTATGACAGATCCACCCATTGGGAGATTTAGCCAGTCAATTGGGTGTTTGTTTTAGTGAGTGACCCTGATGTGGTTATGGATCTGGTGGGGAAGGTCATTATCGTGTTTGTTTTCTGCTCTCAAAAAGGCAGACATTCATCCATCCACCAATTCAATTGCTCAGACAAGAATAGATGTGTTTGTGTGTACAAGCACGTGTTGACACGTTTCATATAGCACCTGCAGACACACGCATCTGCTGCTACACAAATCAGAGGTGTTGACAAGGAGGCCTTTTAGCAAGCAAATGGCCACCAGCTGTTGAAACAGTTATAAGCACACACATGCAGCAGAAAGGTATCAGATATCTATCTCAAAAAGCAAAAGCAAGGGCAAAGGTGACAATGCATTTGTTCCTCTTTTTGTCATCTCTACACTTTTCCTCCTCTCTTGCAGACTGATGATCCATCGGGACACCCACCTACCTGATTCTCATCCTCCTCCGCCTCTCTTCCTCTGTGATTTTTCCCTCCAGCAATTATTCTGCTTGCTTTCACATACTTGCAGATTAGCCATTTTAACGGTAGTTGACACTGTTAATCACATGTGCTTGTGTGACCGAAAAGGTTTAATTGCTACATTAATAATGTGTTAACCTCCACAAGAATGTCACCACAGAAATGTATAATTAGCCCAAAAATCAGCAAAATCCAATTAAATTGTGACAGACCAGCAATCAATGGAATATGGAAAGAAAGTAATCCTCAGAAAACAAAATCAATGATGATAAAATGTTGAAATTAAATGGTTCAAGCAGGTTTCAGTCTTATTTTTTGTTCTCGCTGTCAACCGCCTGTTCCCTTTCCTCCCCATCCTTTGTGGTATCCCACTCAATTAACCCTGTATGCTGCATTTAGGGGCTTAGCTGTGATAATATAATACTGTCCTGGTGGTTTTAAATGTTTTTGTCAACCCCGGGGAGACACATCCTATCTGCCTGACGCATAGAAGAGAAAATAAAAGATGGGTAGAGCAAAAAAAGAGAAGAAGATAGCAAAAGAACAAAACATCTGCAGGTTATTAACTTGAATTATAGCCCTTACTAAGAGACAGCAGTACAAGGAAATGGTCTTAAAACGGCAAGTGAAGTCGCGTAGCATGCTTTCCATTTTGTTTTAATTTGTTGCCAGCTGTTTACATTTGTGTTCCAAATTTTCATTTTTATTCACCAAATTAGTGTAGTCTTCAAACTTGTGTCATATGGGCTTTCAGCTGCAAAGCTTGATGGTAAAAGGGGAGAACCAACTCCGTCATGCGCAACCAGAGTCGCAGAAATGGCGAGGCATTGAAACAGTGAAAGGAAGAGATGCTGACTTTTTACACTCGCACACTGATCTTCTTGTCTTCCTATGACATCTCCTCCCATCCCAAGATGATCCGGTTAATCACTGGTTTCATTGTCAGCAGGCCGACAGTTTATAAACTGGCTGTGTACAAACACTGACTCACTCTCTATGGTTGGCACCGCGAAAAAGATGCAAAACACTGTCGTCATTCACACGTGTCTGAGAGAGAAGGAGAGTGAGGGAGAGAGAGCAGATTATTGTTTTGATTTTCAAAGTTAGTGGGGTGTGTTCATGTGGGTGTGTAATTAACCTGCATGTCTACTTTTGCATACTGAATGGCTGTGCACATTTGGCAGTAATGGATCCTATGATTAAGGAAACTTAAATGGGTAAAAAAATAGATATTCTTGGTAGACATCTGTGTACGTCTACTGTACGTCTTCACAACAAAGGTGTTTCTAATTGCCTCTGAATTTAAATAAATCCACTAATGTCTTGATTCACTAGTTGTTAGGCTGGCTGACTACAAGTGACCTTGGTGCTATTGATTGTTTCAGTCCAGTTTGGCTGGAAGCGTTGCTTTGCTCTGAGGGCAAAGGTCCACATGGGCCCCAGCTGTCAATACATTAGCCTCAGGGAGGAACTGTCTGCCTGGTAAATACAGTAAAATGAATAATGCACCCCTGAACCACAAAACTGTGAAATAGAGTCACAAGACAGATGCCAGCATTTTCATGGTTGAATCCACAACAATACTTACTCTGAGCTTTAAATCAGGATTTTAACAGAATGAGGATGTGCTGTTGCAGTTGCTCCTGTAAGCTGTTATATCCCACAGACTCTGAGAAGAATTGATCAATGTGAATATGAGAATATAAGAGAAAGACAGCATCAGTTGTTTCAGTAAATACCCTAAAATAACATATTTTTAAGTTCAAGTGACAAATACCTCTAGTGGCCATAGGAATTATGATTGTTGTCTGACAGGAGTAAAGGAGGAAATAGTGTGATGTTGTTATATAGCCATAAGAGAAATGGGAGACTGGTGTTTGTTTCCCTTTTCCAACAGTCAATGTTGGTTCCTTTTAACCATGACCATAATCATTCTCTGCCCTTATTTAAAGTCATTTTAACACAAACCATGATCATCCCTTAATCCTAACCAAATTACTATGGTTTCTAAATGTAACCAAACCTCAACAATAGCAGTGTCAGATCATGAAATGCTTTTATTTCTGTAAAGGTTTTTGTAAGTCACTGATAAATGATGTCATCCGATCAGAAAACTCCCATATGCATCATTGCAGAGGTAGTTACAAACTATGGCACAGAGTAACAGACAAAATTAAGACTACTGAGAAATCAGTGGAGCTACTGATCTGGCCAATGATAAGCTGGCACCGGTGAACAACATATTTTTTCTTTTAATTAGGAGGACATATTGGATATGAGATGCTGCTAAGAGAGTCCAGATCAGCATATTGTGAAGAAAAACTGCAATTAAAAAACACATGGGTGTGGCACGCTTGTCTTGTGATACTTCTACTATTTACAAGATGCAAGATCTGAAGGGTGGGAGAGTCTCCAGTTTAGTGACAGTATTGTAGCATTTCTACTGTTTGCAGATGATGCCATCATTCTAGTTATATTAGGTCCTGATTGTCACTTTATTCTGAAGCAGTTTCCAGCAGTGTCCAAGATGATCTGCAATCTGAGGCCATGTCTTTACCCCAGGAAAGGTGACCTCCATTATCAAGATAAAGGGTGAAGAGCCTCAAGACTAGGAATCATTGTATTTTGGGTCTTATTTACCTATGACAGACTGTGACAGTATGGTTAGACATTAGTTGTGAATGTCAATGACATTTGGGCTTCCTGCCCTGCCACAAGCACATCACAAAGAAGCAACTATCACAATGAGGAGTGTATGAATGATTAAGACATTTACATCACAAAGAGCTTCGAAATAACTCAGCATGCAGTTATTTTTAAATGAAATTCTCCTTTGAGGATCAATTCCTCTTTCCAACCCTCTTTTTCTCTGATATACAATGTCCTCTGGAGTACAGCTGAATCAGCGTGGGAAAGAGCTTTTGCTGCAGCAGCTAACTTTATCCAGTGAAGTCACATCATCTGTTCTGTATGGTTTCACTAAACTGCATTGCTGGAGGGGC
The DNA here is from genome assembly GCF_963924715.1 of Thunnus thynnus. NCBI lineage: Eukaryota > Metazoa > Chordata > Actinopteri > Scombriformes > Scombridae > Thunnus > Thunnus thynnus. The sequence goes on from NC_089534.1 coordinate 14,738,509, forward strand.
AAGAGGGAGGTGCTCGGAGATTGGGGAGGGAGGAGGGAGGGATGGAAAGGAGAGAGGTGGTATAAACACTCCTTCCTACCATTCCACTTCCATGCCTAACCATACTTTACTAAACTTCATGGGAACCCCAGCCATTTCTGTCTCTATTTGATCATTTGACTTCCTTCTCTCATGTACTCTTTGTCCTCTAGTTCACCTTGATCCTCTCGGCTTCTCAGCTGCTTTTCTCGCCCCATCCTCACCCTATATTCGTTTTTGTGCAGTAGTTTCTCTCTTCCCCTCATCTCTTTCGGTCTCTAAAGATGAGTTCACCCCACCTCGAGCTCCTACTCGCTTTGATGTGACACAGCATGGCAGTGCAGCGAGAGGAAGAAAGCTGAGCTATGAGGTTTTTCTCTGTTGCACAATCCTCCTCTTCCTTCCTCTCATGCCTCATCATCACTGTGACCCACTTATCTGTGCGCTCCCCATCTCCCTGTATCTTACTTCCTCCACATAGGTATTCTAATCACTGCTCTTGTACATACCTCTTATTATTTTCTATTCACTTCCTTTATGCAGCCTATTTACCTTTTTGTTACTGTCATATCCACCTCTAGTTTAGCAAACATCCCATTATTTCATTGTATAAGCCTACATCTCATAAAATATATCCTATTTCTTTTATTTTTCCTCTTTTGTGTTTGTCTCTTTAATGACTTTTCCTTGTTTACAGTATCATCTGCTAGAACATTTACATATCCTCTTACTATTAGAACTCTCATTACTTCCTTCCTGTCCTCTCTGCCAATTCACTCCTTCTATATTTTTTTATCACTTGCATGCAGAGTTGCAATTAGAGAGGAGTGGGTGTTATTATCTGATTCACCAGGTATCTTCTCTTTGAAACCAAATCAGATTATATACTGTGTGTGTGTGTGTGTGTGTGTGTGTGTGCGTGTGTGTGTGTGTGTCTATGCTCAATTTTATCTATGCTTTGTGGGGGATCTGTCACTGTCGGCAACATTTTGTGTGTATTACTGAGACTGTGCTTCAATATAGCATTACGGGCAGAGACTGAATGTTCCTGTAATCTGTGCACCCCTGGAACATAACCACACTGTTTAGCTCTCTCTCTCTCTATAACACACACATTCTCCAAAAATGACCAGAGGAAAAATTACAACTGATAGACAGCGGTATTGATTTCTAAGCCTCCATTTCCAGCATTTGTACCTGACAGCAGCCATGATCCTCCAGACAAAATCTTTTTTGCTAGTACCCTACTTACTCAACTGCCTGGGCTGCAGTTGATGCTTTAAGGCTAGAATAATCAATAGAATGATTTTTCATTTCAGTGTACAGTCTCTTCATATTTCATACTTCCACAAGCTTCTCACCAAATTCAGTCTCTCGTTTACAATTTCTTTCATCTGTCTTTCTGAAAAATGAACAGTGTTCCTGAGGTTTAATAAGACAAATCAGCATCCACTGCAGCGCTTGCTATTAGAAGTTAAAACCTATTTTTAACAGCATGGCAGTATAGGTACTTATGCCATTGTAAGTTACACTCTTGTGATTTTTTTTTTTAAATTATAAAGTTGTAGTCTTTGCTGTCTAAAAACCGTCTACACCATTCCATCCTCTCTGTCCTGCTGTGATTAAAAACATGTCTAAACTAGCCGTGGCCACTCAACTCGCCCATGTACTAACCTCTGTTGAGCTGGTGATGTTTATATTGAATGAGGTTTTCTTACTTCTCGAGTTGAACCCCAAGTAAGAAAACCTAATTCCGATTAACATTGACATTTGTAATAATGCAAATAAGCCCTGGAACATAAACTTACTCAAAATGACATCACGATTCACTCCAAATGTCTAGATAAAGATGGCATTCAAATCAAATGTTGTTTATTAAACATTTTGGTAACAGTCTATTTTACAGGCTCTATAACTTTATACTTATTTGCTGGAAATTGATTTTTGTTAAATTGGTTTAGTTTGTACGTACAAACTCATTATATTTGGGCTCATACGAAGTTGTTAATTTGCAAAAATTAGAGAAATTACGTAGTTTTCAGTATGTAGATTTGTGTGTCAAACTACATATTAGCATTTTAGATTGTTTCTTTAAAACTCTATAAGAAACTTCCTAATATGCTAATATATCGAGTCAAATTTATAATATATATATTATTATATATTAGAATCAATGCAAATTAACAGCTACATATGAAGCCCAATATAATGAGTGGGTATATAATGAGTGGGCACTTAACAACTAAACCACCCTAACACTTTTTTCTGTTTTTTCCTATAATGTATACCAAATTGCACCACACTTTCTGTCAAATGTCCTAAAAATTAATCATTAAATACCTGTGACTCCGAAAGAGACCTGTAAAGTAATGTGTTACCAGTATTTCTATTTAACTACCTCAACAATTTAAAAAACACCCTGTCCCATAAGTCCTAGAAATCCGTGGTAGAAGCAGCGTGTACATGGGTGAGTCAAAGGGTCATGGCTAGACATTTTTACACAGCAGACGTCACAGCTATTTAAAAAAAGTGACATTCAAAGAAAGTGTTTGTGGATATTATACATATGAATGACATCAAGTTACTATGATGCAAGTACCTGGCTTGTAAATCTTCATGGGAATTGTAGTTTTTTGTATGCTAAAAAAATCATAAATGTTTAACTGTGTTACAATAACAAATATTTCAGATTTTAATAGCAAATACCGTTGTGTACCATTTATATTAGAATATGAACAGTAAAGTCAAGGAACATGTTTAACTTTTACAAGAAGGCAGGTGAAAGAAATGCTAAATGAGAGAAAGCTTTGTGTCAGCCAGTGAACAGCCTAACAGCACCTCGGCTCTCTATAGCTACAAAGGACAAAAGTCAGTGCAAAAGTTTAACAATATAACTTTTTTATCTGCCTTCTGTTGAATATTTCACTTTCTCAAACTGTATTTCCAGGGTGAAACAACTGTAGTATTATTTGTAGCCTGAATTAACCACTAGCAACCCAGCCATAATCTGATCATTAACAGTAGAATGTGAGCTGCTGTGGTATACCTGAAATAAAACTTTTTTTTTAGATAGTATAGCTAATATATAATATAATAAACCTATACCTAACATAATTATCATTCTATACATAGACTGTAAAAAAATATGGACGTAGTTACTGTGACGTCACCCACTGGTTTTTGGACTGCCGTTTTGAAGCCTCAAGTTGGGCGATTTGACCGTCGCCATCTTGAGTTTGACCATCGCCATCTTGGATTTGACTGCATATTTGATGTTTGGAGCCAGGAGTGACCGGATTTGGATGCGAGGGTGGATCTGACCCTAGTGCTCACTTCTAGCTAGGTTAACACTGGTTAGCATGGTGCATTTACAATCCATGGTCAACTGTGATAATGCTAATGCTAATTTTTGTTAGCAAAAAACTGGCTTAAAACCATGAAAACAAAATGTACTTACTGGAAAAACTGAACAGCTGACTCCTTACAGGGTCTTTTAGTACAACCAAACGCTGAATAAGACTATTTTAGGCAACCAAAATGAACTGAAAACACACTGTGAAATAGTGGCAGCTATGCCTATAAACTGTGAAATTGGGGTATCAACATGGTTACGTTACATAGTTAGTGTTGTCACCGTGGTAACAACTTGTCAATCACAAGGTAGCCTCATCCTAAAGACATGCTATTTTATCGTCTATTTTACTCTAAATGGGACCACAATTTACAAAATGAACATCATGCTGTATTGAAGAAGATTAGTGATTTAGACCGTAAACTCATTAGGAAACTGTTGACTGAGATAATACATCAAGTGGGGTCATTTTCTCATAGTCTTCCATACAGTCAGACTTATTTTGCAACCACTGGAGTCAACCGCTGCTGGAAAGAATCCAGGTTTAAGGTACTTCTGCATTGGCCTCACTTTTCAGACCAGGAGCTACCCGTTTGTGGGGTAAAAAAAATCCTTTAGCAATTATCTCTTCTGAAAGTCTTTGCCACTGTTCAGTACAACTGGTAGTTCAAGTTCATATAAGTAGGCTATGAATAGGAATAATCATGAATCACTTGGCTGAGTGAAGTGATTCCTGGTGACAAGGAGTTTGACTCTTTGTTCATGTTGAGTGTTTGAATAGAGTCTGAATAGAGTTTGTGGTGAGTCACGGGGTCAGGCCGCTTACATTAGCTTTGATTCACCTCATCACAGTCAAACCAGACTGAAAACGCTGCCGGCTGCTTAGCTGTCGGTGAAAACAAGTCTGACACACATGCACACACTTTATCTGCACACAGCAAACACACTGGCTGGCTGTCTCGCTCTCTGTTTCTCTTTTAGACTCTCTTTTGCTTGCTGGCTCTGACACATAGTCTACACAAAGTTGCCTTCATTACATAAACACTTTGTTCCTTGTTATCTTTCAATCACACACACTATCCTTTACACTAACTCTCTTTGCCTGTTTTTATCACTACATCTTTCTTCTGCATATGCACAAATATGCCTCAATCTGCAACAAATACTGCCTCTATATTTCTCAAATACACACGGACACACAAAAATTCTTACTGTGTCTCAATTCCGTACAATTGTAGACCACACCAATGTACTATAGTACACAAGAAATCACAGTTTTTTTCTAACATGATGCAAATTATTACAAGGCATACACAGATAGATCCAAATTTCATCTTAGAAAACTGCTCTAACATCAAGCACGAATAATTTGCTTCTTAATTTCTTGTTTTTTGAACTGGTTGCCATCACACCACACATTTTTCACTTTTTTCCACCTGTGTGTAGCCTCTTAATTTCTGTCATTGTGGGCCAAAAGTGTCGCTCAACACCACACTCAAAAAATTAGTGATTTTTTTAATCTGCATGCTGGAATTTTTAAGTATATACATATATATATATATATTTGTGTGTGTTTTGTGTGAATGTAATATACTTACAAACACAGGTAGCATTTGTATGTAGCTGTCTCCTTGTAGTTTTTTTGCACACCTGAATGCTGCCAGGCATAATAAGGCTGTTTCTTTATTTCTGTCTGGTTTCTGTTGGTGTTGTTTACTCTGCTTGAGTTCATATACTTACATATATCTCATATAAAAATATGTCTATTCAGGATGAGCCTCTGTATAATTTGTGTGAATGTTTTCATCCTGTGCCTCTATCTACTGTCCTACAAAATCAGCACTGTGCGCTGTCATTTTGTCACCCTCCACTGCTGGCAAGCTGGAAAATAATTTTCCCCAGGGTAGTGGGTGTGACATCAACTATTTTAGGCTCTAGATCACCAGTAGGACAACAACAACTTCAGTTTATCTGGATGATGATTGTGTGAGCGTAAGTGTGTTTCCATTCTTGTCCTTGCATGCAGTATATTTAACACACTTAGGTGCTTTCTCACAAGCACCACTGAGACACAAAGCATGGTGAGCATTTCTCTGTGTGTGTGTGTGTGTGTGTGTACATGTGCATTTTTGTTACCTCTTTGGGACTTTTTCCGGTATTAATTTAACGACCTTGTCAGGACCAGTAGTCCTTATGGGGACCAAAGCCTGGTCCTAATGAGGCAAAGCGTAATTTCTGAGGTCCTAATTAACATTAGGGATAAAGTGTGAATTCAGGTTAGGTTAAGGTTAGGGTTAGGCATGAATTGGTTATGGTTAAGTCAATACAATGTCCTACAAGGACAGCTGCGCAAACTTATGTGTGTGTGTGTGTGTGTGTGTGTGTGTGTGAAGATTTTCACGTCGTCTGCAATAGCTTGTAGTCATGCTCCACACACATGCCATGCTTGCCCTAGTCATCACCAATTATTGTGACAGAGGGTGATCTGCCTGATGACAAGTGGAAGAGTCAGGGACAAACACACAAACAAACGCATAGGCAACCAGACTGAGTAATAACTACCTTACGATAGATAGATAGATAGATAGATAGATAGATAGATAGATAGATAGATAGATAGATAGCATTGTCCTTTCCCCTCAACCCCCTTCAGAAGTAGGTCAGTGTGTTGAATTCACTCTACTGACAGGCCTTCACTTCTCTGCTACTCATTCTAATTCACTTATTCATCTCTATTATTAGGGTACAGCTTAACTCTGCATGCAGCAGACCACTGTATGCAACCATTCAGTCTTTTTTTTTTTTTCTCATTTCTTGTTTTTGGCTGTCATAACCGGGGCCACGATCTCTGTATTCTGCTCACATCTCACAACTTGCAGATAGCTGCTGTCACTTGTAAACAGTTGACCTTTCAGGAAGGTGCAGCTGTCTTCATGATTCGTTCTTGAATTTCTGGTTTGGATCTTTTAATGGGTTTCATCTGTCCTAAGGGCATGAAACTTGCTCAACCAACTAGTGTATGCCAATTGTATTGAGGCATTTATTGCTTGACCATAAAGTATTTTTTGTTTTTTTTAACTAGCTACCCAAGAGGTGTGGAATTTTCTCAAATGCAGAAAGCAGGAACTACAAGTTAAGACAAAAGGGTTTGAAGTTTGAAGTTAGTCAAACTGTCTTTACATAAAACCTAATAAAATGTCGCCTAATAGACTACATGCATTCTATGATTAGGGAGCAGGGAAAATAAGGTATCTACAAACGAAATGTGTTCTTGTTCAATCGTTGTTTTGTCCATTTCAACTAATGAGCTATTATTCAATGGATCTATAATATAATACATTTAATTTGTGCCTTAGCGTTAGCTTAAACACATCAAATGAATTCCACTAGAGTCAGAGGCAATGTAGAGAGGGTAGCAACTGTTAAGTCAGGTTACCTTTTAGCTAACTGCCTGGTGTTGCTTTTTTTCTTCATTATGATTAGATTTTGCTAGTGCTTTATTTATGTGGTATAGCAAACTCAATTACTAAGATGTTGGAGCACCAAAATTGATTTTTCAATTACATGAAACTTGTAAGAAAAAGTTGGTAAATTAGCTTTAGCTAAGACTATCTCACCAGCTAGCCTAGTCGGAGTGCAGTCACTGTAGTTTGGTTTTTGGCTTTTTAGGGCCCTATAAAGGACCATATTGACGTGAAAATAAAACAGTCTACTAGTATGAGAGTTTTAAATGGTTACAGCATGCTGTTTATCATTTTCTCTCTGTCTATATGTCCATTTATCCCTCCTCTCTTCTGTTTGAATTAGCTCATCTCTCCTTTGATGTTTGCATTTGAATATAACCCCAGTCCTCGAGTTCCATTGCGCACACACTCCTATACTAATAAATGACAACCTTTGATATGTTCCACTACATTCCCTCGCCCGTCTGCCTTTCTTTCTGTTTCCTTAACGAGGGGTATTTCAAAGCGAGACCCTTTCACTAAGAAGCAGAGCAATATTTCCATGAGAGAGGTCAAAGGGGACGCCTGTCTGTGGAGAGACTGAGATGCTTAAAATGCTGGTTGTGTTAATGCCTCTTAACGGCTCAGGAATAAGGATGAAGATGGGGCCATGTGTGTGTAGGAGTGTCAAGTGTGTGTGAGCACTTACAGATGAGATATGTCAAAGAAAGGTATGAGTGTCACTGATGTCAAGTGGAATTTTTGACTGTAAACAATAAATTTGATGTTTTCAGATGATGAGGAATCAAAACTATCCTTGTTTATTGCTTCAGTGAAACATGCACATTCTTGCTGTTTTGTATTCATCTTCACAGTTAATGATTAATATAAAAACCTCCAGTTGCACTCAGTAAAGTAATTAATGTGTATTCATGCTGTCAAATATTGAGCACATAATGTACTACATTTGCCATTTGCAACATACTTTACATTTGGTATTGTAATTTCAAAGGTATAATTGGGAGCTAATTCCATTCTGTGCACATCAACCTGCCCACACAAAAAGTGAAATCACAGTGACTGAGCTTTAATGCTGAGAGCTAAAATCAAATCGTCCTTCCATCCCCGCTGTTCCCGTGTCTGAATACCAGTGCACGCTCTCGGCTAAAGCATACAGGAGTCCGTTGGGAGACTCAAACACACACATAAACACGCACACAGCATGATTTAAAACTGGAAACAGTTTCAGTATTTTTGCATCCTGAGTAAAAGGAACTATGTTATTGTCATGTTCTACAATAGGTATTGTTATTTAAGAACAATCTTGAGTGCTAAATCTGAAATAGGTCATACATAAATGCCATTAGCCTTCATATATGTGACACTACAGAGTTTTATTGAAGAGTGTCTATTTTAGATAGTTGATAAGTAATATACAAGAAAATTCGAACTAATTTAAAGCTGAATGAAGCCATTTTTGGTCACTAAGGAGAAATTTTCAAACAAACTGACAGCATTAAACATTTGGCCTATCATCAGCCAGTCATTTTGGCTTTTTGGTTCTTGACAGTTAGCGTACCGTCAGCTTGTGTGAATTTATCTCTTGGAAACAGCTGACCATCGTTTGCTATGAGCCATTGTGATTCAACCAAATTGCCAAAACAATGAGCTGAAAGTGATTGAATACCGCAAAGCAAAAGTTGTTTAATGGAGCTTGGACATGGTTCCCTCCTAGAATCTGACTGTGCTGATGGTAAATGTTAGGGGTTAGTCTATAGAGGATATTGAATTTGAAATTAAGTAAACCGAGATGCCAATCCATAGCCAACCCTGGGTCCCAAGTTTTTTATCTACACATGGCAGCTATGGAAAGATTAGGGAAAAGATTGTGGTTATGATTAATAAAGGTCTGAGATGGGATGTGAACTGCAGTTTCCTGCATGGATGTTAGGAGAAGGTGACCTCAACAACCTTACTTTCCACCTCGCTATATAAAGGGCACACTTCTTCCTGCAAGGGCACTGGACATAAATAATATGGTATGGAATCATCCAATATTGATATAATTCTCTAGAGATACTGGGATGGTATAGCAGCAGTAGAGTCCATTTTGCTGTAATCATCCAGTACGTTGTTAGTGAGCAGTTCAGCTTTTGGACAAGTAAGCTCACTTCTATGTGGTTACTTTGGCTTTAATTTCTAGAAGGGAGAGTTAGAAGATACATCATGTGGTCGCTGGGAGGGAAGGGTTGGTCCTCCTTGCATGCGTCCTCTGCACAAGCCTTGTGGTGAAATAAAATGAAGCAGGGGAACACAGGACCTTTGAAGTGGCGTTGAGCAGAATACAGCCTCTAACCACCGAGCCACTAAGCGGCCCAGCCCCGGCAGCGTGGCATGGCAATGACATTTCCATATGATGTCTGTTCCTCGTAGGCAAATATACTGTATATTCTGACTCCGAGTTTGAAGAGCAGAGACGTGGAAACTGTGTTTTGAATACAGACCTGGATTCGTGCTGAGAGGTGAAATGAAGTTGAAGAGAATGTGAAAGTGAGACAATTGTGTAGTTGGGGTTGGTTCTGGTTGGTGTCTGAAAAAAAGGATGTTACAACATGACAGTAATGATGATTCCACTACAAATTATGTTCTCTTAGATGAGTTTTTCATTTTAATTTCCTGTTGAGCTCCTCTGGTCTTGCTGGTTTGCATGTCCTTGTTTTCCTGACATGCCTCTGTCACAGCCAGCTGCTAACCAAGAATGTCTTTGTGTTCCAGGAGGAGGAGATGCCGGAGGTGGAGATAGACATCGACGACCTGCTGGAAGTCAACAGTGACGACGAGAGAGCCAGCAAATTGCAGGTATACCCCTGTGACTATGTGTTTATTTTAAGCCCGCTGTATTGTACTGTACATTGATTATTATAGATTTAAAGGTGAGATGAAAGAGTTGTGCTTTATATCACTAATCTGTAATTCTCTGTGAAACCAAGACTCATTTTATAATTGATTACAATTTGTCGGACTTCCCTCCATCTACATACTTAAGCCAGTGATATCATCATTTTCCAGAATGACTTAAGGCAACCTCAACCACACAACATGCATGACTTTTATCTTCTGGGGGTCTATATGCATAAGTAAAGAAAGCAATATTAATGTATTAAGGGCTAGACTAACTCTCTTGACAAAATGACACAATGCTGGTTGCTGAGTCTCCTTTCAATGCAGAAATTGGCATCGCTGCTTACTCAGGTTATTGGATTTTGCCTGCTGACACCAAAACCTATAGACATTTAGTTCGATTTTAGCTATACTTGAAAGTGACATTATGTCATTTGCATATGGACAGTTATCCACATGAATTAAAATCATACACCAACAACCTCCAAAACAGATCCAGGAATCAAGAATTTTACATTAACTACTGAATAAAAAATATAAGTTCAGTAGCTGTAGTGTTTTTAAGATGTGAACATGTCTAATCCCTCAAACAACTCTCCCTGTTTTCCTTTCTCTAACACAGGAATCATTAATAGACTGCTACAAACCAACAGAGGTGAGTATTTTTAGTGTGTCTTTCATCTATTGTGTACATACAGTAAAATACTCGATATCAATGACCTAGCAGCTTGTGAGTAAATGGACATATTGATCCTCACATGCGCTGTTCGATTTGCAGAGTATAGCCCGTTGTATGTTGAAGCATCATGGCCCAGATGTGTATGTCTGCAGTTAATTAATGTCTGATGACACACACACACACACACAACTAGGTCACTATTGGGGACATTACATAGACTTACATTAATTTCCTGGAGACTTACCCAAACCCTAACCCTTACCTTAACCTTCACCACTGACCCAAAAATCAATGTTTTACCAGTTGTAGATATGACTTTTGTCCCCAAATGGACAAGCCGTTCCCAATTAACTGGTCTTAAGTTTGAAATTCGTCCCTGAAAGTAGCAAACACACAAACACACAAACACACGTCACTGTTTTCCTGACCTCAATACAACACAAGAGCCAAAAGGACCTGAGGACACACACACACACACACACACACACACACACACACACACACGCACACACACAAGGACACTGTTTGACACTGTTAACAAAATACGCTAAATCTGTTTACTTGTTAAGAGAAGAGACCTGAGTATGTTCAGTAGGTGTGTTTGTGTATGTGTGCAAAGAGGTGTTAAATATTTGGGTTCAGCTGAGGTGGGGTTAAGCCATTTTAGTGATTAAAGGTAGTACAGACCAATCACATTACCTCTATGGGTGGCAATCTTGTCCAGTCTGTCCAGCCTGGACTCCCCATCTGTCACCTGTGCGTGTGTGTTTAAGTGTGTGGCATTAGGTCAGCCCATGACAACCACTACAAGGTCACTGGTAGCTCGAGCTAGAGTAAAGTCCAGCCAGGTTGACAGCCGCTAATACGTGTCACACCTACACACACATATACACACACAAACACACACACACAAACACATCGTAATCCCCTGAGAATGGAGAAGCACAGATGCCATTTTGAACACAATCCCACAAAGAAGGGAGGCATCAGCTGAGGATAAATTGGTCAAAGAGAGAGATGATGAAGGGAGAAGGTGAATGTGACTAAGGAAGAGTAAGAGGGACAGGGACAGGGATGGAGGAAGGATGAAATAAAGAATTAGTACACTGAGAAAAAGGTACAGTACGCTGGGGAAATGACAGAACAGGAGATAAAGGGAAAAAAGTAAGAGAGATGGGAAGAGAGGGATGCAGAGGGATATATAAAGGCTGCAAGAAGGAGACAGAGGAGGGGGAGGCATAGATGTCAGTAATTAGGTCATGAGCAGTGTCACCCCTGGAATAATGAGGGTGATTATATTCCAGCATATTCTCCTCAGTCGTGGATCTCTCTACAATCTCTTTCTTAAATCCAAGATAAGGAATCTCTTTGTCCTCCTTCTTTACTGACTTGTTTTTCCTCATAATACAATAACTTGTATTTCTTCTGCGTGTTTAAATAGTAATATCACCATATTTGGTATTTTATGCTTGTAGCTCAGTGTTGGTTTTTAGTCCCTTTAATAGATTGTTTTTTTTTTATGCATTAAGTACAAGTTAAGATATTTTTAAGTCAGCTTTGCTCATCATCCTGAGCTCCTTCTGTCCCACACAATTCCCTGTGGCACTGGAATAAACTCTGAAGCATATAATTCAGTGGATTGTCAATCACAGCGAATGAAAAGCCAACAATCACATTTTGTAATGTTGCATTACATGTCATGCCATTAGTCGATTAATCGATTAGTCAATCGACAGAATGTTAATCGCCAACTATTGATAATCAATTCATCATTTTTAGTCTTTTTTTTAAGAAAAAATACTAAAATGCTCTCATTCCAGCTTCTTAAATATGAATATTTTCTGGTTTCTTTAGTCGTCTATGACACTAAACTGATTATCTTTGGGTTTTGGTCGGGACAAAAGAAGATATTTGAGGTTGCATCTTGTGTTTTGGGAAACTGTTATTGACATTTTTCACCATTTTCTGACATTTTAAACATCAAACAACTAATCGATTAATCAAGAAGATAATCAACAGATTGATTGATAATGAAAATAATTGTTAATCTCAGCTCTAAAATACACATTCACTCTCTTCACAAAAAGATAGATACCATTCTCATGCCTGTACGCTAAATATGAAGCTACAACCAGCAGCGAGTTAGCCTAGCTTAGCATGAGGACTGGAAACAGCTAGCCTGGCTCTGTCCAAACGTAACAAAATCTGCCTACCAGCACCTCATTAATTCCCACATTTTATCTTGTTTGCTTAATCCATACAAAATGGATGGTGTAAAAACAACAAGTTGCAGTTTTACGAGGGGTTTTGTGGCAGACTATTTCTTCATTGGGTGCAGTGACTTCCTGGAATCTTCAAATTTAATGGGCAGACAGTGTGATACCAGAGTGGTATCAATCTCATCTAACTCTCAGCAAGAATATGTGTATTTCCCAAAATGTTGAACAATTCTTTTAAAACTTAATCTTTTGCCAATTACTTATGTTATTTTGTTCTACAGTTATGTAGGATATCCTGGCAATAACATCCCAATCAAGCAATTGCACAAACAACAGCAGGACACTTCTGGCTGCTGTACTATGCTAAATCAAACAGAAATTTAGGCTTGATTGCAGACATCTAAATATTTAAATTGTGGTCTTCTTTTGTGGGAGTATTTCATAATCTGTACTATGGGTACAGACAACATAGATGAAGGAAAGCAGCTTAACTTAAGAAGCACTGAAAAATGCAAGCCTGATTAGAACAGAGACCAGTTTTTGGTGTGCAAAGCCTTCTTTTTTTGATAACCTTTTAAATAATTAAAGACATAAAATATGTTTTCCCTGTATGGGCTGTCTAACTATTTTTTTCTCTCCTCCTTATAGGACTTTGTCCGTGAGTTGCTGGGCAGGATAAGGGGAATGAGAAAACTCAGTGCACCAACTAAGAAGGGCCTATAATGGCTGCCTTGCCAACCATCAATCAACCATAAACTACGTCATCCCAGCTCCACCAAGTTAACCCACTCAACATGGACTTTCATCACACGGAATAACTTATCAAGACATAAGAGCATTAGTAACTATTCTGCAACCTGCAAACATGCACCATAAAATCCATGCATATAACACTAGTCATCTATTTCACACTCACATAGAATAACAAGGTGTATTATAATATTTGATTGTTGAAAGGTACGCAAGCAAAATCACGACACAGCCGATATGTTTAAATAGCATACAGACACAATAAGGTCAAACCCTTGAACGTGCCAGAACTGCATTAACATGAAAACCACCTAATTCCACATTTCAGAGCCATATTAAAACTTTTCAAGCCGATGCTATAATCCCAACAGCCATACAGACTAAAACACCAATAAATCTCAAAAAAGGGAGGTGGTAAAAACATGTTTGTACTGCAGTAGGTGTGAAATTAGCTGTAGCACTATGTAAACACAGTGCTTCATGATTTTTATTTTCTTTTTTACTGAAGTGTTTTGCTGTTACTTTTTTTTAAAGTACTGTACGTTGCCATTTATTGTTCATGTGATTGAAATGTGGTCCTCAACGGTTTTTGTTTTTGTCCTGCTTTCAAGTCAACCTCATTATCCTTACTCTGTCAGCGCTTGCATATGTACAGTAAAGGAGCTCTGTAGTTTTATTTTAAGTTAATTTCAAAGCACAGAGCGTGTTAATACATCAGTTCTGTCCTTTTGTGATGTGTAAACTCTGGAAAGAGTAGGGACATTTTTAGCAAAACAGGCTAAAATAGAGTGAAGATTTTTTGCCATTTACCCACCGTTCTAGAACACTTTTCACTACAGCAAGGCATGATGGGTGTTGTAGTTCTCTGTATGAGACTACAAAACCTGTATGATTGGCAGCCTTTCACTTATCATGTTGTTCATTGCTCTTCCTCCAGCTATTTCACCAGAATACATATCAGTTGGTGGTTTAGATTCAAGCACAAAGCCCAAACATTGCAGTTGTTTCTCACACCCTGGTTCACTTAACTCTGCTAACTTGCCTCTCTAATAGTGGTTGATGTTGCCTTTAAGGACATTCAGGATCAGTCCACCTATTTCTCAGCACTGAACCTTAACTACTGACAACCTAAAGGCAAATAAGATTGAGTCATAACCTGAGGACCACTTGAAACTTCGACACTTAAACCTGTCAGGTCCTGTAAGGGAAGGTGTGCCAAAACTGGGAGTATTACATCCTAAATGTCATACGTCATGGAGGCATTAGTGTGACATGGCATTTCCACAGAGATTGTTTAAGTTTTTTAAGCATCTTCAGGTTGGTGCAGAACTTTAAGCTGTTTAAAAGTCTAACTTTTCCAGGTTGCAGAAAATATATATTGTAATTGCAGAATCCCAGGTTTAAGAGGTGGATTTAGTTATTTATTGTTGCGCACCAACACACTCAAAAACCTGTAAGCTGTGGTACAATCATGACTCTGTTATGAGGTTGGGCCCAGTTTCATTTCCGAGCATTCATTTGTGAACCAGCCGGAATGGAGCAGGACCTAAACCTGCCATGTGATAAACCCTCAGCTGCCAAAGACAAAAGCAGGGCAATGTTTGATTTTAACATAACACTTGCAAAGCACCCGTCTTGCATGCTAAACAACAGAGAAAAACATTGATAAAGAGTATAGATATTATGAACTTATAATCAAGCAAAAAATACTTTTTTGACTTAGCTACCATGTATGACTTTGTAGAACTTTTGTGTTGAAACAACGTGGCTGTCACGTTGGAGAGAATCCAGGAAATTAAAAAAAAAAAAAATGGTGCTGTTTTTGATGTTCTTCCCAGGTTGTATAAAGGCGTTTTCACTGTCGATCGATGCCAGAGAAATGTGTCCATGAGAAATGTGTCCATCATTGTTGATGGAATGCAAACAGTCTGAAGTGGCGTCCTCTTTGCATCTCCTTTCCTCAAACTAAACTGGGTTGGATGGGTGTCACCACACATTTGATTTGTTGAAAAAAGATCATGTGTTTTCTGGATCAGTGGACTGGAAGGAAAAGTTCAGGAGGAAGCCATTATAGGCAACTGAGATGCATTCAGGCTTCATGTCGAGGTACTCCGTAGGATTTTCTCTGTCAAGAAACAGTTCAGGGGCAATAGGTTGATATTTTATAATTTATGGGATTTCATGTGGAGAGTATTTTGAAAGTGTCCATACTAGAGAGCTTTACGTTTGCATGTATTTTTAAAGTGGCATGTGGAGGGGGAACATTTTGTTGGCCCAAAGGTTTTTATTTCATGAAATAAACACTTTCCTTTTTATACCTTTTATTAAGACTAAAATATTCAGTTTTTCAGCTGCAGTTTTGTTTTTCTGTACATCCACAATAAGCGTTCTTGTTTTTAAAATGTAATGTGGTGTGTGGTTTGTTTTTGCTGATAATAAAAATGCAGAATGACTCTGTACTGTTTAAAAAGATGTCCTCCCTGTGTATTTTTTCATATGTGCTTTATTGAAACAATGGAGGAGATAAGTTTTTGTATTTTTACAGTGGCTAAATAAGGTATGTGCCATTATTCAGATGTGTTGTGTGTCAGCACAGTGGGTATATTAGAGCATCATGATTGCCAATGTGTTCCTTCTCAGTGCCACACTGTGTTGCAGTAGTTTAGTAGGACAGTCCTGTGCGCTGTCTGATTCTGTAAAGAGCTTATCACGGTATGACATTATTGCTCATTGTGCGCATGAGTAGCCCTTCTCTGCGGCATGTCTAGCCCCATATGGACCAGCCTACTGGCCTACTGTACATTGTTGCTAGGTAGAAAGTGTTCATCTGTCTCTGGGAAAGCAAAGACTATAAATGGTCATTATGAGAATGCTAAGAAAGAATAATCACAATGAAACGTAAAGTTACATGATCTTGATCTGTGAGGGAACATGTCAACCTCACTGCAAACCAAAGCTCATATAATTTTATTGCTAAAGGGAAGTCATGTGGACGAATACAGGCCAGTTTAAGAGGAGACAGACATTTGGTGAGGGTGCCGCAGCTTTTATTCCCACAGAGGCAACATGATAATGAATGTCTTCTGATTTACTCACACACATTCCCAAACAGCCTTTTTTAATTTTTTTTTATAAATTGACAGTGTACAGCTCGAACATAAATGTCACTTGATGCACTGTACCAGATTATAACTTCAAGCTAATTTGATCTGCAGTCCCTTGAGTAAAGAAACAACACAATAACAAACAGTACAGAGTAAGAACAACATACAAAAGTTATACAAAAAAGAACACATCAGACACACATTTCAAAACTACACACAATAGCACATCACAAATGTATGCTTGTCAAATAAAAGTAAGTCATGAGGACCGTAAGATAGAATATCAAAATCAGTGAGTGAGGAGCTGAGCAGCTTTTAACAGACTTTTTAAGTTGGAAAGTGAAAGTGCTTATAGAGCTGCAGCTCACACAAAGTCATGTGGTGGAGAATGGGACAAACCACTTAAAATTTTATAAACCCGGCACAAATTTGAAAAAAAAAATCTAAAATTCTCAAAGCTCAGTAAGTTGTGTTTCTCCAGTACCCTACAGTGATGGAAATGCATTAGCTTTTTGTCCAGAGTCAAGTCAAGGACTCAAGAGATTTTATGGCTGTTTCTCCAGCCTGCTCCCAACATGTTATGCAATAACACATATGGGAAAGAGTCACATGATGCATAAATATCTTGGCTACGTCCAGAGAGAGCCAGTTTCTAGATTCGCTAAGTTGTACTTTATGATGTTAACCTTTTTTTTTTAAACATGTTTCTTAAAGTTAAATTTTAAAAGTTAAGTTTTAAAAAACATACCTTTTGTCTTGTTTACATTTAGACTCTGACATGATTGATCAAGCCAATGTGTGATCCGTTCCAATGCATGTTAGCTTGCACATGTTAGCTTGGCAGCTGCTAACTCAGCTGTTTTTGCATGCGTGTATACAACAGTGTCATCTGCAAATATTTGCAGCTCTACATCATAACACTGTTGAGGGATATATATATTAATATATAGGCTAAATAATAGGGGACCTAACATTGAACCTTGTGGAACACCCATTGTGCACACATGTTACTGGAAAGTATGTAACAACCTTTAACACATTGCATCCTATTAGATAAATAGGAAGACATCCATGCCAGTGCTCTAGATGAGAAGTTAAATTTAGAGTCTTGTTGTTAGAAAATCACGATTGACTGTATCAAATGCTTTAGGCGGATCTAAAAATACAGCACCAACTACTCCTCCTTTATTGAGCCTTGATTTAATTTGCTCTGTTAAATGCGCAGTAGCAGTTGTAGATCTGTTGTAGTTGTAGATTTCACTGCAGGACACAGAGTTGTACATCTACTGCTGCTGCGCGTTGGTGAGGAACAGAAAGCCAAAGCGGTGCCAGCGACTGTGCAGTGCAACAAATGCTGTGTGCGCCTTTAAATTCCATGACCCACTTTTCACAGCTGGGGCTGGCTGGCAGGGAGCGCTCGTGCACGCTGCCTTGAATAATTGGGACTGCAAGGTGAATGTGAGGAGAATAGTTAAGGACGGGAGCTTCCCCCCGCCAGCGTGCCAGTCAGCTGGCTGCACACCAGCAAATCTCACACCAGCAGAGTCCTCAAGTCACTGTCGGTCATGTTTCGGAAAATCAGAACCGATGTGAATGGAAGTTTGACAGAAGGAAGGATTTTTTAAATGAAAAGGAGATTGGCAAGTGTGAGGGGGAGCCATTTTTATGAGCTAATATCAAATTTATGTTTATACTGTTGAAGCCACTGCAAATTTTCAAGCAATACAGCATATCTACTTATGTGAAATAGCCCTGCAAACCCTACTGTAAATTTTATGTCTTCCCATCCCCCTCTTCATTTTCCCATTCTCCTTCTTGATCCTATATATTCCTCTCCGCCCTCCTACTCTCTTCTACTACTTCTACCCCTCTCCCTTGTGGATACAGGGATTCATCATGCCAAGACATAGAGAGAGAGGGAGATCATATTGAAAATAGAAAAAGACAGACAGACACTACATATGACTGGGGAGGTAAAGAGAGAGATTAGAGATGGGGGGCAACACCAGCAGCGTCTCCCCTGTTCCCTACAACTGGAAGATACAGTAGATCTCATCTCGTCTCCACTGCTGTGGAACCTAACCGCAGCATCAGATAAATTACTGAGGCGACATGTCACGCTGCTGGAGCCCGCTCATTCGTTCACATGACAGGCAATTCAGCCATACAGCATCACTTATTACCAAGACAGAGAGAGAAAGAGAAAGGGGGGGTGATGTTTTCTTCTGTCACCTCCATGATACAGGGCTGTGTTTACCCTGCACACTAGACCTGCGCTAGACAGGAACATTACTAGAAACAATAATAATGATAATAATAAAAAACAATGTTATCCCAAATTAAGTAATTTTGTGTAACCAGCAAGAGTTTTACTAAATATTTTATCCTTTTCCAACTTCAAGTACATCTAAATCCCTGGAAACAACCTTCATTCTTCACTTTATAAATACTATATAACACACATGCACGTGTTCCACTTACACAGCTTGCGTGTGTGTGCTTGTGTGTGTATGTGTGTGTGTGTGTGTGTGTGTGTGTGTGTGGAGCAAAACCTGCAGTGCATCTCGTGGGAAATCTTGTTAATTTCACTACACTGAGCCCATTCAATTTTCCAGCACTCCAGACATAAATGTTACAACTCATGCACTTCATGCAGAAAAAGATGTAGGCGTGTACAAGTTTACAGACTTTGTTGCCAACCCTGACCATTTCTACAGTTACTACCATTACTACTACTACTACAGCTGGAGGCAAATATACACAATAGATCTGACTGAAGATGTCGGGATTGCCTTTATGCAGCCATCTGAAGCAGTTTCCGTAAGAATCAAATCCTTTATACTATCATTTATTTTAGTTAACTGCTGTGTGATTACTCATGGTAGATGATTGAGTGAACAAAGTAATATGGTAGCCATTGTATTGTACTAATTAACTTATGAAATATTATGATGCATAATTCACTATGCAGTTTCAAGATTGAACAAGAGCCCTACTTTCCATCCCCTTTGTTTAGTTATTATACACTAGATAGTTTTACATTAATAATGTATCTACAAGATTCTTAAAAAGTCAAACATGATTATATAGACACTATTAGTTCTTATTACTGTTTTTTGTATTATCCCACATCATTAGAATAGAAAAGTACCAGACAATATCAGTGGGGATGAGTATAGAGTCCATCTAAATCTCGTGTATTTAATGCCTTGTAGTTCAGCAGGCCGTATGTTCACCCAACACAATAAATGCCTGGATATCAGACAGTAAACACTGCTGTTATGAGCACGGTGCAGACAATACCACTGTGACCACCCGAGGGATTAATTGCAGGGATTTAGAATTAATAGCACTATTTACTTGGGTCACATAGCCATATGTCTGCTGGCCTGTTTGTGTACGAACTACTTTGTTTTTGAGGTTTGTTTTCCTTGTTGTGATTGGCCCATTATGTGCATACTCAGAGGGATGAGATAGGTCAGCTGTAAAGAATACCATACCTAGATACAGTGTACAATGTCTTGTTGTGTGGGTGTAATGTTTTTGTAAGTGTGTGCCGAAGGCAAGGCAAGTCTATTTAGACGACATGGGGGGAGTTCCTGGTGGGGGATCTGTCTTTCTGCAGGGAGTGAGTTCAGATCATTCTCCATTATGCCATCTGTTTCTAGTGAATTATGCAGAGACAGAGATAATTAAAGAGGTTATTAACATTATGCTACCAAAACAACACAGACTACATGGTTAGTCTCTTACAAGTGAACAAACAACATCCGACATGAACAACAGCATTGTACAACAGGAGAGAAAGGGTTTAGACATGCAAACTATAGTTAATATTTAATCCGTACTTGAAGAATACGTTTTTTTTTAAAAAAGACTGACCTACATCTTCTTATAATAAAACAATGACCAATAAAAGGAGCATGAATCCTCCGAATCGCTTCTGTGTTTTTTTTAAGAATGACATCAGTGAGGCTAAAGAAACCGGTCTCAGTTGTCAAATCAATGACATGAATGACGTGTTGCTAGGGAGAGATGGTGCTGTCTGCTGCTTAAAAGGTAATAAGAGGATAAAGAGACAGTGCGACAGAGACAAAAGTAGTGAGAGAGACAGAGGTCGAGGCAGATGGAGTCAGTCTTAAAGGAAAAGTGATAAGATAAAGAGACAGGAGTGAAAAACAAG
This sequence comes from Thunnus thynnus, assembly GCF_963924715.1. Lineage (NCBI taxonomy): Eukaryota > Metazoa > Chordata > Actinopteri > Scombriformes > Scombridae > Thunnus > Thunnus thynnus. The sequence goes on from NC_089534.1 coordinate 14,759,158, forward strand.
TCCAGATTATATAAATATATGCTGTACAGTGTGGTGCAATCATGGCAGTAACAATTAACCTCTCTGGGCCCCTGCTATAGTTAATCATCTGCCTTCATCTCTGCTGTGAAAGCACTGTTACATTATGCGGATTGCTAGATAACATTAACAGTTATTCTGCATGGCAGTGTGCTTCATTATTAATGCCAGAGTACGTGTTATTTTATCTTCATGGGAGCATCAGCGGGCGTCATGTTAATGTATCTGTATTCAAGAAAATGATTAAGGTTGTAAGTTGTGTGAAAATTTGCAGATAAGCTGTGAATATCCATCACTAAAGTGATATTGACACTGCACTGACATCTGTTTACTTGCATTTTCTGTTGATGAGATGAGTCTTTTGTAGGTGGCAATGTGTTACTATCGTCAGTATAGCAACACGTCTCTACAAGCCCGTTGCAAACTAATTTTTGCAGCCTATGCATTGTTTACTTAATTATCTCCTAGATTTTCTACACTCTGTGTTCTACAACACGTTATTAGCTGCTCTGCTGCCTTCAACTGCTCCCACAAATATTGCAATTACAGGTAGAGCATGCTTCAATGGTCTCGTACAGTTATAAATACAAATAGGAAAGTTTATACACCCAAGAAACCTCAACATGACGATGTATCAAAACTAATTTGATTTGATCTGATTTTTTTTAAATGAAATTTTCAGTGGTGGTAGTCTCAACAACGATTTTGGTGATTTACCTTAGTTAAAGCTTTAGTTAAAGAAAAGTGCCCTTTTCAAAAACTCTCTAAAAGAAAAAAAGCTCTAAAAGACTATTTTCTCATCCAGCTTCTCACTATGAGCGATGTGGCCCTAGATGAGCACAAAATGTTCCGTTTTGATTATTTCATATTAAGAATTTTGTGTTTTTGTCTGTGCTCATAGGTTTGAAGTGAGTGGCTCAGTTGGAAAAAGGTGAGATACATGCATGCACCAATCAGGATTTAGCTTTAAAAAAATAAACAACAACAAAAAAAACTGAATCTGACTGTTTGTTTATGTTGCCAGGCCACCAGCAATCAAATATGATGAGGTTTTGACTGTTAAACTCATAATAAATATACCTATGGATGTTTTTTTCCCCAAACTGAAACGTTGTTGGTCATTTTTGTTGCTCATGGATATTTAATATCATATAGAAAGACTTAAGATTTGAAACCAAGATTTAAGGGGCTTTAGTACCAGAGCCCTCTACATATAAAAAGATACACTTTCTCCTTGGATTGTTTATCCTGCTTGTTAAACCTGCCTGCTTAATCTGAAAACTTATATGACCCCCACCCTGATTTCTGCAGGGCCGTGCAATGCACACAAATTAATCCAAATGAACCAGTGAAGAGCAAAGAGGCAGCTTGTCCTCAAAATCAATCAGTTCCTCGATCTGCTTATTCCCCAGAAGCACGCCCCCATCCTTACTTGATTGTGGTCTTTCAAGAAGAGCCCTGAGCGTTAATCAACGGAGGATCAGCATCCCAAAGTGGAAATGTGTGACATCAATTCCCTTCAAATCTTGTACACATTTAGGTCAAGCAGACACACACAATCATTCTGTGTCTTTCCTCACTTCAGGGCAGCAACGATATACTGTACACATATATATACTGTCTATGCATGCAATGCAGTGTGTATATTTTCATGATGTGGATTTATTGATGAGCCATCAAAGCGCTGTTTCTGTGAGGGGAGAATCCCAAGATCCCAATCCCATGGGAACCAATTACAGACAGTTTGGAGAGGCTTTCATCCTGCACATGTGAACACATAACACATCTGACCCTGAAGGTCTCCCCAAGCTTAATCACCACCTACTGACTTTAACTCTGTACCTCATGTTTAACCTTCTTGGCTTCTGACACAAACAACATACAACAATAAAAAAAAACAGAACAGACATTAGCCACAAAAACAAAAAGAAGAGGAGCAGAAGGTGGCTTTGTCTGAAAAACAAGCAGGGAAATGAGGGGCTTGGGTTAAACCTTTTAAGTAAGACCTCATACAAGGAGACTGTTGCCAAATAGAGCTGAATAAGTAAAAGCTGCTGTTTGCAATCACCAGTTTTTCCATCCTCTCATCTCCCTGTCAGACACCACAGAGGCACTCAGAAGTGTGTGTGTGCGTTTGTCTTTCTCTTTGTCAGTATGTGAGTATATACCTACAGGCCAATATCTCCTCCCTCCACCTCCTCCATCAGTGGAATTGCCAAACAGCTGGTTGCTATGGTTGCAGTTCTCCCTGCGCCAATCTGTAGCCATTTTACTGGGGGTTAAAGAGGGGGGGGGGGGGGGGGGGTAAGTCTGCACAGTCTGGCAAATAGCAATGATATGAGCAGAGATTAGCATACATTCAGCCAGGAACAGTAAATCCTCCTCAAATATTACTGGGTTAGTTGAAGTAACACTGTTCTTTTTTATTTCTGAATCACGTCTCATTTTGTCAAATTGAAATGCTTCTTTGTTGAAGGGTAACTGTGAGGTGAAACACTCAATGAGATGGGGAATATCAGAAATATAATTAGCTTTGACATTTGATTTCAGAAAAATGCCCATTACATTTAAATGCAATCTATTTTTATTGACATTTGTGGACAAAACTAGGTTTTGGTAAATTAATATATCTGTGGTAAAATGTGACGAATGAGTAAATCAAAGCTACTGTTAGTTACACATGCATTAAATATTCAATACCTCATTAATTTAATAGTTTTAAGATTTTCTTAATCTGGTGGTGTTCAACATATTTTATTGATACCAGTGAAAGCCTAATGAAAAAGGCAGTGAACCCCCATAGTTTTGATGAGTTACAGATTTTTAATGTGGGAAGAGGGCTCCCTCTGTTGGTCCAAAACTGACACTGCAAAATGTTAATTTTCTTCATCACTTACCTGCAAGTAAACCTGACTGTGGTCCCCTCTGGCCTCGGCACCAAGGTTATGTGTGAGGAGGTTATGGACGACTGCTTTTAAATAATTAGTTGAAATTGTGTTCTATCCTATGGTGAAAAACATCTCAAAATATACATATGCACAAAAAAGTGATAGTGCCATTTTTTTTCCATCCAAGAGCCATCAAGACATTTTTGTTTAAAAACACCTTTTCAGCTTTTATCATCTTTTGTAAGTTGTATGAGACATCAGAGGAATATTTTTGATCTCCAGTTAGCATGAAATTGATGCAGGCAAAACTAATTTCCTTTGACATTATCAATCCTCCAAGACTTTGACAATGGATTTGATGGACAATGGGACTTCAAAAGGTCATTCTTAGAAAACAATGTTGTGTTTTCCCTCTAAGTTTGTGTTATCCAGGCGTGAAACTGATGGATTACTGTTTTGTTTAATTGATTTGGTGAATTATTTTTGTGATTCACTATAATGTGTTGTATGTTGGTGTCATACATTTAGTTGTACTGCATTATTGTGTGTTTGATTTAGTGTAACAGTAATTTGAAGTGCAAACTGCCCTCAAACTAGAGTCTTTCATTCCTCTTGGAGATTTTAAAGCTTTATTATCTCATGTTTTTATGACCTTTATAACAGTTTTTATTAATTCTTTGTTGATATGTAGTTCTGTTGTTGCGGTTTGCTGATTGTGTTCTTGTCTTATGAATGTTTCTTGTTCTCAGGTCTTTCTTGAAAATTGTTCTTAATCTCCATGAGACTGCCTGATTAAATAAAGATTAAAATTTAAAAAATTGATCTTCTTTTTTATATTATTACACATAAAAAGAGTTTTATTGAATTTTTACAGACACTGGGTTCATAGCAAGGACTTCTGTTGTTGCCTAATTACCAGTAGATGTCAGCATAACACTTTATAGACTTGAGACCATGTAGTTTCACTTGTAGTATACCTTGTCCTATCTCAAACTTCAAGAGTATATCTTTTCCACGCACTAAAATATCCTTATTCAGGCAAAGATTAACCAAAACCTATTTGTTTTTCTTAATGCATGAAGACTAATTCCTGCAGGTGGCCCAAGCTGAAGCAAATGTGAGACTGATTGAGAACAAGTGAGATTAACTGGCACTCACACACATGGCAATTATCTGTGCAAGAATCCATCAGTGCCTCCATTTCCTTCAGAGACTCTTGAGTTTTTGGTGTCTGCAGGAATATTATGTTAATTTTTTATAGAGCTACCATAGAGTCCATCTTACGTTATGGTCTTACCAGCCGGTTTAGAAACCTAACCCTCAAGTGTAAAGCTCAAACATTAAACCTGGTTAAAATGGCAGGGAAGGTTATGGGAATGCCCACACCACTCACGCCCCAAGACATTTTGTGCAGCCCACTATTCAACAGGCCAATAGGATTTTATCTGACCCTTCCCATGTGTTGGGAACTCTGAGTATGTTTTAATGAGCTCTGGAAGGAAGTACAGGCTCCCTTTGTGTAAGGGCAACCATAACAAACATTCATGCATCCTCTCTGTCAGTTAAACTTATTAATGGGCAACTTCTGGAGGACAGACAGAACAGCAGGAAGCTCTAAGATAACTGAAGGCTCCAGCAATCTTGCTTGCAAAGCATGGAAAGTGAGATGTGTTGTTGTTTTTAATTTATATACTAAGATGTGTATGTTCTGAGAAGCATGACTTCAAATCTCTGCAAGTTTTAACACAGCGAATGGCTTATGGCTAATAGGTGGGTATACTGTAAATCATCAGAAAAAGAGGTAGGTATATTCTGTTTTCCTGTGTATAACCTCCACTACACCTCTGGCTTTGTGGCTAATTTGCTCGGTTGTTTTATCCCAGACTAATCTTTGCACGTGTGTCCCTTTTTAATGTGTTTTTTACTGTAATGTGCAGCAGTTCCCTTGATCCAAGACAATTTTCTTCTGTCTCTGAATAACCTAATTAGTATAACGACATATTATCAGTTTCATTCATGCTGCTAAACTGATGTTTACATGTGTCGTCCCCCACCTGTCCGTAGGAGGGTGCCCGGTAGTGTCTCGGGATCTTTCCAGCAGGTCGCTCCGGCTGCCTGCCGTTGATCCCTCTCAGCTGACGTCAGGAGAAATGGCGGACCAGGATGGCAGCGACGCATCTCCTCCCGAGTCCCAAGGTGAGTTCTTGCAGACATGAAAACTTTACTTTGACCAACTTTTTTGTCTTGAAATGGACGAACTGTTAAACTAAATCACGAGGTGCCGGTTAGCGGAGGGACTTTAGTGTATTTCGTCGGTGTTTGAACGGTGACGCTGAATTAAAGAGAGACTCAAGTATTCCGAGCCGCCGGGTCACGGGAGTGGGATTAACTCACCCAACCGGTTGCTTTGCGTTTATTAAACACGACTTGTTGTTTAAACTACTCAAATATGTTCAGTTTTACCTTCGTCGCCGCAGTTGATAGACAGTTTCTGCTCTTTTGGCTCTGGTGGCAGACACCTGTTGCTGTCGTTAAAATGCCCCCTCAGTTTGACTGACAGGTGAATTACTGGAAATGGACAGCAAGCTTTATAATGTGTCTTCAGGCTACAACTGCACCCTGTGACTTTTAGCAGTTCTTAAACAGCTTTTTACCACAGTTCACACTTATATTTGGCTGGCTAATATCCCAAACTGTTGTTAAATACCGGATAACTGCACACCTGTGACACATACTGTTAATTTATAGCAGGGCTGGGCAATATATCAATATTATATTGGTATCTTGATATAAGACTAGATATCATCTTAGATATTAGAAATCATAACATGGCATGAGTGTTGTCTTTTACTGGCGTTAACTGCATTACAGTAAAGTGATGCAATTTTCTGAACTTGCCAGACTGATCTAGCTGTTCTATTATTTGCCTTTACCCACTTAGTCATTATATCCATATTACTGATGATTATTTATCAAAAATCTCATTGTGTAAATATTTTGTGAAAGCACCAAAAGTCATCCTTACAATATTGTCGTAATATTGATATCAAGGTATTTGGTCAAAAATATTGTGATATTTGATTTTGTCCACATCACCCAGCCCTAATTTATAGCTGTTACTGTCATTTATAAAGTACCGTTGAGACTAGAGTCGCAATGATTAGTTGATTAATCGATTAGTTGTCAACTATTAAATCAACTGCCAACTGTTTGAATAATCAATTAATCATTTGGAGTCATTTTTTAAGAAAAAATGCTCAAACTTTCTGATTCCGTCCCCTCAAATGTGAATATCTTCTTGTTTCTTTTGTATTCTATGATAGTCAACTGAATAGCTTTGGGTAGCTCAGGACACAAGAAGACATTTGAAGACGTCAGCTTGGACTTTGGGAAACAGTGATGGGCATTTTTCACCATTTTCTGACATTTTATAGACCAAACAACTGAAATAATTGACAGATCAATCGATAATGAAAATAATTGTTAGTTGCAGCCCTAGTTGGGACTCAAAATGACTAGTTGTACCATCACACAATACTTTGTTTAGCTAAATGGCATGTAGGCTAACTTTGATTGACCCGTTAAGTAAAATATATTTCTTGTCTCAGTTAATTGATACATTGTCAAGTGCTTAATAATAACAAAAATCATATACTATTGTATGTCTGGGTGTGTGGGAACTGCTGTCTAATAATTTGCAGTAGCCTAAGCATGGAAGCATTGACCACTTATCACCAATGTTGTCGCCAAAATCGAGGAAAACAAGCATGTTATAACTGGTATGCCAATTCCACTTTTTCAACTCCATAACAGGTACTTTCCATCAGCTTTTAAGGGTAAAATACCTGCTGTGAAGTACATGATTGTGATGTAGTCAGAACACTTCAACAGCACTTTTATTCCTATAACACACCTTTTTCACTGCAGACATCTTGACACGTCATAGCACAAAGACAATGGCTGAATCCCATTTAGCGTTTCCAAATTCATGACCCTGTTTCCTTGGACACTTGAATGGAACTCAGCCATCGTTAATCACAGGTCCTGTTATGACAAGTCAAAATGTCTGCTGTGAAAAAGGCTTAAGTATTGAGTTACTTAGCTTAGCATAACTCTGGTGATTAAAAAAAGTATATTATATCCATCTGCATAGTGGAGTGTGGTAAAAACACTTCAAAAGTTTATAAGGATTTTGGCTGTCCTCTGTTGGATGATGCCAAAACTCACAAACTAGAGTCATTTTTGCTGTGGTTTGAACATACAGGCATTTACAGATCACTGCTATAAACTACTGGCTGTTCATTCATGTTTGTTCCAGTGTACATATCGTTTTTCCACATATTTGTTTTTTTTAAATGGAAATGATTGGTGGTGGCAAATAGTGACATTTAATAGTCAAAGGTTTCATGAATTAAGCTTTAAAATCTGATGTAGTTAACAGGAACAGTTAGCAGCAGCTGTTACCAGCTAGCTCATATGTTTTCTCTTTGGAAATGTGCTGGTTATAAATGTGCTGTAGTTTGATATGTTTGGCTAGTCTAATCTGGAAAGCTTTGCTGCAGGGGTTGAACTATGCAAAGACACACAGGCTCAAAGTTTGACATGGAAGGTAAGGACATATGTTCAGAATATGTTTCAGTGTCAGTGAGTGATTTTTTTTTTTTTTTTTTTTTTTTTTTTTTTAGATAGGCCTTATAGTTATAGTTCATGGAGTGAGAAGAGCCATTTCTAACACACAAAATGCTCCACACAGGAGCCCCAGTCAGAGAGAAAAGAACATTTTTCACTGCAGACATGTTGACTAGTTAAAACAGGAAAAGCACAGGTGTTACTAACATCGTTAATGATGGCTTTGTTCTGTTTAATTGTCCCAGTAAGCCATGAGAGTGTGACTGAGTGAGCCAATATGCACAATGGCAAGACCCTGAAACTGAAGCAGATGAATAAAACTCAGCCATCATTCATTTTGTTATTTGCACCTGTGTTCCCTAAGTTTATCACACTCCTTTATCTTCATCTTTTATTTTGCAGAGTTTGGTCCACAACCAATACCATAGCAGCTTTGTCACCCAGCCAGTCCTCACCATTATTATCTACTCTCAGTTTTCCCCATGAATGCCCTCTTCCACCTAGAAGTAAATTTAATACGATCCTGCTGCAAACTCTCAGTATCCATTTTCTATAGCGTTGTGCATTCAAGCTTTCCAATCCTGCCACTAGCTCACAATTCATAAACAACTTCTTCTTCCATGTGCATTATTAACTGTATCTCATATCCCCGTGCCGTGGTGAGCTCTACAAGATACAGAATCCACTGCACCTCTGATCACAACAGTGAGTCTGGATTTAACGTTTTGATCTCTGTATCCTACGGGATTATCGGATACTCTCCAAAATCTACTGCCATTTGACATCCAATAGGTGTCCCACAATGTGCCTGCATAAAAGTGCTTTGCTAGCTGTCTTTTCTGACTCAAGGGCAAAACCAGTTTTGATATCTCTTTCTGTATCAGCTGACATATAAAATTGTAACCAGTTGCTACTGCCAGACACCTCAGGGCTTGTTGAAAGGGGTGAATGTGTGGCAGTTTTTCTCAGGTTTTCATCTCTTCTTCTCCATTTCAGTAGTTGATCTTTCTTTGTATCATGGACACCTTTTACACACTTATTTTGTGTCATCCAGCTGATATATTTGGCCTACAGCTAGGCTCTATATTTCGTTTCTTTCTTTCTTTTCTTCTACAGATTTGTGCAAGGTCTTGGGATTATTATACTCAGTCCTGAGGCTCTTTGTTGCACCTGTCCAAAAAGTAGTCATTGTAGTACAGTCCACACATGCTCTGACTGGCGAGAAGCACAGCCTTCCTCACCTACTGTACCACCATGATGATATTATGTCCTGGTCTTAGTGGAGTGGTGCAGCTTTGGTGATAAATCATATTATTGTGTTCTAAGCACCTAGAAAAGTCTAGTGGTTCATTTTTAAAATATATTGAAAGACAATTGTCCTGTACAAGTTCTATTTATTTATAGAATTAAACTTAAAGTCCTCCTCCACGCAAAAAAAATGGTTTGCTTGTCGTTTACTTCAGTTTGATGTTTTAGCTTCACTGTGCAGAATGATGTTTGTACAGAGTTTGATACTAGAAGGCTGTTTTCACATGAATCTGCTGAAGGGGTTAGTTTAGAGTGTGAACCTACTAGAGTTATTTGTGACATCACACTTACTTTTGAGCCAATCATGGTCCAGTACGCTACTTACACAAGTCTGATGTGGAAACTTGAAGCCTCCAGTGCACATACACTGAGAATTGACTTTACAGTGAAGAAGGGAACATCTTGTGTGAAAAATATTTGCATATTCATAGATTTGGGATTTTTTAAATGAGTGAGCAGGAGTAGATGTGATTATAATATTTTCTAACTTGTTAACTTGGTAATTTATTCAAAGGAGCATCTTTATCTTGAAACAAGGGGAAGGCATCTTTGGTAATATGCTTTTTTTTTTTTTTTTTTTTTTTGCAAAATTCATTTGTATTGGTCACAATATGTCAACTGTTCCTGTGTCTATGTGCCTCTCATACACACATTCAATAGGTGTGAGAAGGGTGTGTAACCTGGCCTATCCGGTTAAAGTCTGAGTGTAGGATTACAGCTTTACTCTATCCTGCAGGGACAAAGATCAGATTGCTCTTTCATGAATATGTCTGTTTGTGCAGCATGTGCTCCCTAATGAGATGACGCAGCAAATCTTATCCTGAATTCCTTTACATAATAAATATTTTAAGAAAACTGTGAACTGGGTGTGTTCATATTAAACTCTGCTGTAATACTCTTTATTAGGCTATTTGCTTTGAAAAGGTTGACAAAAATGTAAGGTCAAGTACAAGCACCTTTAATGTGTTTGAACCAAGATGTCTATCACTGGTTTTGTCTTTAATCATTATATCACCTCACTGTGTTGAACCACAGCGTCTTGGTGGCATTTACAGCTGTCATGCTGGTTGTTTAATCTACATGTATTTGCTTTAGTAGATGTGAGATATGTTTGCGCAAGCACATGCCACTATAAATGGTTCTTTGGACTTGTGTTTGCACTGTAATTGGACAGACCTCCAATAACCGTAATTACTTTGTTGCCCCTTTATTTCTTTATTTCTACCATCCATGACACCTGCACATCCTCTCTCTATATACCTCCTTTATTATTCACTCTTTCATATCCAATAGGCTACATGTTGTCTTTGCACATGCAGTGTTATTGTATGAAATGATAGTGAAGCTCAACTCAGTGTCAGTTACTGCAGTGAAAGTTACTGCTCACATATAAATATTGACTGTGCTGCATACTTGTTACTTTTGGTCTCAGTCTGTTCCTGTAAAGAGCCAGCCAGACATTAATGAAAATATTTTCATAACGACTGTACAGCCATGTTATGTCAGACAGCTGAGGGCTGTTTAGGTGGAAAACGGGGTGGGGCCATATACCATATGCTGTATGAACACACCCTTTCCAAAGAGGCAGCCCCAATACTGCGTTGTTCAGTTGGGTGTGTGCGTGGCATAGACTGTATATAAAGATGGACAACGCCTTTTCACTTCCTACCGCTATGCAAAAGTGAAGCCAAAATACTGCGTTTTCGGGAGCTGCCATCTTGCTTGTGTGATGTCATTTGCAACCAGAGTCTGCGCAGTAGAGTCAGGAGTGCGGGATGACGGCCCCACAAATTGACTGACAGCCATCCCGCCACCGAGAGCTGAGTGAGTCCAGGATGGGCGTAAACCAGCCAAAACCAGTCAGTAACTAGCAGCTACAGCTGGTAGTGAATCACAAATGAAAACGTACATTAGCGTCTTCCTTCAGAAACTACTGGGTCACTCGGCTTGTTTGCCACATCGGACGGAGATTTGAGGGCAGCTGATGTCACACCCCCTTTTTATATCATCAAATAGCTAATTAAAAACAAACTTATCAGAAAAATGAGCACTTGAACATACATCAGCATGATAAGAACTAAAAATTATTGACCTGTACTTTGATTTTTTAGTTTGGCTCGTGTCCCATCCGCTAACATGGAGGGGGCGGGACTTATGACCTATACTGCAACCAGCCACCAGTGGGTGATCAAGATATTTTGGCTTCACTTTTGATGAGCTTTCATGTCGTCCGTCTTTATCTACAGTCTATGGTGCATAGGCATGCATGGTTAGCTGTGTGTGTGTGTGTGTGTGTGTGTGTACACATTACATTAAAGCGCGCCTGTCATCTGCTCTCCACCCTCCTGCCTCATTGGTCCATGTGCTGCTGTTGTCAGGGAAACTCTTTACCGGTACCAGCTCACCTTCCACCGCTGGATTCATACTGAATATTTTAACAACCCTGCTGCCCTCTGTTACCCTTCTATTTTGGGGCCCAAGTGTGTGCACTGTGCAGTCAGCGCCTGTGTGATGTGATTCTTCTGACAAGTTTGCATTTACTGTACAGGACAGACCTAGCAAGAGTAAGTGGAGGAAGGGAAAGGGGAGGTTGCAGTAACAGTAGTGACTGCAGCCGCAGCATCCCTTGAGGAGTGAGGGAATCAAGAGATGTGCAATCCATCTAGCTCTCAACCAAGCCAGTCTTGTGGATTAAGTCTTCTTTTCTAAGCCAGACTACAAGAGCTCATCCGCAGCAAGACTGTCTCACACTCTTTCTCTCTCTATGCCTGGCACTGCCATCACAGCCAGTATGGACATAGCACAGTGAGCAGCTCTGTTTTTGTCTCTTTTCACAGACTCCTTCACCATCTCTCTACTTTATTCTCTACTCATCTTCTCTACCTGTTAACTCATCTTCTTTGTCCTTTTCTGTCATCCTCCACGTTTGATTTCCTGTGTCTGTCCTGCTCTTCTTGCCCTGTCCTCCTCCTCTCCTTCCTCTCTCTCTTTCTGCTGTTTCAGACACAGAGCAGCAATGTGCAGCCAGAAGAAATTGCTGTTAGCATTAGCTTTTAGCTATCGACATCTTCACTGAGAAGGGAGCTTTTAGGGGTGACCCTGTCCATCCATCCTCTGGTATCCGCCACTGACCTGCCCTCCCCACCCACCACTGTAGGGTGGGATGGGCAGGGTTGGGTTAGTTAGCCAGGGGCTCGAGGGTTAGCAACAGGGCAGGAGATGCCAGACAGTAAGGGACGAGGACAAGGAGGAGGTGGGGGCGAGTGCTCGCGGGGCAAAAGGAGGCTGAGGAAGGGAGGCAGCCGTTCAGCCATCCCCGCACTATTCACCATCACTGAGGAAGAGGAGGGACAGAGACGGAGAGATGCTTGCAGGAGGAAGAAAAGAGGTATGGAGGAAAAGGATAGAGGAAAAAGGAGGAATGTAAAGTGTGGGGCTATTGGCATTATGAATTTGCATGCTCTGGTACCGTTAAGCTACATTTAAACTATTGAGTACTGTGCGTGTGTGTGTGTGTGTGTGTGTGTGTGTGTGTGTGTGTGTGTGTGTGTGTGTGTGTGTGTGTGAGTGAGAGAGAGAGAGAGTAAGAGGAAGAGAGATAGGAAAGGAAATCGAGTGAGGGCATTAACATCTGGGACAAAGAGGCTACTGGGGCAGAGAGATGAGTCTAGAGACTCACAGCAGTAGAAAAAAAACCTAAAGTGGTGAAGCATTCAAGACAAAAGTGTGTGTTTATTTGTTAGTACGATGATACAAATGACTGGAAATGTGATAGTGAAGAAGTCTTTTGTTCAATTTTCTCTGCTCTGTTAGTGAGGTCTAGCAGAGCCTGCTGTGCTATCAGGGTGTGCATGTGATTGTGTGTATATTTCTTTGCTTGTTTTTATTGCACAGTATGTTTGTACTCTTGCTCTTGCGGATGAAAAAAGTCCCCTTAACCCATCAAGCTCAGCCAGCCAGAGACAGGTGGCTGACAGGTCTGATGAGAAAGGCAGAGTTTGTGTGTATGTGTGCAGAAACCAGCTGACAAGGCAAGATCGGGTCAACGACACAAGGGCAGCAGATGAGAGTGAAGGTGCAGTCCACTTCACACGTGCATGTGGTTGTAATGCATCAGTAAACAGGACAGCATGCGTCTGCAGTAACAGCAGATATAAATGTGCAACAAATGATTAACTTCTCTCGCGGAACTAAACTGCATGAAATATTTACTTTAGTGTTTATTTAGTTATTATTTAGTTTCGTTATTAAGTCATTCATTTCATACCTTTTAATTTTACGTTGATAAAAGATAGTATGTCCGTTGTGAGGGGCAGTTGGTTTCAGCAACCCGTTTGTCTGACTTCAGATTAGATACTGGAGTCTTGGTAGAGAACTACAAAAAGTAGAAAAAGATTTGGGTAATGTTTTATGGGTAGTGTAGTATTGCTTGTGAATTTGAAAGTCACAGGCCTGGTTTGGCTTTTTATGTTCTTCCTGAATCTGCCACTCTGTAAACAGAGTAATAAAACAGTAACGTTAAGTCAGCTTGGATAAGTTTTAATGTCCTTTCATCCTTGTTTCACCCTTTTCACTTGATTCTAGTGATATAAGGTTTTACTTGTATAACGGATTGATTGAGGACATTTTCATCTTTGACTTAGTTGAGGTTGATAAAATATTATAATGTAGAAACTAGGTTTTTATGATTTTCACCCATATTCACTCAGCTTAAGTCTCACAAAGCTAACCTGACTCCATACAACTAAATCATGTATGTCTGAATCCGCTATATAATATAGAAAGAACAAGACAAGAAGTTGGTCTGATTTCTAAATAATTGCATTTACTTGTAGTGTCAGACATGATTCTCTTTCAGGTTTTTCAGTGTCCTCATGGGAGGAAGCCCTCATGTGCAGCTCACTTAAATCATTAATAATAGAGGAGAGTAGACAGAAAAAGGATGACACGAAGAGATGATTGTGAGCTCCTGCAGCAAGCATTATCTCAAGGTATCAGGTGACTGCCGAGTTGTTCAACACTTGTCTTCATCTTAAACTTACAATCATGCTTTGATGCTATCCTTGTTTCAAAGATGCTAAGATGTACACCAGTGTGGCTATTATGCATGGTAGAGGTGTAAAAGAATGGTTTCATTTTCAGCAGTTGGATGGAGTTTTGATCGACATAGTAGATCGACTCAGTTGATGCCTCATAACATTTTAAATGTAAGCTCTGAACAAATACCAATGACCAAAAGTTTCTAATCAGTGTTTTTTATGAAACATTCAGACTTCTTAGAAACATCTACTAGGAGAGATTGAGATCCTGCAAAACTGGATGCAATTTCTGTTATTTGTGGCTGTTATGTCCAAATATTGTCAAAAACCATAATTGGTGATAGAATGACTGTAGATATTCCTCCAATCGTCTGAGCTGCAGCCTCTACCTGTAGTGTGCAATAAATGATGTGAAGTGCTCTGTAAAGTAGCACCCACTCCTCTGGCACCTGTTATCCAGGCCTGAATGGCTGTCTTGGGGCTGGAAAGGAAGACTCCCACCCCTGCCCCCTTACCTCTCTGTTGGCTGGAGCTTAGAGTTTAGCTTAGCATTAGCAGCAGCTAATCCTCTCAGGCTACAGGGGAGGCAGGAGCCACACAGCGTGCTTGCTTGCTACCCACTGGCCCGGACAGCACAGCATTAATCGCTAACTCTGACCGTTTAATCTGACCGCCAATGAATGCAGATAGATTGGGGGTGGGGAGCGTGCACGCGCACACGCACACACACACTTAGACACACCAGCACTTGGGGAGGGAGGGGCAGATTAAACAGTCACACTCTCCCTATGTCTCACTCTCTGTCTCTTTTACACGCAAATATACACACACACACACACACGGACACACGGACAAAAGGATGGGGGTTGGAGAGCCGCCACAACCTGTCTCACACACGGTCGGCTCTCAACAACAGTGATATCGACCAAAGCTGACCTCTCTCTCTCTTCCTGCTCTCTCCCTTTACTCTGGGAATAGTTGGTTGAGTTTTGTGCGAGTTCTTTTTCAGTTGCTTGTTTTACATCTTTTTTTTTGCTTTTTCCTTCGTCCCCCTCACCGCACCATGGACTTTGGATTTGAGCTTATCTTTCGCTATGTAGGATGTGTTCAGGAAGTAGGAACGTTGATTCTGGCACTCCAATCTGACTAGTCAGAGTAGAACACGAGCCAGGGGTTCAGCAGGTCCCATCCTGGGATCACACCCCTGGAATCATGAACCCAAATCCAGGTAAAGACTTTGTCAACGCAACTTCTGCGTGTTTCACTGATAAATCGACACAGGTTGCAGAGTGATGAATGAACACAAGGATAATGTAGTCTGTAAGTATTTATAGCTATTATGGCTTTGTACTCCAGCACATTGGATTTAAAATGAAAGCATGAATATGACATTAAATTGCAGGCTTTTACCTTAAATTCAAGTTTATTTACAGTTCACACAACATGATTGTTGCACTTCCCAAACCTGACAGCTGAAAGTCAACACTTAAACCTCACAGCCATTGTTTCATTTGAAATCCGGTTTGCTGGAGTAGAGCCAAAATATGAAAAACACATCACTGTCCTAATACTTGAGGACTACACTATAAAATCTGCCTATGTCTAGTTTCTTACTCAGAAATGGAACATTTGTGGTACTTAAGTACTGTTGCACCCTGTGTGCTTGTGAATCTGACTTTTAATATGGTGTAGTTTCCCACATTTTTTGGATAATTGTTATAAATAAGATATAAATAGTATTGCACTGTATGTGTGGCAAATCATAATATAGCATTAAACTCAAAATAAAACTGACTATTGGTTTGCAAAGGCGGTTAAACTGCCGTCTAGTGCGCTGAGCCAAATATACGAAGTCATTTGAGGTTTGTTTGTTTAATGACCTCTGCAACAGATGGACGAGGCTGTGAGGTGAAGTGGGAGGAAACAACTGCACCAGAAATTAAGTCCACCACATCACTGTGTTGATTCATTGCAGGCAATGGCGTATAGGGAGGCAGTGAACAATTATGTTTTTTGGGAGCGTCGTTTTATGCCTTTATTAGCGAATCAACAGAGGGATGACAGGAAATGAAGGGAGAGAGAGATGGCGAACAACACGCAACAAAGATCCTCGGCTGGACTTGAACTGGGGACGTCACGGTTCATGGTCGGCACCCCAACCAAAAGGCCACCAGGCCATGCGTGAAATCTTTGCAAAGTTCAGTTGGACAATGAAGATCCTGTGTCTCTAGGTCTTAAACCTGCCATTTTGTTTATACAAAGAAATTATCTCATTTGGAATATGGAGTTTGTATTCCTGAAGGAGAGGGAGGGAGTGAAAATGTGGAAAAGTTCGGTTAGCAACCCTTTTTCCAAGTATAAGAGTTGAAGCTTGACATGAAAATGAAAAGTGTAGATGTGAAGTTTGAACACATGGATCCAAAGGTTATTGCTCCCCACTTCATAACTACAATGTTTGTGTAGACACTAATTGATTCCCCTTTTGAATGCAGGATTTGGGGCTTTGGGAATGGTAAAGATGGTTGGGCACTAAAAGAGTTTCAATAATTGCAACTTCTAGGTCAGTCTATATCCAAATCATTCATCTCTGTAGACTTTTCACAATCTCCTCTCTTTTATAAGGCTTTATTTAATTCCATTTGGAAAGTAATGCTATTTTAGCTAACGTAAAACCCTTTGCTGCCCTGATCTGCACACAGTGTCATCTGCAACTCGAGCCACAGGGTGCCCTTTGACCTCAGTTCACCTCCTCTATATGCACAATGACCCCAGTTCATTAGTTCATTGCTTTCTATTCATTTGGTAAACCCTGTCTGGGAAACTTGGCTATGTGAGGCCAAGATGGAGCCCGGGAATACCCACTGACTTTCTTTAGGATAGTCAGTCACAGTGAGCTCCTCATGTTTCAGGGTCATGCAGCAGGCTATCCGTCATCATCATGGTTTGCTTAATTTAGTCTAATTGGCAGTGTTGTATCACACACACACACACACACACACACACACACGTTGTTGACATGGCATCTTTCAACATCCATGAATTATAATATAACATGAGATATAATTTGTATTGTGTGCGCAAATAATCTAATTCAGGGACATCTGGCTCTTGTTCAAATGACAACATTTATAATGCATTATCTCTACATGTGAGCTCAGTGTTGCTGAAGTATTGTTAATGTGAATATGGGCCGCACTATTTGCACATGTACTGTACTGTATTTATGCTCCAAATTCATGTACCTCATTTAATTTTTTATCTTCATATTTACACTTCATCTTTCTTTATGCGTCATAATATCACAAGAATCAGTCATGGCGAGTTTCTGTGGAAGTGAATATATATTGATTAATCACTAATTTTCAATGCATGCTACGTGTAACTAGCTGTTCTGAGCATAATAGTGTTATGTGTCATAAATTGCTGTGAATGGAACAAGTTGTTTCTTCCTCTTGACAGTCTCTATTTGTCTCCCTTCCTCTTCTGCGTCTTTGTGTTTCTGTGCCAGACTTTTTTGAGGAAGGGAATTGTTTCTTGTTTGTGTGGTTCAGAGCATTCCCAGTTCCTTTAGTAAAGTGCCCCAGTTAAGCTGTCAAATTGAGAAAAGTGCTTTTGCCCTTAGCCTGTCACTACTGGCTCACTGTGTAGTCCCACTCAGCATGACAGAGTGTCCACTACATCACTCACTAGATGTTTAGCTGTACAGACGGAAAGAGCTCCTTATTTTGTCTTTTTGGTGCAAACTTATAATCATATGACCTCTTGTGGAAAGTGCTTCAATACAATTTATAGATCTTCGTCTAATCTCATTTACATTGTTGTAGTGCTTTAGCCTAAAGCCATTCACAAATTTCCAGATCAATATTTGGCTGCAGCACATTATCCTCTTCTCTCAATGAGCTAATCTTTTGTCCGAGGAGGTGAAGGAATACATTGACTAGACATCATTGTAACCTGACCCAACTTTTCCTGCTTTAACAATTGCCATTATGAAACCAGTTCCAAGGCTAGTTCACCTGAGGCAGCGTAGACCTGTTAATATTTGTGCACTCACCTCTATAGATGTCCCATAGACTCTGACATGCAATACCTTTGCAGCTATGACCTCATGTCTTTGTCCTGCATTTCCTTCAATTCAGACATCTCAATGCGAGGGTGGAGACAGCATTGACATTTTCAGCAAAACGCCACCTCACAAACCCTGAAGTGTAAAAATGTCATCAAAAGTGAAAACGGTCATGCCTTTGTTGTGCTTTTGTTGGCTGCATAGGTGCAAAGGTCAAGTAAATTCAAAAAACTGTTCTGTGGTTTAGTAAATGAGCAAAGAGTTTCACAGAAAAACACAGACACAGATCACAGTTGCCGTATTAATCAACTTAATGCCATAAATATCACACAGACTAGTCTAAATAATACAAAAATAAGATGTTGCATTTGAAGTTTTGAATGTGAAGTGCACTTTAGCTTGTTTATTAATGTGTAAAAGGGTCCACTCGTGGAAGTGGATGTGAAACATGTACTTTGCTCCACTCCTCTGTTGGCATCATTAATTACCCAACTGAGCTAACATGTCGTTGAGAGGAAGAGATAAAGAAACCTTGTTGTAAAGAGTGCAAGAGAGACACATGTAGAATAGGGAGTGGCTTGTGCTATTTCAGGTAAAGTTCATACGATATAGTGTGTCAGGAGGACTGATTTAATTTGGTCTTCAACTTTCTGGGACAGATTGGTCTCTGGAGACTTGCCTCTCTCACACTCCTCACCACACTCTCATACACAATTAATGTTTATTTTCCACACCTGCCTCCATATATGATATGTTTTTTCAGCTTAAGTGTGTTGCTGTATTGGTAAAGAGGTGTGATTAAAGCTTTGTCCTTGGTGTCCTCTACTAATCGTGCCAGTCTTCCAAACCAAAGCTTGAGTGCATGTTGTCATTTTTTTAAACATGGAGGACATGGAGGCTCATCTGTTTCTTCATAAAGCCCGATATTAAGCTCTGTGTCTGTGTCCAGGAGGCTGACATGAAAGTGCTGAGTCACCCTGAGCTTGATAGTGCCATTAATCAATAGCTTAGCTCACAGCAGGCTGGAAACACTGCAACACACTGGTGACTATTGAGAATATGGTGAACACACAGCCTGTACAATACAATTTTTGCTTCCTGTCAGGCTACAAGAAGCAGATCAGAGGCAGCACTGTCAGGATGAGGGTAGTTTTGTTCATATTCGGTGTGTCATTCCCCTCTTCATCCCTCAATCAGATACTGTTTTTCTCACTCATGCTTGAATTCATATAGTAAATATGACGCACGCACAGTCGTTCTATATTTACATCTTACATTACTTTGTGTTTGATCACAACCAAATGAACCTTCAGTGTTAGTTGCTCCCAGCACCTCACAGGTACAGGTCACAAATACATAGTAGTACAACCCTTTATGACCTAATTACAATACATAAATGTGTATTTTCATATATATTATATTGTGTATATAAAAGAAAAGCCGGGAATAGCCTAAACAAGAGTGTAGAATACATTATTAAACTCTCTATTCTTCCAATAAAAGTACAATTAAACACAAAGCATTTTAGCGCTAAAGGTGATAGGACACTAGTAACACTCTGGCAACAAGGCCTGATAGATAATACACAACTTCTGTCACATTCAAATAGTAGTTATTTATACATATGAGTTATGTATCTGAGTGTTCTCTATTGGAGAGATGGAGCTAAATAGTATCAAAAGGAATCCTATCTTCATATTAGAAATTAGACATAAGCCTTAACTTGAAGTGGTACTATATAGTTTATATTAGTAGTGCATTGTGTTGCGTGACTACAATACACCACTGACTTTCATTGTGTGGCTCTATTGTATTGATTTACTTTGTGTCACTGTGTTGGTAAAGAGGCTGGCTATTGTATTGTGGGTGTGTAGGTACATGGTAGGAAAATGAGGCAGGTCTAGAGGTGAATTTATGATACATTTCAGACTAACATGACGTGTTTGTGTGGTGAGTTGCATTTATCTTAATATATTTTGCAGTGGTGTGTTATGGACACATTGCAGTAGCTCTCCTTGAACTTCCTCGCGGAGGATAGAAACTGGAAATGCAGCTGAATCGATTTGAGTTTTATTTGGTTGTAAAACTTTTATCACTGCGGATCATTTTGCTGATTTTTTTTTTTTTTTTTTTTGATTTAGAAGTCATTGAAGCTTTGTTATTGATGGATCTTCTAATGTACAATTCCCTCTGCCTCTCTCTCTTTTTTATTCTGTCTCTCTTTTACGCCATTTCCTGTCTCTGTCTTGCAAAGTATTTCGTCATTGACACTCGTTTGTCTTTTTTTTCCCAGCGTCTTACTCCCAGTATAAATCGGAGGATGGCGGAGCATCTTCAGCCGCCCGCCCTGGCTCCTCGGGCTCCGGACAGACTTACACTCCCACCCTGACCCCTACACCCACCCCAACTCCGACTCGAACAACCACCAGCAACAGCCCCAGTAACAATGCTGCCACCAAAACAGGCAAGACACACTGAAATACAAAGATAAATGAATCTCATGCCGCAACAGTCATAGGGAGACACAATACTGGTTTCTTTAAAATAAAATATCCCAGAGTTTTGTCTCCATCAGTCTTTTAACACAGTTGCAGAGTTTTTAATGCCACTTAACTGTTGTGTTTGTGCTGCAGATTCACTGCTCTTCAACAAGATTGACGAGAGACAGAGGTTGGCCCGTGAGCGCCGAGAGGAGCGTGAGAAACAGAATGGTGTGTATTCTTTAACTATGTGTGTGTGTTAATGTGTGGAGGTCTTAAAATGCATCCCACTCATTCTTTTTTTGTCCATCCCGAAACATGACTGAAGTTGGTCGGTAGCTGTGGTGAACTACCCGTTCCTCTGGTTGTTACATAAAGTCTAGGCAAAAGCCAGGCACCCCTGTTGCCATGGCACCCATGTTACATAATAGGTTAGGCCATGGTCCAGGGTTTAGGGAGGCTGTTGTTTTGAATGTGTTTTTGGATGAGTGTGTGAGTGACATACAACATATGGGCTTTTAGGAACTGTGGCCTGTTAGTGTTTGTATGTTTTTTATTTCTGAAGTGTGTGTTTGTATTTTTCAGAGTATTGCACAGTGGTCATACCACTAGCCCTTGCTGATTCGGGCTGAGGGATTTGCTTTGTGTTGAGAGCTAAAGCCTAGTCACATGATCTACAGCTGACCCATCACACTGCTGCTATAAGCCTGTGTGTGTCCATGTAGCATGTGTGTTTGTGCTTCTGATTATGTACACTTGTATGATTTAGCATGTGAGCACATGCAAAAACACCAACACACATATATCAAGCCCTTATTAACTGTGTGTGTGTTTATGTGTGTGCAACCATGCCTCAGCTGTCAAGGAGGTCCAGTGGCAGGAGCGCCAGGAGCGAGCCAGGCAGCACTATGAGAAGCACCTGGAGGAGAGGAAGAGAAGGCTGGAGGAACAGAGGATAAAGGAGGACAAGAGACGAGCTGCCGTGGAGGAGAAACGACGGCAGAAGCTGGAAGATGACAAGGTAACAAACGACCAGCATATCGCACCTGTGCATTCCAAGCTTTTTAATTTTCACATAAACGCACACAATCGCCTGCAGCCACACTTCTCATCATCTTTCCTGATGAACATGTTTAGTTAGTTGGAGAATGGAACTCCACTATCAACTCCTATCTGCACACATATTTCCCCATTTGTACTCACCAACTTTGTATTTACCTTAAATTGTAGAAAAACCTTGACATGGTCTCTGCTGTGATGTCACCTGTAGGTTTCTGAAGGGATGTTTTGCAGCTTAGCAGTTTTTGAGACTATAAAATCCAAATCCGGTCAATGGCTAAAAGGCCTGGTTGGAGCTGAGGTGAGAAGAGCATGAGGCTGAATTTGATAAACTGAGGCCCCTGTCAGTCAAGCAAACGAGCCTCAAAACACACAGTACTTGTCCTTAAGCCTCATGGTCTCCTTAATAGAACAATGACTCTCAAAATTGCCACCAAAACACAAAATGAAGTCAACTCTTGAAACTGTAACATCTTGTGGAAACAAAAAATAACTTTTTGAGAAAGTTTTGAAGTGGGGGTTTCTTTAGTCTAAAGAAACTGTTCAATCATCTATAAGTTCCTTGTTCAGTAGTTAATAAATCGTTTTACAGTGAATTGGATTTCAGGCTCTAATTAGTTCATTGATTTAATGAATGTGGTGATAGTGATGAGTCCGAGACCAGAAACACCGTTCTAAGGCAGCACATGACTATAGTATACTGTATCTTATACAGTATACTGTATCTTAATGGCACACAGTAAAAAATCTTAAAAAGGGGGGGGGTTCATGTTGCCAAGTGGTCTAAAGCATACAATATATAATTGCAATGTCCTGTATCTCTGCTATCACATGTAGGGAAAATGCTAAATGCTAAAAAAAAACATTTAAATGCTAAAAAAACATTTAAAAAAAAATGGGGAATATGACCCATCAGAGTTTTTCACTTCATTTTTTGTCATTTTGCTTTTATTTAGTTGTGACAGTAGAGATACAGACATGAAAAGCAGGAAGAGAGAGAGAGAGAGAGAGAGACAGTAGCGTGACATTCAACAAAGGTCCCTGGTCGGAACTGAACTGGTGACGTTGGGGCCACCAGACCAGTTTTTATTGTGCATTCTAAGAATATTTCAGGAAACTGATCCTCCAATGGACCGCAACAAGTTATGGCTTTGTCCTACACATTCTTAGGACCAGTTTGAGATACTCAGAGTGGTTTTGCTTTCATTTTAGTTTTAAGTATGTTTCATGATCACAATTTTGTTTTTATCTGCCAAGCACTTACACAACTGGTGTGCCCAAAACACACTACGTATCTATAGACTTAATATAACACACTGCTGCATCCATTCAGAGCAAAGAAAGTCTTCCAGTGTTGCAGCAGTATTTGCATGTGGGGGCGTTGTTTTTTTTTTTAATGCTGATGATGATATTGTAATTGTTGTGTTTGTGACTGAAGGCTCGTCATGAAGCGGTGATCCGTCGCACTTTGGAGAGGAGCCAGGGAGCCAGACAGAAGCCCAACCGCTGGTCTTGGGGCGGGGCACTGCACACAAACACTCCCAGCACACCAGCCGGTACTTTCATGCATCACACAACAATAACTCCACAAACTCACAGCACTTGCCCGCAGTCATTACAATTTGTTGAGACACACATATTTGCCCTTATATGAAGTGGTCGGACATTTTTTTCTCACTTTTACTGTTTTAGCCACTTTTCCTGTTGTCAGATTGTCTCAGTGCTTTCAGGTTTACTGAACACTTTTGATATCTCTGATGTCAGAGTGTCTGTCTTGTGTAAATATGTCTGCCTGCCTCTGCGTGTCAGTATTGTTCTGCCATGCTTATATTTGAACTATTCAGATCCGCTGCCCTCTGTTGTTACTGCTGACTCACACCCTGCTCTGCCTCTCTCTCTCTCTCTCTCTCTCCCTCTTCTTCTCAAACTCAACCTCTCTCTGACTCACTTTCTCTCCCTCTCTCTCTCTTAACCTCGCTCTCCCTCTACCTCCTCTCTGCTCTTTGTTTCTCTGCCATTGTCCTTTCCCCCTCCTGGTCCAGGTTTTGTCGAGTCGGCTTTCCTCTATCCACTCGACCTTGCTGGACTGGAGCACATGCAGAGTGCTTTCAGTCTCTACCGCAGATACGGAATGACCTCCCAATGTGAATATTATAGCACTGTATCAGTTAGCCGGCTAGCGTTAGAACGCTGGCTTTAGCAACTGTACTGTAAATGTTTTAGCACACTGCCATTAGTGTAAATGTAGGCCAACGTGAATGGCATGATTAGTGTTTTTTTTTTGATGTGCATGTAGCAATCCAGTTTGTGACTTGAACTTATATCCCAAGACACAGGATCAGTCAAACCTTTTTCAGCTTCATTGGTAGGTGACATAAGACCCATTTAGCACTAATTCATTGTCTAATATTTTTCCCTTTTAGCACCATGCTCGTAGTTTTTCATATCTAACCTGACTTAACAAAATAGAATAGAGTAACCCTTCAAAGAGAAAATCCTGACTCCAACTCTTTCTTCTTCTTCTTCTTCTTCTTCAGCCTTTCTTTCTTTGTCTGCCCTCTATAAAGTAATACACCATTAATTTTCTTTTATTATGCTGCCTGTTTGTAGATGCTGACAGGCGGTCAGTGTCCACGATGAATTTATCCAAACACACAGACCCTGTAATTACCAAGCGCCTGTCCTCCTCCTCTGCCACACTCCTACACTCACCAGACCGAGGTAATTAAAATGAACGTTACACGCAAACACCATTATTGTGCATTACAGTTATCCACCTGTGATGGTCTGCCTTTGGCGTTATGTTGGTTGTAAGCTGAATTTCTAATTTCTTAAACTTTAATTGTTGTGTCCTTTTATTTACTAAATGAGATTACACAAGAACAAATTATAGCTCTACAAATTAAAGGTGCCCTGTGGAGTTTTTGACCACTAATGGTGCTATGGAGCAATGTTTTTACAAGTGGGTCCCCGCTTGTATTGTGTTCAAGCATGCAGATGACGTGACATCCTTTCCTGTCGGAAGTTTCACACTGTTACGCTGACATTTAATGGCAGTGACTTACAAAGAAGTGCAGCAATGTGGTAACACAGGCAGCGAAGAAGAAGACAGCTTGCAAGTAAACATGAACGTGAACAATGCAGGATTTAAAATGTTTTAAAATTGGTCTTGCAGATGTTTCACAGGGAATGAAATGCAATGAAAGGACAAAACATAAATGTGTTTGTTCGAAAGAAAACTCCACAGGGCAGCTTTAAATTTTTTTTTTTTTTTAAAGTGTAAATTTAAGAATTAGTCATGTGTTCTTTGATGTTCATATGTTGCTAACAGGCTTACAGACGAGAACAGCCTCCTCCCCTGTCATTAGCAAAGCTCAGTCCAAACCCCGCCTACACCTGGGAAAGACCACCCACCACAAAAACACAGGTGTTTTCTGGGAAGGTTTTTGCAGTTTGGTTACACACTATGTGGCAGAGCAAAAAGATCATGGGCTGGAAACTGTTGAGAAATTCCAAAATGATACAAATTGTGATTAACCTGCATGAGTGAAATGAAGAAAACATGGATGCTCCGTTCATAGGGATATGTGTAGTTGTAAAATTATTCTCCGTCTCCATGCATTTTTTTTCTGTCTGTAAATGTATAAATGTCACTTTGAACCCGGAAGACTTGACTAAGCTTTGATTTAGAAGTCCCACTATACAGAATGATGTGATTTCAAATGGCATTTACAATATAATTATCAAATCCAATATCTATATTCATTTAACAAAATGTACTGTATATATGCATGGGTTTGTACTTTGTATGTGTTTCATCAGAGGGATCAAGATTCCCCCCCTCCTCTTGCGTGACCCCTTTCTCTAATCCTCTGTAGGATAATCTTTTTGTTTTTGTGGGAACACTGTATGCTGTTTTTATCCCAGCTAAAAAAAAAAATCAACACCCACATTTTAACAGGTGGACACACATAATTATAGACATAAAATGCAAACATGACACTGCATGTTAGTGTATGATGAACTCTGAAACCATGCGTTGCTTGAATAATAGGCGTCATAGGTTAGAGATTCAGATTCCTTTGTACAGTTTCCAGCCCAGTTGTATCTTTTCCCCCCTCACCCTGAAACCTGCAACCTTGCACTCTGCTTCATTATCTGAGCGAGCAATGCTGCATGTCGTCCTCATTAACTGTCCTTTTGTCTTTTTCAAGTGGCAAATCAGGTTTTCATGAAGATTAATTAATTGTGGCATCTGTGGTTAATAAGCTACTCATTATGTGCAATACGGCAATATTCCAGGGCAGGTACCAGGAACTGCATGGCAAAATATTCTGACTTGCTTACATACAAGCTTTTAGGACATTCATTTCTTAATTAGTTCAGTTGAATACAAACGTTGAGTAAACATCAGTACAGACCATTTTCTTAAAATGCGTCTGCTAAATGAAATTGTAAGTTCTAACTGTAAAATATTGATGCAATACTCGTCTTTGTTGTGCACTTTTTATTCGAATGCTTTCCTCTTTGTGTTTGCTTTTGGTTTGTTTGCTTCCTCTGATAATTAACAGCCCGGTGCATGCAGGAGTAGGTGTAACATCGCAGCCTGTGCATGGTTACGAGTTTACTTTAGCTCTCGCCTGCACTACCGTGTAGTACGAGGGTGGTATGGTAACAGAGACCGTAATTATGCATCATTTATAATCTGCTTCAACTGATTTGCTTAGGCTAATCAGCAGGTGGTTAATAGTTTTACTCGTTATGAAATATTACGTGTGTGTTTTCAGGCCTGCGCCGTCTTCCTCTGACGCCATGGGAGAGCAATGTGGTGAACCGTCTGCAGCAGCCAACACACTCCTACCTGGCCCGTAGCCGCAGTGCCATGAGTCTGTCTGGAGAGCAAACAGGTAACATGGAAGACCCCTCGTGCTTCTTAGGGTCAGCAGACTGAGTGGAACGGAGGAAGTTTATGCAGACATACAAAACCGTGAATCACAGCTCACGGTGCTAGAAGTGTTTGTGCTGTTTATATTTTGGTCTCTTGACCAGAATGGTTTCGGATGTTAATCAGATTTGGCCAGACTTAAAGCATTACACTGTCTGAAACTTCCCTCACCAGCCTGTATCAGGCACTCAAAGCTCACACACACACACACACACACACACACACACACACACACACACACACACACACACACACACACACACACACATCTAAGTACGCCATTCAGGAAGTATTTCCCTACTGATACCTTGCCTTGTCTGCCTCTTTTGTTACCATGGTGACAGTGGTTTAGATGATGTATGTGTTTGTGTGTGTTGTGATGTGCGGTGCTGAAATATTCAAAGATACTGTTTTACTAAAAAGTACGGCTGCAAATAACATTTTTTTTCTCAATTGTTTATCACATAATTGAAAAAACAAACCTGTATAAAGTCACATAAGGCATTTTTGCTTAAAAAATTATTGAAAATGATTATTTTATTATTAAAATAGTTGCCGACTCCAAATCTTTGCAGCTCTGATGCCCTCTCACATCACTTGTTTTGACAAACCAATCAAGCCCAAATAAATGCATTTTGAGAATTAAATAAATAATAGAAGTTGTTTAAATTATCCATCTACTTATTCGAGTGTAAACTGTAACATGTGCTACTTTTCCTGACAATTTACAGCATCTTGTTGTTGCCCTGTAAATCTGGTGTATTTCTGCCTGTTTCCTTTGCTAGTTTGTTTTATCCTGTCTTCTTTCTTTGCTTTCTTCTAACCTGTGCGCATCTATACATTCAACACAGTGTGTGTGTAGTTGCACGTCTTGCATGTGTTTTTTGTGTATTTTGCTGCATGCACACTTCCTCTGTGTGGTGACAGGTCTAATGTGTCTGTAGTGAGTAGTTTATTCTGACTGGAAGACAAATGAGTCTGACAAAGTAGAAATGCTTACAACACTGGGACTTTTTACAGCAGGGAATGGTTTGTCAAACCGAAGTTGTTAGTTTTTCATCCTTTTAATCCCTACCTTGATGAATCAGCTTTACTAAATTCTTCTATTAAAAGCATAACATTAACTGTCCAAGATGGATGATGGTTGCAGCTTCCAATCACTAGCATTAATGCCGTCTTTCTCTTCTTCTCTGTTTCCAAACTTTTTCTTTTGATTCCTCTCCTTCCTATGCTGCTCTTCCCAAACCCACATCTTCTATTTATTAATTCATTCAAATTCCTTCCCGTTCTTTTACTCCATGCTCTCGTTTATCAAACCCTTACCGCTGTCCCACAAATCCTCACACTGCCCTGATCCATAACCTTCCTCAAAACACTCCATACTCCCATCTCGTGCATCACCGTAGCCATGCCTGTGTGTCCTCGATCAGTTTCCTGCCACCCCATGGGCTCCATGTCATTCAAGGCCCTGCAGGCCCAGCCGCTCCCTCACTGTCGCAGCCAGGAGAGGAGCCTCAGCAGGGAGACGGCCTCCTCTTCCTCAACCGTTGCCCGCAGGAGGACCACTGGAACAAAACCGGTAGGTCATGTCAAGCTGCGTGTGACTGTACAGTATATCTTGAGGATTTTGTTCCTAGTACTGTACACAAGACAACTGCAATACAGTCTGAAATCTAAGCTGTGACACTAACAAGGTGCTTATTTGTTCATGTGATGGAGAAAACCCTAAAGTTCCCTTGAATCTACTGGTATTTGCTTTAGTATTTTTTAGTTATACTGGCTGTACATATACTCACTTGTTGTACAGGCTTTTTGGGTGTTTTATTATGCTCAAGCACAGAAATAATTCACCACTTTTTTGCTCCTCTTTCTCCTCTTTTTTCATGTTGATGATGTCCCCGATCAGTCAGACACAATCGATCTAATATCTGTCTAGCTCTGATCTTCATAACAGACACACACACACACACACACACACACACACAGAAACACACACACACTATACCCTCTGTCCATCTGTCTTCTGTGACAGTATGTCACAGCTTATACCATTAAGGTCTTAGATGGAGGGCATCTTTTGCACTGTATATCCGGCACGCTTACCCACAGACACATGTTTATATCATACATGGACAAAAAGCACATGTTTAATTCAGGCGCAATGCAGAATACTAGTGATACACCAGTTATGCCACCTGTGTGCCATTATGATCTTCAGGTTGTCATCTATGAATATTGAAAGTGTATTCACATCCACAAAAATATGATAAACTGCTTGTTAATTGGTTGATTTTAAATTTTGTAAACTTTGGTAACTAAGTTTTTTTTATGTTGATGTCACAGCTTGGTATGGTTAGTGCCAGAGGTTATGCAGGGCCAGGGGACGGCTGTCTGAGTCTAATCCTGTTACTAATCATCTTCTGCTGTTTGTCAGTAGGGCGCCTGGATCTGTGCACCATTTGTACCACCTGATTACTTTGTTTTTGTGAAGAACTATTTTGGTGACATGTTGCTGCTGCTAAAAGAGAACATCGGTTTACTTGAGTCCTGATAAAGTGTAAACAATTCCTTTCCTTTCTGAATAATAATTTTTTTAATCTCTGTTTCCCTCTCCTGGACCGACAGCAAAAGAACCGTGACTATGTGAGGAAGTCATGGAGCAACCTGTCACTCCCATTGGCTCCCATTCTGACTTTGCCCTCAAGCAAGTCCTCCTCTTCTTTAGGCAAAAAGACCAGCAAAGTAACAACGCCCTCTCCTGGCAGGTAGGAGAATCATGCCCGTGATAACTGGCAAAAAAAGAAGCATAAGCAGATATGTGACAGTTTGGAGTAAGGGATGATTGAAAATAAGAAGAGAGTGTAACTTTTTTGTGAGGTTTTGAGCAGGTATTACTGTGAGAACTGTTATTTCCCATCCATTCTTTTTAAAATCTCTTGATTGAAACATAATTTTCAGTGAGTCGTATGGTAAGAAGACTGATAAACCCAAATGATCACTAAACCAAGCTCCATGAAAATGTTCAAAGTGCTTAAAACTAGTAACAGAAACACATTTAATGTTATTTTTGGCCAAATGTTGCTTTTCCCCTGCACACAGGCCTCCACAGAAGACAGCAGGGCGCCCTCCGACCCCCAAGCTGCTTAAGTCTCCCGGAGCAGAGGACCCCGGAAACCTTCGTCCTCTCAAGATCACACCCGAGAGCCCCCACTCCTCTACACCCACCGCATCCCAAGGGGAGGAGGAAGAACAGGTTCTAAGTCCTCTACAGCCTCGACCTCAGCCGCTTGGCCAGAACAAGACCAGCACTGAGGAGACACCAGCAACACCAACAGCAGTTAGCGGTCAGTTACTATACTCCACCTCCTTTCACACCTTCGTTATCATGTAGTCTGGATTGCCACGTTGCATTCAGAAACACATAAAGTGCTATTTTCATACCTTTTTAGAGGGTGTAAGCAGTCCTTCAGCCCACAAGCCTTCAGCCGGCACCACAGATCCAGAGGAGGCGAGTCGCATCCTGGCTGAGAATCGTCGCCTGGCCCGCGAGCAGAGGGAAAGGGAGGAAGAGGAGCGCAGGCAACAAGAGGAGCGGGCGAGGTATGCTGTGCTGTGTGTGAATACGTGTGCAATCTAGAGAGTGTGCAAGCAGCTGGGTAATACTGAAGGTGTGTGTATCTGCTTTGTTTTCACCGCAATATGTGTGCGCGTCTCTACAGACTAGCCAAGGAGGAGATGGCTCGCCGCAAGGCTGAGGAACGAGCAAAGAGAGAGGAGGAGGCCCAGCGCCAGGCGGAGGAGAGGAGAAGGAAGGAAGAGGAGGAGAGAAAGGCGGAGGAGGAGAAAGAGAGAGAGGAGGCAGAGAGACTCCAGAAACAGGTCAGATAAAGCGTACATATGAACTCACACATTATGAACTAAAGAGCCACACAAGAAGTCTTCATAAATCTTAAAAACAAAATTCTGTGCGTATCAGAAAGAGGAGGAAGAGTCTCGTCAGAAAGAGGAGGCGGAGAGACTGAGGCAGGAGAGAGAGAAACACTTCCAGAAAGAGGAGGCTGAACGCCTGGAGAGAAAGAAGGTGACACATCTTCACGCACATGAGTAAAATTCATAGTAATTTCTGATCTGCAGTACATCTAAAACCTCTTTTCTTTTCTGATTACAAGCGTTTGGAGGAGATCATGAAAAGGACAAGACGTTCAGACACAGCAGACAAGGTAAAGATCACAGGAAATGTGGCACAAATCTGACAAATACAATATCTGGCTAAGTGTGGATAATATATCATTCTCTTTTTCTTCCGTCCCATATCTAGAAAGTGAATCCTAATAGGAACGGGGACAATGCGGGTAACTTCACTCACCATAAATGAAAGAATTATGACTTCTGTGTTACCCTGCTGTTGTACCTATATAAATATAAATAATCTGTAATTGTTGGAACTGTCGCTGTCTCTGATGGCTGTGTTCGTTGTCCTCTCATCATCAGTGGCCCCTGCCTCTCCTGGTCCATCTGCAGTGACTGTTTCACCGACACACCATAGCAACGGTCGCCAACTTGACCCCAACCCAAACCCCAGCACCGCAGCACTGAGCCATCCTGACCAGAGGTAGAGCTGTAGACTAGAAGCACAGCAAATATATTAGTCCTTTCAAAAAGAGGGGAACATAATACAAAACACAGTGGTATAATCCTGTTTCTGTGACTTCATTGCATTCTTTTTCATTAGATTTTGACTGTATTCTCATTTGTTTAATGTTCTTTATTATTCGTTTTTTTCGACACCGTCATCCTCCAATCCTCTGTTCCACCTGTGTCTCCTCATTTCTCAGTGAAAACGGGGAGTTTGAAGAGGTGATTGTACTGCCTTCAGATTCCAGGTTGTCTCCACCTGAAGGACAGGAGCAGCAGCATCAGCAGCAGCAGCAGCAGGAGGAGGAGGAGGAAGAGGAGGAGAGAGTTCCTGTCGTAGCCTTTAGGGAGAACGGTCTCCTAAAGCCTCTGAGCGGAGTAGAAGATATATCAGCCCAGCAGGGACCAGGTCAACATACATCTTCTTTCTGCTTTGCCCCTGACCCCCTCTTTTATTTGTCTTCTTACACCCTGTTCTTTCCTCACTTTATTGACAGTTAGCTCTTGGTTTGATCATCTTGCAGACTAGATCTGATGTAATAAAGTCGGTACTGCTACACAAATGTACGACTAAACAACATTTATATTAAGTTAATCACACATTGCCTGTTTTCTCATAGTGTGAAGCTTTACTTTAATTTCATCCTCATGTCTCTTTTTGCTCTCTATCCTTCCTTTCTTCTTCTTCTTACCTCTCAACACACTGCACCCTCATTGTCAGCTGAAACAGGCAGTTGGCTTAATTTACATTTATGACTTTTGGCAGATGCCAGAGTAACTTAAAATACTAGACAGTGTTCAATATTATGTACACATCATAAACATTTGCTGGTAGTCAAATCATCTCAGGGTAATAAACAGGACTAACTAGCTTTAGCTCTAACAGATTTCAGTTACTACTGTACTACTGCTCAGCACTAAAACTGATATCCTTCTCTGTTTAATTTATGTCCTTGATCTTTAGATGTTGCCTGATGCCCTGTTAGGACGAAATGATCCACACACAGAGCGCCAGGAAGAGAGACACGGTCAGAGAGAGGTGAAACACAGAGCTGTTGGACAAAGGAAGGACTCACAGCATCATAGACACCCTTCCAGAGGTTTTACTTTCTCACCCTCCTGCGTCCCCCTGCTGACAGATGAGCACCGTAAGCCATTTCCCAAAGATGGCGTCTCCAAAGATCTCCCTCTAGCATCCTCAGAGAGAAGTTACTTTCCCCTCAGTGAACTCCCCCTGGGGAACAGATCGTCTCTCTGTCTCTGACCACTTGGTCATAATGTTCTGTGTACAGCTGTTCTGCTCTGCACCCCAACTACCCCTGATTCTCAATTGAATGTCCTGAAATCACAGGAGGGCACTGAACACCTTATTCCATCTTGTGACTCTTTGTGTGTGTGTGTGTGTGTGTGTGTGTGTGTGTGTGTGTGTGTGTGTGTTTGTGTGAGTATGAATGAGAGACTAATAATAATGTAAACTGAGATCAGCTGTAAAGTCTTTAATCATGATACTTGAATAGTTTCTTTTTTTTTCTTGCTGTAGAAGGTAGTCAGATTGACAAAATCAGCAATGTGACGTTATAACTGGAACTTGCACAACAAGCTTAGAATTATAGGTTTTTGACTGGAACTTCATAATTCTAATGTTTCAACATTTTCTATTGAAATGTTGCAGAATAGATGGGGTATATGAATGATATCAGTCCATGAAGTTGTATTGACATTGGAAAGTTTCATGTGATGTAATATATTTTTTGCTGAGTCTACAGTGTTTAAAGCTAGAGGTTGTTATTGGGGTGAGGCAGCGGGTTGGAGTTATGATGTTTAAGTTAATTAATGACCAAATGAAAATACTGTTCTCTCAGAAAACTGAGAATTAGGGTGTAAACTACTGATTATTTGTTTAGTTTTATTTAATTGCTGTACAGATAAAAATGTGATTCTTTATTTTGTCTTCATTCTGTTCCCAATTTCTGTTCAAATTGTGAAAAAAAAAAATCTTTACTTTGACTTGAGGTCCTGCCCTTTCTTATTCACTTGTTTACCATTTACGTTTAACCCTGTCGAAGCTGCATCCCGTCACACTGTCTCACTGAGCCTGTGAGCAGCGTGTCGGAGGACCTCGCCGTAGCATAGCTACCTTGTGTTTGGAGGTTGACCTTTTGTTTTGGCCAAGAAAGTACGAAATGAATTAAAATAATTTACTGGTGATGT
Organism: Thunnus thynnus; assembly: GCF_963924715.1. NCBI lineage: Eukaryota > Metazoa > Chordata > Actinopteri > Scombriformes > Scombridae > Thunnus > Thunnus thynnus. The sequence continues at coordinate 14,792,436 of NC_089534.1, forward strand.
TAAATTTAAAATATATCCTGATTCATTTGATCTTTTTTTTTTTTTGATTAAGGATTTAAGAATAAATGCTGCTAATTGTGATGTTCCTTTGCCTTACCACGTCATAGAAAGAAAAGTGAGGTGATGCCAGGATTTGTCTGTATTCATTCTTACTGAAATGAGAATATATATTCCCAGCATGAGCGTTGACATTCTGGCCAGGTGCCCAAATTCTCCAGTGGCTTCCTTTTCTTTATTTATGTTCATGTATGAACGCTCATGATAAAATGTTATTGTCAGTTATGTCATCATGTAAGAGCTATAATGTCAAACTGTCCTTCATACAGCTTTTCATTAAGACAAAAGAGGGGGAATACAGGAAAACACAGGAACCTGACCGTTACCCCCTCATGTGACCTCACTCATTCTCCCACAACGCCCAATTATGCTGCTGTCCAGCATTTGGTTCTCAAACTTTTGCACTTCATTTCCTTTTTGTTCATATCTTGCAGTACCACCAAAATGGAAGGAAACTTAAGAAAGATTATCCATGTCTTGGATATGTAGTACTGGTTTTTGCCAGTAATACATAGCATGCTGTTATCAACACGATAACTTGACTTAGCTTGCAAATAAATTGCTTTAACTGAAGCATTATTACTTGTAAAGTACATTATACATAGATATCCTATAAATTATGTATAAAAGTTGATATATTTTACTAAGACTGACCACAAAGCTTTGAAAACTAAACAAGCCCTTTACTTCACAGGAAAAAGGGCTGTAGGATGAGCTGTTTGAACCACTGTCAAACTGAAATCTTTGTACAAATATACCAGCTGTACTGTTTGGCAAGTAAATAAAATGTTTTGAATTGATTACCTATCTGCTGTTTGGTCTTGCAATGATTTCCTCCTTTTTGTTTCCAAATAGTGGAGAAACAACCCATAAAAACACAATGCACAATAAATATTTTGTACATTTTTTTTTTTAGAACGAACACTTCCAACAAACAGAACAGAAATACAGACATACTACAGAGAAGAGGAGAAACTTAAAAATCTTTTTACATGTAGGGAGAAAATTGACAGTTTGAGAAGTTGGAAAGGAAACTGATTTGAAGGAAATATATACATTTCATAATAATAGTGGATGCAAAACAGCATTACACAGGTCAAGAATATGTTTTTCAAGTGTGTGGCCTCCAGTTCTGATCAAAGTAGAATACATTGAAATCTCAAAATCAGAAGTGCTTTTGCACATGTTGATAATTTGTAATTATTCACAGAAATTGATGACAAGCTGGTGAAATTCTGACCGTGACTGGTGAGCTACCAGCCAGTAATGTCCACTCCAGTAACATACACAGCAGTAGGGAGGAGTCTTTTAGCACCACTCGGCGTCGCAGGGAATAACAGAGCTCCAGTTTCACCAGTTTCACCAGTAGAAGGTCTTGGTGAGGAAACTGGCGGCAGAACTGAGCCAGCTTCCGTTAGAATCATCCTTGGCTGTGGTGCGGGAAATTGCGCGGTCAACCTCACTCTCTTGGTTTTCCTCTTCCTCTGGGAGGTAGTCTGGTATAGCTGTGTTTTGCTGCACCTCTACTCCAGATGAGCTAAGAGGGATAAAAACCTGAAGAAAACAGTTTGAGAGAAGAGAAGTTAGAATTCAGTGTGAACTTTCTCCACATTTATTGAGTTATTTTCCTGTTTTCAGTCAAGAGTCAAGTCAAAATGTGTGCTCCAAGTCCACTACCCACCTCTTCTCCTGCCTCATTCTTCACCACCTGTTGGGCTGACAACACCTTGGTGGCAGCGATGGCCGATGCCAGACTCTGCAAAAATGGACAGACGTGTATCTCAGTGACTTTGACAATTAAATACAACATAACTTTTCTACAAACCAGTTGTTTCCTGAGCAGACACTGATAGTTCAGGTTTTTCTTTGTGCATTTACCTCAGTGGGTAGATCTGAACGAATGCGGACGGTGCATCTCTTGGAGGCCATCTGGAAAGTGAAGCTGATCACTCCCTTGACCTTCAGAAGAGCCTCCTCACACAAGCCTCGCTGGTCCTTGATAAAAGAAAGATTGCACAAATTACCTTACTGGCAATAACAGCAATTTTACAATTGTTGGCAATAATAAAATCATGCATAGGTGTGTGTGTGTGTCAGTCAGCCTACTCACAGAGCTGTCCAGCCCCTGGATGTGCAGAGTGACAGACTTGGCCTTCTTGTTGGACGAGTTAATAAAGAATTGTGATTTCTTTCTCCTCTGGGTCTCAGGTGTGCGGCGTACAGGATTAGCAGGTGCACACAAAATGTCATACACCTCCTGCGCCAAGGCTGTGATATCAACAGACACGCCCTCCCTGTATGGAAAAATACAACCACATAAAAATACCAGTTCAGGAAAACCCATGCACATCAACTTGTAAGAACCACCAAGATAATGTGAAAATATATCTTCACCTCGCCATTAGACTCTCCAAGCTCACCATCATACCCAGTTCATTCTTCATGATGGGGATGTTGGGGGGCAACTCAGCCAAGTAGCGCAGAGTCTGAGGATAAAGGAAGACAGAAAAGGGATTATATACACATTACATCAAGCATCTCAGCTTGTTCTTACCTATTAAATAATAGGTAAAACACATTGTATGTAATAATAGACCCTAACTTATAAACTATCATTATTTTCTCAACTCTCTGTTATTAAAGAAGCACAGTGTTTTGCATGCTTTCACCCATTTACTGCACACTGTGTATAGTTTGCAATAATGTACTATTTTCCAAAGCATGAAATGCCAGTAAGTATTTTTAAAAAAACATGTTTTCATTACCTTTATTTAGCAACTGCTTTATATTTATTTCAGTAAGTTGTGTAAATCAATTTGCAGAGATCTGAAACCTGCTTGATGTACTGGTATGTTATCAATCACAGTTACACTGTTGATGTTATTGTTACTTTGATTCTTTTTGGAATAAAAACATGGCTGTTCAGCAGCACTCTCTCAAGTCTTGAATGTTGGAGATTCCCAGCAACTTTAATATAAGACCCAAACGTTTCTAAATAACTCAAGATTCCATCCACATTTCCATGACAACATATTTTTGTCAAAAGTAAAGAAAATTATCACTATCACAGATATTGTTATGTGTGTATATGTTGGCAGGTATTTACAAAAGCAACTGTAATGTTTTATTTGCATCATTCGTATGTATATTTGATTCTGATCTAATATAGTTTTGTGTTTTTTATTATTTTTGAATTGATTTCACTTTAAAATCAGATCATTTATATGAAATGTGTCTAGCATCCCAAGGCTTACACTGTTTGCATATAATAAAACACAACATTTAACCAAATAGCAAAACAAATACTACAAACATATATCAGACATGATGAATAAGTAGCTACAGTGTATTCTATTTTAATTTTAATGACTATTGTTAAACTACAAAAAATAAGGAAGAAAACTAGGATTACACATCACAACAGTGTTTAAAGTCTCTGCAAGTTCATTTCACACTAACATTATAGTGCAGTTATAGTGCAAATCAAATTAAAGATCTTTAATTTTTAGTAAATTGATTAACATGCTAAACATGGCATGGTCATTAATAGCTACTCACTATTCAGTTCACCACCGCACCAGTCCAGAAACTCTTTAACTCACCTGCAGAGTTGCAAACAGCACCTCTGGGTCCTTGTGGTCCAGGAAAAGAACCAGCCCTGGTAGGCAACCTTCATCCTGGACTATCACGTCTCGGTTCTGCGGCTCAGAGGCGAGGTCCCGCAGCTGACTCACCACCGACAGTGCGTCCATCATCTTCACTAACCTTACCAGACCTGAAACTGCAAGTGGCAGTTATTTAGTTAGTGTTTGCTAGTTTAACCATTTTTAACATTAAAGTCATTGTGGACAAAATGTGTGTTCTGAGACGACGCTGAAGGTGGCTTCTGATTCAGGGTTAAGGGGAAATTAGGGAAACAAAGGATATTGAGCGGCTAGTTCTCCATTTTTTCACCACTTACACTTATGGTAAGGTGTTAGACATCATAGAAAAAGCCTTAATGCTAAACCCATTTTCAGATTTGAGAAACCTTTATTTTGCTTAACTGAATAAAGGGCGATTTCACAGATATTTCCCCATCCAGACCACATGAGACCAGGTCCAGATAGATCAAAAACCACTTAACTTAGACATGTCAAATCTTAACAATAATAATAATAATAATATATTATTTAGTACAGATTTGACAAGTGTAGGTATAGGCTAGTGGTTTTTGATCTGTACCTGGTCTAATGTGATCTGAATAGGAAAAAAGCAGTGAAATCGCCCTTTTTTGTGTGTTTTCACAAACAGAATAAAGGTTTCACAAATCTGAAACTGTGTTTTAATGAGTCTCTTTTGTCTCCTTGGGAATGTAGTCCAGATTTGACAGGTTTAAGTGGAGTGTTTTTTTTTTATCTAGACCTGGTCCAATGTGGTCTGGATGGAGAAATATCAGTGAAATCGCCCTTTTTTCCAGTTTTCATAAACAAAACAAAGGTTTTACAAATCTGAAAGTGGGTTTAAACAGCGTGAAGGCTTTTTGCTTCGATGTCTAACACCTTTTCATAAGTATAAGTGGTGAAAAAACAGATAATTAGCCACTAAATATCATTATTTAAGTTTCCCTTAGCCCTGAATCAGAAGCTAACTTCATCGTCGTTGTTGTGAGCGCGTTGAACTGCTATTCTTCTATAACTGGACACTTTTAGGTGACGTTAAGATAACTAGTGTTTGTTTTAAAGCTCCCAACAACATCAACATACTAAATTCAAGCCTGTCGGGTCGCAGCGCGAGCGTTGACGTTGTGGCTAGCTAAAGAAGCTAACTACTTTTGACACGTTCAGAAGCTAGCCAACTTTTTAAAAGAAAAGACGTTTACGTTTGTTTTGTTGCACCGTTTGAACATAAAGCGGTAATTACTCTAAATAAGGTTGACATAAGTGCTCTGAAGGTACGATAAATGTATAATAACAATCATTTTCGTGATGTTTTCTTACCCTGGAGGGGAAGCAGCTCGTGGACAAATACAAAATTGGTGCTAAAAGTTTCGTAACAAGCAATTGGTTGACTGGCCGTTGGTGACGCTGCACGATCGCCCGATCCTATTGGCTGCTGTGCACACAGCCAATCAGAGGAGGTTTTGCTGGTGCAGCTTTATTTGACTTCACACTACACTTGCTGCCTGGACGCGTGAGCTGAGACTGGAGGGAAGCTCATTGTTGGTGTTTATTTGCAGTTATCGTTTATATTTGTGGTTGCAATGATGATGATTGTGGATTAATATTGCTACCTATTCACGTTTTAACAAGAAAACGTGTCCCAGGTAAGTGCACACACACATATTTCTACTTTATCTCCATATGTTTCCTGGCGACGCTCATTTGAGTTTTGATGAGCCATGCAGCTTGGAGACACACTGCAGTGCCAATGCGGCTTCCTGCACTGCCATGACCAGAGGTGTACTCAGGTTTTTGGGTTCAAAACCACTACAAATCCTCTGTAATCCTGAAACAATACGATTTTGCAGCAGAGTCAGAATCTAACAGTACAGATGGAGACAACATACCTTACCTCAGTTTGTGATGCCTTCCGTTGACACTTGAAGAGTTGGATCAGTGACAAACTCCAGAGGCTCGTAGAATTTTCTTTTGTAATATAACATCCAGCTTAGTTTTATTTGAATTTGTCTTTTTAGCCCTGAAAATGTCCCAGGGAAATGGGTGCTACCTGGTGACATCATCAGGGTTACTTTTTTCAAACTTCACAAAGCTCCTACAGAGACAAAGAGGAAATTATAAAACTGTTTTCAGTGCCTGAATAGTACTCCTCATGATGAATAAACTGAACTTAATCTGTAAAATCATATCAATCATATTATCATATCATCACATTATGTATATCTTAAATGTTGTATGCTCTGTTTTTGTTTGTTTCTTCCAGGTGTAATGTAGGTGACTTAGGGCATTCTTTCTGTGTTGGCCTCTCACCAAGTCAGTCATCAGAAAGACGAGCTTTGCGGTTGTCAGCTGGTACCCGGTAAAGCCCTTCAAATGTCTTTACTAGAGGATGTTCTGGATGTGCTGCGCATCGTGCTGGAGTATTTCGGGGTGCCTCCAGACATGGTGAGTGCACAAATACACATCTGTTACACAGATTCACAAACTGAGATCCGTGAATATCCAGGAGTGCCAAGAGAAATCATCAATAAGGTCACTGTTATAAAATTTCACTGACCGAGTGAATTTGTAAGGATGACAGTTTCCAAAAGATGGAGGGCTGTGGTGTTGTGGGAAACGAGTATTAGTCTATGACATCATCTTCAGTTGTGGTTTTTTTTTTATGTGTGGTCTTGCTTGCAGCTGGTTCCAGTGTGGGACAGTCAGCTGTGCGGTCAGTATCGCAGCATCGTGCGGATGATTGGGACAAATCTCCCACTGACACCGACACCACGTGTTCACTTTCAGGTACTTTACAAGTAGTGTTTTCTAACAGACTGAAGATTAACAGTAAGAATCATGCAGCTGCAAACAGATAAATGAATATGCTGGATTTGTTTGTCATCATGACATCATTATTTTTGTCTTCCAAATTCAACTCTTGTGTAACTTGTGTAAACACTTGCTTATAATAGCTTAAAGAAAGGATGTAACCTTATTTAATTACATTTAATCATGTCATTAGGTGCTTGGAATAATATGTTCCATCCAGGATATTTAAGTTTTATCTTATCAGAGATTAATGTCATTATTATTATTTATAACTTGTATGCCCTTATGTCCACGTTCTGTCGTCAGATCCCTCTGCTCACCTGTAGGCCCCATGGATACGTCGACATTACTGTGGATACGCCTGCCATCCCCTCATTCGCTGATGTTCTGTGGGTGTTTGAGGATGAGGGGGACAGCTTTGCCAAGACCAGGTAAGAATACAAATGGACATAATATAAACATAATCAGTCATTTTTTTCCAGTACAAGTTTACAATGAAATAAACATGCCAGATTATTTCTTGGCTGGGTCACCAATATTCGTATTCTACAGCTACAAAAACAAATATTTGTATTGGCTGGTATAGGTGTGAAAATACAAGATGTTAGTAATGCTATTAAAACACAATGCACATTAACCAGTAGGTCTTTTTCTCTAGTAATTGGGACTTTTGTCCAAAAGTGTAAAATTACATAGAAAACTAATGTATGGTCTCTGTAGGAACCATTTACCTCCAGAGAAGCGAAGGACTGTAAATCGGGATGTGGTGAGATACCCAGGACCAGCACTGCGTCAAGCCCAGGGAGGAGACAGGTCTGTAAGACAATCAGCCAATCCAGACGCCCTGAAGAAAATCACAGCGCTGGAGAGCGAGCTGCTCAAACTACGAGCTCAGATAGCAATGATTGTTACTGTCGGTCCAGCCTCAGGTACAAGGATGAGGGTGACACTTTATTTTTACTTTGTCTCAACTTCTTTTCACAAAACAAGTAAAGGTGACATCCTATTTTTTTCCTCTTTCAACACTTTATAGGTCTGACAGAGTCCCAGAACGCTGCAGGAACGCCACTGATGTCGCCTGCCGCACCGCCAGCTCTGACCTCCACGCCTCGCTGTGCTGCTCCTCCACCTCCACCGCCCCCACCTCCTCCTCCTCCTCCTCCTCCCTGCCCTAGCTCCACCACTGAGACTTTATCTGTATTAGAGCTGATCCAACAGCGCAGGAGGAATGAGAAAGACCTTGACAAGGGTCAGCTCAAGCCCCAGGGCTCAGGCTCCGGTGGGGGTTCGGGAGTTAAAGGGATCCCCTCGATGCTGGATGTTCTCAAGGACTTAAATCAAGTTAAATTGCGCTCCGTGGAGAGGTAGGCGTTAGGATTGACAGAATATGGGTTTGAATTTCGTTTATATATTTTTATATTATATTTGACATCAGAATGTTCTCTTAAATATGCTCCTGCTCTCTGTACATTTGTGTTATTTTCTGCTGTTACCTTTGCACAACAACTGTTACTTACTAATAATACTGCATTTCCTTTCACTTTCTTCCTAGATCACCTGGGGGCACACCAGTCAGGAGGAGACGCAGTAAAGGTGCAGCATTGCTTAATGACCCAGCAGCTCTTATTGCTGAAGCACTAAAGAGAAAATTCGCCCATCATCGCCACAACAATTCCTCTGACAAAGAGAATTCACTAGATCTCTCACCATTTGGCAGTCCAGAAATGCCAAAGGTATGTATTATTTTTGACTGCAACAAGGCATTACTATATATGTGATTTCAGTTGGATTTTAAGTTACAGTGTAAATGCAGATGGTGCAACTGAAGAAAGCTGTTAGTGTTGACTTTACACTTGAACTTAGGATCAGAAAACAAAGACAAATTAATTGCAGTCACCTTTTTATCCAAATGAGTATTCAAGGTGAAATAAGGCAGCTAAGAGATGAACAATAGAACCAGATAGTTGTCTAGATTGCAAGGTGTTTTTTTCCCCCACTCCTATATCTTGTTTATCTTGTTGAAAAAACGGAGCTTGCAACATTGAAGCTGTCTGCAGTGCTGCTAACTTGACGCTTCTGTTCCAGATTCCTCAGCACACCAGACGCAGCCAGGGACGCATCCACCTGTAAAATCCTGTAAAATGGTAACTTCTGACCCCAAAAGGTCAAAAGTCAGGACATCCCATCCACCAATCACAGCTGCCACAGATGTGCCTCACAAACGGATTACTGCTGCAGCTACTGACTTTCTTTTTTTACTTTTCATCACCATTATCGTTTGTCTGTTCTTTGGTTCTTGTACGAGTGTTTGTCTCACAATGAACAAAGTGTTTGTGTCTGTTATGCATTTCTTTGTTGGGAGCTTTGAATGTATATTTTTGTTACAGAGATTGATATAACCAAGGGTTTTGGTACAGTCGTTTTGTTTTTGTACAGTGGAGTCTTACTGTTTTCAGTGTTATTGATAATGATATTTTTATGTGCAGAGCTCCTTTTTTTTAAAGGAAATAATGTGATAATATATTTAAGCAGGTATGAACTGTAGCTTATGCAGAGCAAAGGCAGGTACTGGCTCTACTCGTTTCTTCTATATTCAATCTCTTGAAATCCTTGTGGGTGCCACTAGCCAGGAGCAAAAGACCTGTCATATTAGGTGCACACTCACAAATCTTACATTTTTATTAAATGATTGCCAATAGTGCACTGTGTGTAATCCAGGTTTGTGGTATCAGTGATTATATTGACCTCAATTATCAAATATCTTCAGCACGAGTCATTTGAAACAATCATGACCTCCAACATGATGCAAAATAATTGATGCGTGGAGTTGAGGTTAATATACTTTCCTGCTGAGGAAGGCAGAGCCCGGTATGTCCATGTGTAGTGGACTGTTGCAAATCATTTAATAAAAAGAAAAGTGTGAGCGCTCACCTAATTTGTGAACGCACTGTAGCATGTAACACACCTGCCTTAATGTTTCTTAAAACCTCTAATCACTTTGTGAGGCCTTAATTCTTACCTCGGCCAAGTGAAATGAATAACAGGGGGATTGAGATTCACGTAGCTCTATTCTATGCAACTGCTGCTTCAAGTTGTTTGATTTTATTAAAGTGCACTGATCATTTTTTCTTGTCCTTGTTTTCATGTTTCTTAAAATTTCAGTTTGTAATTTTTTTGAAAATTGCCGTCTTATCCAGGCAGTACAATGTTACAGTATTGGTTCTTGAATTTAGGCTATCCAGGTATGACCAACACCAACATTAAACAAACATAAATGACCAGCAAGATAGTAGGTAATGGTCACTTCTTTTTTTTTTTTTTTTTACAGTTGTGTGAAACTACAAATGTGAGCGCTCCAATTTGGACAATTCATGTTGTCATAGAAAGCATGTACAACCACAGTAAATGTGTTCATTTTAGTTTCCAACATTGTTCAACCATGATGTTGAAAAAGACTTATATTTTAATAGAGATTAGTTACAGATTTCTGCTTTAATCCACACCCTATGAGACACTTTAATACTGTATTACATGTGAGGTGAATTTAACATACAGTACATGTAGTCACATGTTTTCATGTTTGGTGAGGAGTCTTTTGTTGTCTATGAATCAAATTTGGACCATACTTTGAGGTGTCACATTTTTATACAAATATGTGAATATGTGTAAATTTGTAGACTTGAAAATTAAATGTCAAACTTAAGAAAACTGTCTTCTCATCAACAGTTTATGTAGCCATCTTTGCCGTTGTTGCATGTCTGCTCTTAACCTGTTAATTAAATGCTATTGACGGGAATGTATTGTGATGGATGTCTTTGTGTCTGATATTCTTTCTGACAACTCTATAATAACAGCATGTTTGTGCATATTTTTCATTTGCACATTTTACACTATTCACAAAAGGTTAGTGTCAATAAATCAATCCACACCCAATAGCACTGAGCAAAAATACCGATCTGTGTGTTTGTGGTTTTCATCTTCACTGTATGCTTCTGTATTTGGAAATACTTTCAACTGTGTATTTCTACAGTATAACAGCACTGAATATAGGACATAGATTTTCCTAAACACAAAATGCATTTACAGGTCTGAGTGACCAGACTAAAATGCAGAAAAAATAGATAGTACTCAGAGCACAAACCTGACAAAATTCTTCATGTGTTTTTGAATAATAGAAAATGTTAAGAATTCTTTCATCTGTATCTACTGTAGATCTGGATGAAAATACACATAGTATTCTAATTACTTGTTTGTTGGTTCATGTCTGTAATGTTAAAGGATGAGTTCACTTTTTTTTTTAAAGTTTGTCCTAAAACAACAGTCAGGTGCCCAAATGAACATTGACACGTGGTTTTCTTGCTGTAATCATTCCTCCTGTTCATACTGGCCATTAAGAGATCCCTTTATAATGCACTTTCAATGTAAGCAATTGCGGACAAAATCTACAGTCTCCCTTTTGTGCAAAAATGTATTTAAAAATGTATTTGTTTTTCCCTTTTCCTTGAAAAACCGCACAAATCATAATTATCACATTTCATCATTTTAACACACTCTACATTGCTATATGGGTAAACACTCTAATTTTCTTAATTTTCTGACCAGGGAGGGCCACTTCTACAAGTGCATAGGACTGAAATAAGGAGTATTCCAGTGGGCAGAGAAGGCATAAGGGCATTGATAATTGTAATGATTAAAAATAAACTGTATAAACTGCATATTGATGAAGATGTATTGAAAATAGACAATAATATGACAAAATAGGAGAGGGAATAGAATATTGAAATTCATTCATGAAGTCATAATGTACATCATGACATTCTAACAGAATGGGACACTAGAGGAGTGATTTCTAAGCAGTTGATCTATTTCACCAGGAGAGGTAGTTGTATTTTCACCAACTTATTGTGATCACCAAATCATTCAAGGGAAACTGGAAAAGTGCACAAAGAGAATACAAAGATAGTTTGCTAACTGAACTGTCAGTAGGTAAGTACTCAAATAGCTTTTTGGCTGGAATGTGATGTTTTCAAATCCAATTAAATATAACATATAAGACACGCAACATTATGGTTAATTGAGATGACTTTAAATACACAGCTATCATTGGATGAATATTTCCTTTAATGTCTGTTAGTTGTCAATACAATACAATTCTTCAATTTGAACTCAAAAAGAAACTCAGTTCAGCTAGAGGTTGAATACAGTAACACTCAAGGCCCCCTGGCACAGTGGTGGAAGATGTATTCAAATCCTTTACTTGAAGGACGGGTTCACAATCTTTTAAGTCTGTCTTAAAACAATAATCCCAAAAAGGTGCCCAAATGAACAATGAAATAGTTTTTTCTTGCTGTAATCATTCCTCCTGTTCATACTGGCCATCAAGAGATCCCTTCCTAATGCACTTATAATATAAGTGATGGGAGACGAAATCCACTGTCCTTGTTTTGTGCAAAGTTTATCTGAAATAATAACAGGCAAATGAGTTAAATCAAGTGAATATCTAAGTTTGTCTGTTTAGTATAAAATTCCCACTTTGTGTTTCCCTGTTGAGCGGGGGTGAGAAGATAGTAACAAAAAGACACCTGAAAACACATGAATGTTGAAAGATATCCACGTGATTTGACTAATTCGATGGCTGAAGCTTCATATGAGCTTCAAATAAACTTTAAACTAATTCTAAATAACTTTATATACATTCTTGCACAGAGGGAGGACTGTTGATTTTGTCCTCCATCATTTACACTGAAAGCACATTTAGAAGGGATCTTCCAGTGAGCAGTGTTAGCAGGAGGAATGATTACAGCAAGCAAAATCTCTCTCAATTTTCATTTGGGCATCTGACTCTTGTTTTAAGACAGACTTGAAAACTTTTGAACCCATCCTATAAGTATAAGTAACACTACAACAATGTAAAAGTACTACAAGCAAATTCAACATTTTACTTAAAGAGCAGAAGTATTATCAGAAAAATTGCTTATAATTCAAATATAATTAGTGGTTTATTAATATTGATTCATCACCATGTAAGCCTTATTTAAATGTTGCATGACGTCGGGGTGAAATTTTACTACTACTTTATATGTTGTTGGGTAGTTCAATCTTTAACAATACATCATATTTCATAAGCTGATCATGCATTAAATTAACTGCATAAAATCTTTATCTGCAAAGTAATAGCAGTAAGATAAATGTAGTAAAATAAAATGTACAGTATTTCCCTCTGAAATGTGAAGGAATCTAGTTTGCGCCTGGTGCTTTTATCTCTGATGTTACTCCCTATAAAAGTGTCTCAAAACCAGCTTCCTATTAATGTGTGTCACAGAAGCCCAGCAACCTTCAGGAAGAGTCATTCTTCTTGTGGGTGAGTTCTGGGAAACAGCCCACAAAACTTCTGCAAACGGGATGAATAGTGCAGATTTTGACAGTGCTGTCGAGGGGATGCAGCGGGGAGAGTTGATTTCCACTCTCCAGGATATGATAACTGATACGTTGAGGGACACATTCAACTCTGTACTGCTTCTTCCTCCTCCTCCTCTTCCTCTTCCTCCTCCTCCCGGGCCTCCTGGGCAAAGATCTGATACCCACTTTCAACCAGCGGAGAGTCTTATAGCAGGATATCGTGAGTGCATCCCCCTGGGAGCAGCTCCACTCAGCTATCAGCAACCGAGTCCATTGATGGCTGCTCCTGGACTGAATGTTAAACAGCCTGCTCCCATCATTTACCAAGAACCACCACTGTATAATCAAAACAACATGCATAACCTGGGACAGGTAAGATACTAAGCATAAGTTAGGGATCTCTATCATAAGAATTTTATCAATGGTGGTAGAAGCTTAGTTTAATCTAAGCCCACTCTGTTATCCTATGTGCTGTTGGATGTAATGAGTAATATGACAGTACTGTAAGGCTCTGCTGATCAATAAGCTTAATAACTGCCAATTAGTCATAATTCAAAAATATTCAGCGCAGTGAAGCTGTTTTGTGACTGAGGTTCACTTAAGGCATGTTGTAGAATTTGTTTGAAATCTCTCGGGTCTCCCACTTCTCAAAAGCTTGGAGCATATCATTTTTTTCATTAAATTCGAAAAATAGATTTGTTTTTTTCTGAATGGCAACTATTCATTACTAAATTCAGTAACTTACAAATCCTCCCGTCCATCAGGACATCCCTACAAGTACGGGGCTGGAATGGCACACATTTTTAACAGAGCACCCAATTGATTTTCTCTTGAATAGCTGATCAATGAATCAACTAACTGACCTGTCTCCTCAGGACAGGAGAACAGGTCAATTATGTTTTTGATGCTTTTCCATGTTTGTTAATTCATATTTGGGACCTTATGTTGAGATTAGGACGGGGATTCTACAAGGTTGGGTGAGGCATACATTTTTTTTTTTTTTTTTTTTTACATTTTTTAATATTTCTGAGTGGGAAGGGGGCTTCTTCAAAGGGAAAAGAAATGGGTTATGTGTCAGTTAAAGTAAAGATTGGGTGTTTACATACATGGAGTATAAGTGTTGGTCTCTGAAATGATATTTTGAATGTGTGTATTATATTTGGGTAACCCTCCCTCTGTCCTTACAGTACCTGCCAAATCAGTTCCCTGTGCATTACACCCCAATGGCAGCATCACCTGTACATTTTCCTGTTGCTTCTGCATACCCAGTAAGACCCTGATTAACCACAAACACTCTGAATCATCCTCACTGTTTGGTTGTAGACACAGTGAAGAAGACAGCAGGTTTATTAACCTTGCTATAGGAGAGTGATATCAATGCTGGAACAACTGTACAGAACAACCATCTATTTGTCCTGCACTTACAAATAAAATTAAATAAAAGTTGAAGCAGTGTAGTCTTGCAACTTAGATGCATGTATTTGTTAAAATAAATAAACTATGTTCCAGCAAAGCTGTATTTTCGGACTCTGGTGTATTATGATTATCTACCTGTGTGTCATAGATTGTCCGGATGTTTTCTCTCCACAGATGTTACTGCAGGTTATTGAAGCAGTTATTGTAACTGAAAGAGATTGAAAACTCTGACACCTGGTGGACAAATGACACCATTACAGCTAATCTGTCCTCTGTATGTTTGTGTTTCTAGTATAACAACGCACCAGTGGTGAAGCTCCCTGTAAGCCAGAGCCTGTGTCCTGCTGGCATGCTGTAAGTGACACACACATAAACACAAACACACACACACACACACACACACACACAAGAGCACACAGCTATTGAGCTTCTGTGAGTATCTTCAAACACACTCTTTCTATTATCAAATGTATCTTTGTGTCTCTTTATCTATGTAGGAATGGAGTGACAGTGTACGAGGTTGCTCCATCTGACTCCGCTCCTCCTGCACTGAACAGCTCCATGTTACAGTAAGTGAGCTCTGGCCAGTTTTGGTCAAAATGTACTTTTCTTATTTGTGACTGGCTCATGATCTGTGGCAGAGGTCAGATTGAAGACCATAAATATAACAGACTCTTAACTTAATCACAATCACCTATATTTTGATTGCAGGTGTCTGTTACTGTATGTGTCTACCAAGATGCCAGCATGAATATTATTATAATTAGTGTCTTAATTAGTTTTAATGTACAATACAGCACAGACAAGGATGCATTATTCTGCTTACATCATTGTTTCATTCTAAATACTTTTTTTTTCTCACAGTTTCACAAAAATACCATATGTAAAGAAGCCGCCAAATGCCTTCATGCTGTACATGAAGGAGCAGAGGCCAAATGTTGTGGCCGAGTTGAACATTAAAGAGAGTGCACAAGTGAATATTATCCTGGGAAAGAGGGTAAGTGTGTGTGCTCTGTATGTTTGAGACACTCCATGTTACACAAACTTCATCACAGTTTAGTAAAAGGTAGTTTTCTGTTGTCATACTTTATTGAGCAGATTCAATTCAAATAGAGAGTTTTCATCATTTAATGACACAAATACACTGTGGAGTTTACATTCTGATTCTGTGTGCATATTAATGCATCTGTTAACATGTTTTATGTCTTTGTTTGTGCTTGTACACTAGCCACACTATAGTTGTGTGAAAGTGTGTGTGCTGACAGTGTTTTGTCGTCTGTCCACAGTGGAAGTCGCTGTCAGAGAAGGAAAAGGCCAAGTATTTCCATCAAGCCAACAAAGAGCGGCAGCTCCATGCCCAGAAATACCCCTACTGGTCATCAAATGACAACTATGTATGTAACCTCTTCTCACGTATGTTTACATCACTGCACCAGAGCTGATGAAACACAGTCAAAGAGTCTTGTTTTCAGAAGCTGACTTCAGTGAAAAGTCTGATGTGTTTGTTTTTGTGTAGGGCAAAAAGAGAAAGAGGAAGAGGAGCAAAGCTCCCATCAGGACTGAAGGTAAGGCAATATTTCTGTGGATCACAGTGTGTTTTCAGGGGAAATGTGATGAAACTAGATGACATGTGACACATGGTCATATTTGACCAGGTTAGATCACAGATAGTCAAAATACAAAGATTTCACACATTATCTTTAAAGACTCTAGTCAAAGTAAACACGTTTGAATTCTATTAACGTTTACAATAATGCATCAGACAATGGAGGGAAAAGTAGATCACTTAGACTTTTAACATGAAGTCATGGTCATCACAAATGATCAAAGAATGTAACCACAATGTAAACTAGAGTTGAAACAATTGATTAGTCGTTCATCAGGAAATAAATCAGCAATTGAATCATTTCAATAATTTTTCCAGTAAAAATGATTTTTTTGTCAGAACAAAAGTGTTTGTCATGAAACTAAACTTAATATTTTGGGATTTTGGACTTTTAGTTGAATAAAACAACACTTTTGAAAATGTTAACTTAGCTTTGGGAAATTCTAACAGGATTTTTTGCTTTTTTAATGACATTTTATGACAGAAAAAATTAATCAATTAATCCAGAAAATAATCATCAACTCAGAAAATGTTAAACTCAACGTAAGACTGAATTGTGTGTTATCACAAGTATTATTCAGTGCAGGTTTAAGTGGAATCATCTTCTTTTATAGCGTCTGCGTCTAAACCTGAAGACGTCACTCACCAAGCAAGGAAGTTATGTGTGACTCCAGTGCAGACAGTGAAGATGGAGACCATCACAGACAGATTTAATAGAGGCTCCTCTTACACCGTCCTGATGCAGCTGCCTCCAAGCACAAAATCGCAGAACTGGTGTCACTGATGATGGAGCAGCTTGCACTGCACTGCAGAGCCTCAGCTGCCCTCCTCTCCATGAACACACATCAGTACATCAAATAAATATGTAAAAAATGAAACAATATGCTGAGAGTGTAGTCGAAATCTGTCTATCTATCTCATGGAAAACGACTTCATCTGGAATTAATTAGAAGCACAATAAAAATATATGTAAATTATTCAAATTATTTTTAAAAAGTCAAGTGGAACAGTTTTGTCAAACACAGGCACAGCATGAAGAAAGAAAACGAAAGAAACATTACAAGGTTTCCTCAGAAATACTCTTTAATGTGAGTAACATTCTCAGGGGTTTATCAAAAAATGTAAAATTTCCATTCAAACCATTTGAGTCTGTGTAAGAGTCTTTAGTCAGTGGGGTCACAGGTGATGTACAAAAGAATATGTGTCAAAATTAGAAAACAACATCACAAATATAAGACGCTTACATATGACAGTATGGATGGTTCATAACGTAGCAGCAGATCAGAAATGTATTTTGGCCCTAAACCATTCAGTGCTTTATAAACCATCAATTCTTTGACAGACAGTAAGCCAGTGTAAAGATGTGAGAACTGGAGTGATGTGATCCACTTTGGTCTTGGTGAGGACTCGAGCAGTAGCATTCTGAATCAGCTGCAGCTGTCTGATTGATTTTTTAGGGAGACCTGTGAGGACATTACAGTAGTCAAGTCTATTGAAGATAAATGCATGGACAAGTTTTTCCAAATCCTGCTGAGACATAAATTCTTTAATTCTTGATATATATTCTTTAGGTGATAGTAGGCTGACTTTTTTCTGGTTTAGTTTGTGGAAAGATTTTACGCACATTATTCAGAAGACAGAAACAGTGGCACCAACTCCTTTGTCCTCCTTTTAAGGAAAAAAAACTTTTGTGAATTATGTCTATCAACAAAATTTAAATTATTTTTTCTACCTGGCGTGTGATTCTTCAGCAGTCTCTGGAGGACCCGGCTCCATGTTAGTGTCCTCAACTTCATAACGGGGACGTTGGAAAACTCTCACAGAACTAGTACAGCATTTAAACATAAAGACAAATCAGGTAAATTTGTAGCATTAACAGATGACCAGACAGTCAATAAAGTAACACATTCAAATATTACACATGCAAAGCGTAGTGCAAATGACCATAAGATAACATTAACCTTTGAGGGCCTCGTCCATCTTCAGAAGCAGTTCCTTGTGTGGCATCCTGGTCAAGCAAGGAACAAAAACACACAATACAAACTACATGAAAATGTATCCGTGGTATGAGACCAGATTCTTAGTTTTATTTTGAATGTGCACTTCAAACTAGCTGGTTGAAACCTCACTTGTTGGAGAGAAACGGGGAATGTTTTATCGTCATAGACGACAACACCGTTTCTTCCATCACGATCATCAACACACTCTATGGAAATCTGCAATATTATCAAAAACGTGTTAGGGAACTGAAATGTATCATATAATGCCTATTCTAATACAATACTAACCACGGTGTGCTTACATTAATCTGCATGCTAACAATGCTAATGTTCACATCAAAAAAGCATGCTCAACTCAATTCAATTCACACTAATATATAAACAATAACTTCCAAAAACTGCAGTACTCCAACATACTACACAAACACCTGTACAAGTTTGCTCATTTCACTCTTAAATTGGTTGAAAACCTCACTTGTCGGAGAGAAATGGGGAATGTTTTATCGTCATAGACAATAACACCGTTTCTTCCACCACGATCGTCAAAACAATCAATGGAAATCTGCATATCATCAAAAATGTATTAGCGAATTGAAATGTATCACATAATGCCTATTCCAATATCCTACTAACCATGATGTTTAAACTTACATGCGACGCCATGTGAGTCATTTTACTTCCTTCTCCCGCATACAATACGTCACACAAGCGTGGTTACGTCAGTGTTTTACGTATCATACGCAATATTGTATTAATTAATGTACAACTGTGCAAAATAATAACCTGAAACCCTTTGCTGAGCCTACATCGTTTCTCATAACAGTTTTTTGTTTGTCAGACTTTTTTGTTTTTATCACAGAAGGCAAGAATATCTAATTAATTCCTCTTATAAACAAAATCAAAATTTATCACTGATCATCATTGATTTATTCAAATATTTTTAAAATTACACCCATTACAAATTAAAATCTCTCTCTTCAAAATCACCAGAATAACCAACGTTATATAGTGTCCAACTACGTACTTCATATACGCTGATGACACTTGACTCAATGTGTGTTCCCAAATGAAGTACAAATTGTTCTTCATTACCCTCAAAACCCTAAAAAACACCAAAACAAAACATAAAAAACTAAAAAAAAAACATACCTCTTTTCTTGAGATCCTTGTGGATTACTTCCCCTCTGTTCATCAATTTTGAGATTACCATCTTAACTGAGAGAAGTAACGTCCATCCTCATTGGTTGGATTAGAAATGTCTTTTCACAGCCCAAGAAGAAATGAACTTGACTTTTATAGTTCAGACTTTTATACCCCACCCCCCGGGCGGAGCTAGACTCTCAGCAGAGGGGACGGAGCACTCTTCAGGGGCTTCTGATAAAGTCATTTTAAAATTTACAACTGTAAAATAGCTGACATATCCTATCTATTCCTATCCATAAACACAAATGAACTTAAACATAAAACACAGTAATACCTCCAACATAAAATAGACACAGCATTCTACAATACTACAAGGCCATACATGAACACTGTAAGTGGACTATTGATTACTAAAAACAAATTATTTAAACAGCATTTGTATAGGAATGATTCTGTCCCGGGCTTTTTGATCCATATAAGCAGTTGATCACTGTAATTGTGATCACTATTAGCGGTTTCCACTGTATTTTCATAGTTTATTTCACCAGAAGAGACAGTTGTATTTTTTACTACTAGCTACAACGTGTGATCACCAAGGAAAACTGGAAAAGTCCACAAAGAGAATACAAAGATAGTCTGCAAAACGGAAATCCTACTAGTTGACCCCAAAACAAAAAGAGAAATGCTGTATAATAATCTGGGAAAATAAACTCCTTGTATTAAATTTGAGGTTATAAATCTTGGTGTTATCTTAGATTCAGATCTAAGCTTCAGGTCCCATATCAACGAGGTGATGAAAACATCATTTTTCCACCTTAGAAACATAGCTAAAGTACGACTATTCATAAATCAAAAAGATGCAGAAAAACTGATTCATGCCTTCACTTAAACCGACTTGATTACTGTAATGCACTTTTTACTGGCCTTCCGGCAAAAAAACGCTGAGAGACTTCAGCTCTTTCAAAACTCTGCAGCTCGACTATTAATCAGAACCTGGATGAGAAAACACATTAGTCCAGTTCTAGCTGCTCTGTACTGGCCTCCTATAACATTTAGAATGGACTTTAAGGTCCTCCTCCTTACATAAAAAGCCCTTAATGGGCTAGTACCAAGCTACATTGCAAACTCCCTTGTTAACTATCTACCTTCAAGAACACTGCAATCATCAGCTGCTGGTTTATTTGAGATTCTCAGCAACAGATAAAAGAAAATTGGGGATGCAGCCTTTGTCGATTACGCCCCAAAACTATGGAACATACTACAGATTTTTAAAAGAGAGCTAAAAACTTATCTCTTCACCTTAGACTTTAAATAGCTTTTGTCTCCTTCTGCTTTGCACTTATGCACTACTGCACTTCTTTTAAAATGTTGACTTTTAATTGATTTTATACATTCTATATATTGTATGTTTTAACTTTGTTTTCATTTTATTTTACTTCTATTTATTAAATTTTATTATGTGTTTTATTTTCACATTATTTTATCTCATATCAAAATATTTTATTCTTCCTAGTTTTCTTATGTACATTTACATCTTTTATGTTCATTTTATTCCATTTATGTCTTTCTTTATGTGAAGCACTTGGTGCATGTAATTTCTTTTGCTGTAAAGTCCTTTGAGCTGCATTTCTTTTTTGCATGAAAGGTGCTGTACAAATAAAGTACAAATGCAGTTAAATATAACAGTTAAATCACTCGACATTAAGGCTAATTGACATTACTCTAAACACACAGCTATCATTAGTTAAATATCTCTCTATTGTCTATTGTTAGTTGTCAATACAACACAGTCTTCAACTTCTACTCAAAAGAAACTAAGCTCAGGTAAAGGTTGAATACAGTAACACTCAAGGTACACTCGACGTATTCAAATCCTTTACTTGAAGAACAGGTTCACAACTTTTTAAGTCTGTCTTAAAACAATAATCCCAAAACGGTTCCCAAGTGAACACAGAAATAGTTTTTTCTTGTTGTAATCATTCCCTCTGTTCATACTGGCCATTAAAGATCCCTTCATAATGCACTTTCAATTTAATGGGAGACAAAATCCACTCTCCTCGTTTTGTGAAAAAATGAATTAAAAAGTTTATCTGAAGCTAATATGAGGCAAATGAGTTAAATCAAGTGAATATCTAAATTTGTCTGTTTAGTATAAAATTCCCACTTTGTGCTTCCCTGTTGAGCCGGGGTGGAAGGATAGTAACAAAAAGACACCAAAAACACTTGACCTTTGAAAGATATCCACTTGATTTGACTAATTTGGATTGCTGACGTTTCATACTTTCCCATCAATCCCCAAAGTACAGCTTTAATGTATTTTAATATTACAGTCTCCTCATTACCACACAAATATTTGGAGAATTTGAATAAAGAACGGAAATTTTGCAATTTGGAGATTAGAATAAAGAAAGAGGATGTTAGAAAGCAAGCAGAATCTCCCCAAACTATATATGTTCCTGTGGCGCTCATTATGATTTGTATTGGACAGTCTACTACATCACAAACACGGTATTATGCTTGAAAATGGGTTGTGTGTCGGTTAAAGTAAATATCGGGTGTTTACATACATGGAATATGAGCGTTGGTCTTTGAAATGACATTTTGAATGTGTGTATTATGTTTAAGTAACCCTCCCTCTGTCCTTACAGTACCTGCCAAATCAGTTTCCTGTGCATGACGCCACAATGGCAGCCGCACCCATACGTTACCCTGTTGCTTCTGCACACCCAGTAAGACCCTGATTAACCACAAACACTCTGAATCATCTTCACTGTTTGGTTGTAGACACGTTGAAGAAGACAGCAGGTTTATTAACCTTGCTGTGGGAGAGTGATATCAATGCTGGAACAACTGTACAGAACAACCACCTATTTGTCCTGCACTTACAAATAAAATTAAATAAAAGTTGAAGCAGTGTAGTCTTGCAACTTAGATGCATGCATTTGTTAGGAAAATAAACTATGTTCCAGCAAAGCTGTATTTTCGGACTCTGGTGTATTATGATTATCTACCTGTGTGTCATAGATTGTCCAGATGTTTTCTCTCCACAGATGTTACTGCAGGTTATTGAAGCAGTTATTGTAACTGAAAGAGATTGAAAACTCTGACACCTGGTGGACAAATCACATCATTACAGCTAATCTGTCCCTGTGTTTGTTAGTATAACAACGCACCAGTGGTGAAGCTCCCTGTAAGCCAGAGCCTGTGTCCTGCTGGCATGCTGTAAGTGACACACACATAAACACAAACACACACACACACACACACAAGAGCACACAGCTATTGAGCTTCTGTGAGTATCTTCAAACACACTCTTTCTATTATCAAATGTATCTTTGTGTCTCTTTATCTATGTAGGAATGGAGAGACAGTGTACGAGGTTGCTCCATCTGACTCCGCTCCTCCTGCACTGAACACCTCCATGTTACAGTAAGTGAGCTCTGGCCAGTTTTGGTCAAAATGTACTTTTCTTATTTGTGACTGGCTCATGATCTGTGGCAGAGGTCATCAGATGGAAGACCATAAATAAACCAGACTCTTAACTGAATCACAATCACCTATATTTTGATTGCAGGTGTCTGTTACTGTATGTGTCTACCAAGATGCCAGCATGAATATTATTATAATCAGTGTCTTAATTAGTTTTAATGTACAATACAGCACAGACAAGGATGCATTATTCTGCTTACATCATTGTTTCATTCTAAATACTTTTTTTCTCACAGTTTCACAACAATACCATATGTAAAGAAGCCGCCAAATGCCTCCGTGCTGTACATGAAGGAGCAGAGGCCAAATGTTGTGGCCGAGTTGAACATTAAAGAGAGTGCACAAGTGAATATTATCCTGGGAAAGAGGGTAAGTGTGTGTGCTCTGTATGTTTGAGACACTCCATGTTACACAAACTTCATCACAGTTTGGTAAAAGGTAGTTTTCTGTTGTCATACTTTATTGAGCAGAGTCTAAGAAAACACTTTTTGTTCTTTTCTTCAAAGCTAATTATTTCCATTTCATTGTCACATAACCAGAGAACAAATGAAATAATCAATTCAAATAGAGTTTTCATCATTTAATGACACAAATACACTGTTGAGTTTACATTCTGAATCTGTGTGCATATTAATGCATCTGTTAACATGTTTTATGTCTTTGTTTGTGCTTGTACACTAGCCACACTATAGTTGTGTGAAAGTGTGTGTGCTGACAGTGTTTTGTCGTCTGTCCACAGTGGAAGTCGCTGTCAGAGAAGGAAAAGGCCAAGTATTTCCATCAAGCCAACAAAGAGCGGCAGCTCCATGCCCAGAAATACCCCTACTGGTCATCAAATGACAACTATGTATGTAACCTCTTCTCACGTATGTTTACATCACTGCACCAGAGCTGATGAAACACAGTCAAAGATTCTTGTTTTCAGAAGCTGACTTCAGTGAAAAGTCTGATGTGTTTGTTTTTGTGTAGGGCAAAAAGAGAAAGAGGAAGAGGAGCAAAGCTCCCATCAGGACTGAAGGTAAGGCAATATTTCTGTGGATCACAGTGTGTTTTCAGGGGAAATGTGATGAAACTAGATGACATGTGACACATGGTCATATTTGACCAGGTTAGATCACAGATAGTCAAAATACAAAGATTTCACACATTATCTTTAAAGACTCTAGTCAAAGTAAACACGTTTGAATTCTATTAACGTTTACAATAATGCATCAGACAATGGAGGGAAAAGTAGATCACTTAGACTTTTAACATGAAGTCATGGTCATCACAAATGATCAAAGAATGTAACCACAATGTAAACTAGAGTTGAAACAATTGATTAGTCGACAAAAGTGTTTGTCATGAAAATAAACTTAAAGCCCCTGGAAAGGCAATTCCATGATTGGCTATTAATCATGTAATTTGGGATCTAATGTGCAAATGGTAAACACCTAAAAACTATGAGCACATAGTCTTTGACATAGCCTATGTAATTCTTTAGAAAGTCTCTCTCCCTTCCCTTGTTACTGGGTTGCAGTTAGGCGGGGCTAAACTAGAGAATTTATTACGTAATAAATACCTGCCCAATCATATTTAAGAGAAAGATAATTGATTTGGCTATCTGACCAAGCTGACTTCATAATACTTACTCTTGTCTCCCCCATGAGAAAACCATGCAGTGCACCTTTCTTTGCTTTTAGCTAGAATGAGAATTCAAATTAGCCTGATATGGTTTGAAAGTTACTGTGTTAAGCTAACTAGCAGACTTGGGTACACCATCCAAATCTGCATTAATCACGGAGTGGATAAGTAGCTCAAAAGTGTAGCATAGCAATGCTAGTGCTAACCGTTTCATATAAGTAAATGAAAGATGCTAAAACACTTAGTTTCGTAGTCTGGAAGGTATAGTTAAATGAAAACAGATAAAAAACCCAGCCCCAGCCTTTTATGAAAAATCTGCTATGTGTGGGCCTAGGCACCATTCCCCTGCTAACCACCTCAGATCATGAGGGGGATATGCCATCAAATGAAATAAGATGGAAGAATCTAAACCCAGCAATCCACCTGACATGCAGCAAACAGCTGAGACACTCAGCTATACAGTAAATAATAAAATCCCAAATTCAAAGCTCGGAGCAGACATGCTTCAATCATTATTGAAGCAAGATACATAACTAACAATACATGCATGAGCTTAGATTGATAAACAGTGTGGCTTTAGATCTGATTGATGTAAAGATTACCCCCCGAAACAAAGCCACACCCAGGGGAATTATGCTGCAAAACCAATTCTCTACATATCTGAAATGTGAGTACTTGTAACACTGAAAGCAACATAAAGCATGGGCCAGATGAGGCACGAAATTGGCCCAGTCACCACAGGACTTAATTCACAATTGATAGGCAAGGCAAGTTTATTTGTAAAGCAAATTTCAACAACAAGGCAATTCAAAGTGCTTTACATAGAGCATCAAAGGCATCAGAACAGAATATCTGGATGGTCTGGATGGTTCATAACGTAACAGCAGATCAGAAGTGTATTTTGACCCTAAAACATTCAGTGCTTTATAAATCAACGGCAGTATTTTAAAATCAATTCTTTGACAGACAGGAAGCCCGTGTAAAGATCTGAGAACTGGAGTGATATGATCCACTTTCTTTGTCTTAGTGAGGACTCAAGCAGTAGCATTCTGAATCAGCTGCAGCTGTCTGATCGATTTTTTTAGGGAGACCTGTGAAGACACCATTGCAGTGGTCAAGTCTACTGAAGATAAATGCATGCACAAGTTTTTTTTCCAAATCCTGCTGAGACATAGGTCTTTTAACTCTTGATATATTCTTTAGGTGATAGTAGATAGCAGTAGCTATCTTTAGGTGATAGTAGGCTGACTTTGTAATTGTCTCAATGTGGCTGTTGAAATCCAGGTCTGAGTCCATGACTAAACCAAGATTCCTGGCTTGGTTTGTGGAGAGATTTTACAAACAGCATTCAGAAGACAGAAACAGTGGCACCAACTCCTTTGTCCTCCTTTTAAGGAAAAAAACTTTTGTAAATTATGTCTATCAACAAAATTTAAATTATTTTTTTTACCTGGCGTGTGATTCCTCAGCAGTCTCTGGAGGACCCGGCTCCATGTTAGTGTCCTCAACTTCATAACAAGGACATTGGAAAACTCTCACAGAACTAGTACAGCATTTAAACATAAAGACAAATCAGGTAAATTTGTAGCATTAACAGATGACCAGACAGTCAATAAAGTAACACATTCAAATATCACACATGCAAAGCATAGTGCAAATGACCATAAGATAACATTAACCTTTGAGGGCCTCGTCCATCTCCAGAAGCAATCTCCTGTATGGCATCCTGGTCAAGCAAGGAGCAAAAACACACAATACAAACTACATGAAAATGTATCCGTTGTATGAGTCCAGATTCTTAGTTTTATTTTGAATGTGCACTTTAAACTAGCTGGTTGAAACCTCACTTGTTGGAGAGAAATGGGGAATGTTTTATCGTCATAGACAACAACACCGTTTCTTCCATCACGATCGTCAAAACAATCAATGGAAATCTGCATATCATCAAAAATGTATTAGCGAATTGAAATGTATCATATAATGCCTATTCCAATATCCTACAAACCATGATGTTTAAACTTACATGTGACACTATGTCAGTCATTTTGTTTCCTTCTCCCGCATATAATACGTCACACAAGCGTGGTTACGTCAGTGTTTTACGTATCATACGCAATATTGTATTAATTAATGTACAACTGTGCAAAATAATAACCTGAACCCTTTGCTCAGGGAGCTAGACTCTCAGCACAGAGGGGACGGAGCACTCTTCAGGGGCTTCTGATAAAGTCATTTTAAAATTTACAACTGTAAAATAGCTGATATATCCTATCTATTCCTATCCATAAACACAAATGAACTTAAACATAAAACATAGTAATACCTCAAACATAAAACAGACACAGCAGTCTACAATACTACAAGGCCTATTTCCAAATGTGAAATAAAAACAGCAGGCTCACTAGCGGGGCTCCCACTGAGTGTGGGCCCTGTGGTGGCCACCCCCTCTGTCCCCACAGTCGGTCTGCTTATGATTCTTCCCTTTGTATGTCTTAGTTCTCATGGGAAACATGCGCTACACATACAGTAAGTGAGATGCAGCCAACCACAAATCTTCAAGCATACGTGGTGGAATGCTCCCTTAGCAACTCCAAGCCTGTATTTTTGGTGCATTACACAGGGTCAGGTTTTTCAAAACATGTCTGTCAGGAAAAAGTCAACTTCTATGGCCAGGTCTCTCTTGAAAAATTTTAATCTCAGCAAGACTTATCTGGTTAAATAATTGAAAATGGATGAAATTAACCTCTGAATAAATGTAGTAATTCTATAGACTTTCCTGCTGATGACAAACTAATTCTGTATGTAACAGTGCATGACAGTGCAGATGTTCAGAACCACAAAGGTCAAGTTAGGCTCTGTCACACTTTCAGTTTGAGTTTTCACACAAGTTTCACACAAGTTTAACTTACTTAACCTTAATACTTTCATACTTGACTGTGTGTCATGTTTAAATTGATTTTATTATTATTTTAAATGATATAATATATAAAATTCAAGTATAACATTTAACTCTCTGGTATGTGCAGACACCTTGCCCTTATCAGGACTACAAGCCCCACAGTTTGTCCTTCAACTGATGAACAAGGTAACACATACGTCACCCACCTCCTGCTGTTACATTTTACACTGTGCACGCAAAATATAAAGGACATTCACATTCACCCAAAATGACGTCATATTTACAGATAAACCAAGAATTTGAATCTTGTACTGTAATTCCTCGAAATACAAGTGAGGGTACAATTTAGTTTTTGTGCACAAATAATGCCCAATAACACACACAGCAATACTATCAGCCAGTTGTCATGAGGTACCTGAATGACGTTAACTTTGAAAGATCTGTAAAGTCTTGAAAAATAAGTAATGTTAAAAACACATGTAAACAGAAAAAACAAAAGCAAATGAAAAAAACATTGCCACAAATTTGACAGCACAAGTACAGCATTTAGAAAAAAAGCTCTCATTCAAGAAAATGGAATACTATTCATGTGATACATACTTACAGTAACTTGAACTTCTATGCCATCATGTGTCAGCATTGCCAATTAACAAACTGTTTTCATATTGTT
The DNA here is from genome assembly GCF_963924715.1 of Thunnus thynnus. NCBI lineage: Eukaryota > Metazoa > Chordata > Actinopteri > Scombriformes > Scombridae > Thunnus > Thunnus thynnus. Next base: position 14,820,208 of record NC_089534.1, read on the forward strand.
TCATCTGAACTATTTTCAATGAACTTATTCTACAAAAAAATGTTAATTAACTTATTCTTTTTTGTTTTGTTTTACACTTTGTATTTTATTTTGCTATGGACCCCCAATGAGTTGTGTCCTTAATAAAATCTGAATTGAATTGAAATTGAATTGAAATTATTTAAAAGGAATTTCAAAAGGCAAAGAAGTTTTTTGTTTTTTTCTCTGAAATGCTGACTGGTTGGTTTTTGTTCTTTATGGTTACATTTGTGGGTTTTAAAATGTGCACACAAGCATGTATGTTTTTTTTTCCCACACAGTGGAAAATATAACATGTGACTTGAGAAAGAAAAAGAAATTTTTTTAAAATTCTTTTTTCTTTCTTTTTTTCTTTTTCCCGTCATGATTTCAATGTGCACGCGTCATCACCCTCAGGTCACCAGCTGGCAGCAGCTGGCAGTTGTGCGTTGTGCGTTTAGTGCTGCGGGGTGGGGGCCGCAGCGAGAAAGTTGAACCAGAAACAACTTTTAAAGAAACGCAACCTGTAACGCTGTGTAACCCTGCCATGAGGGAAGACAACAACATTACTAGGAAGAGGGGAGGACATTTCTCCTCGTTTGATAACGTTAAAAGTAAAGTTAAGCTTTGCTGACGGCTTCCTGACTCTTCAAAAAGGCGAGAGAGAGAGAGAGAGAGAGAGAGAGAGAGAGAGAGAGAGAGAGAGAGAGAGAGAGAGAGAAGCAGTGGTCAAGTGAGCTAGAAATTGGATGAGGAGAGCGAGCAGTGGTAGCGAGAAAGCCGGTGAATGAGAGGAATAAAACCTTGTTTTCTGATTGTTTCACTGTGGTTACAAATAAACACCCTCACCCCGCACCTCCACACAACCCTATGGAGGTGCGCTGCAACGCCTGATAATTGTGCCGCAGCCGCTAAAAACATATCATACGGGTACTGTGGGAGTAAGGTGAAAAGAAAATAGCATTACCGGAAAATGTTTTTTCCGTATGTTTTCATATATGAAAAGACCCCAAATGAACACTGTAAGCGGACTATTGATTACTATAAACAAATTATTTAAACAGCATTTGTATAGGAATGATTCTGTCCCGGGCTTTTTGATCCATATAAGCAGTTGATCACTGTAATTGTGATCACTATTAGCGGTTTCCACTGTACTTTCATAGTTTATTTCACCAGAAGAGCCAGTTGTATTTTTTACTACTAGCTACAACGTGTGAACAACTTGTGATCACCAAGGAAAACTGGAAAAGTCCACAAAGAGAATACAAAGATAGTCTGCAAAACTGAAATCCTACTAGTTGACCCCAAAACAAAAAGAGAAATGCTGTATAATAATCTGGGAAAATAAACTCCTTGTATTAAATTTGAGGTTATAAATCTTGGTGTTATCTTAGATTCAGATCTAAGCTTCAGGTCCCATATCAACGAGGTGATGAAAACATCATTTTTCCACCTTAGAAACATAGCTAAAGTACGACTATTCATAAATCAAAAAGATGCAGAAAAACTGATTCATGCCTTCACTTAAACCGACTTGATTACTGTAATGCACTTTTTACTGGCCTTCCGGCAAAAAAACGCTGAGAGACTTCAGCTCTTTCAAAACTCTGCAGCTCGACTATTAATCAGAACCTGGATGAGAAAACACATTAGTCCAGTTCTAGCTGCTCTGTACTGGCCTCCTATAACATTTAGAATGGACTTTAAGGTCCTCCTCCTTACATAAAAAGCCCTTAATGGGCTAGTACCAAGCTACATTGCAAACTCCCTTGTTAACTATCTACCTTCAAGAACACTGCAATCATCAGCTGCTGGTTTATTTGAGATTCTCAGCAACAGACAAAAGAAAATTGGGGATGCAGCCTTTGTCGATTACGCCCCAAAACTATGGAACATACTACAGATTTTTAAAAGAGAGCTAAAAACTTATCTCTTCACCTTAGACTTTAAATAGCTTTTGTCTCCTTCTGCTTTGCACTTATGCACTACTGCACTTCTTTTAAAATGTTGACTTTTAATTGATTTTATACATTCTATATATTGTATGTTTTAACTTTGTCTTCATTTTATTTTACTTCTATTTATTAAATTTTATTATGTGTTTATTTTCAAATTATTTTATCTCATATCAAAATATTTTATTCTTCCTAGTTTTCTTATGTACATTTACATCTTTTATGTTCATTTTATTCCATTTATGTCTTTCTTTATGTGAAGCACTTGTTGCATGTAATTTCTTTTGCTGTAAAGTCCTTTGAGCTGCATTTCTTTTTTGCATGAAAGGTGCTGTACAAATAAAGTACAAATGCAGTTAAATATAACAGTTAAATCACTCGACATTAAGGCTAATTGACATTACTCTAAACACACAGCTATCATTAGTTAAATATCTCTCTATTGTCTGTTAGTTGTCAATACAACACAGTCTTCAACTTCTACTCAAAAGAAACTAAGCTCAGGTAAAGGTTGAATACAGTAACACTCAAGGTACACTTGACGTATTCAAATCCTTTACTTGAAGGACAGGTTCACAACTTTTTAAGTCTGTCTTAAAAAAACAATAATCCCAAAAAGGTGCCCAAGTGAACACAGAAATAGTTTTTTCTTGTTGTAATCATTCCCTCTGTTCATACTGGCCATTAAAGATCCCTTCATAATGCACTTTCAATTTAATGGGAGACAAAATCCACTGTCCTCGTTTTGTGAAAAAATGACTTTAAAAGTTTATCCGAAGCTCATATGAGGCAAATTAGTTAAATCAAGTGAATATCTTTAAAAGTTTGCCTGTTCAGAATAAAATTCCCACTTTGTGCTTCCCTGTTGAGCCGGGGTGGAAGGATAGTAACAAAAAGACACCAAAAACACTTGACCTTTGAAAGATATCCACTTGATTTGACTAATTTGGATTGCTGAAGTTTCATTCTTTCCCATCAATCCCCAAAGTACAGCTTTAATGTATTTTAATATTACAGTCTCCTCATTACCACACAAATATTTGGAGAATTTGAATAAAGAATGGAAATTTTGCAATTTGGAGATTAGAATAAAGACAGAGGATGTTAGAAAGCAAGCAGAATCTCCCCAAACTATATATGTTCCTGTGGCGCTCATTATGATTTGTATTGGACAGTCTACTACATCACAAACACGGTATTATGCTTGAAAATGGGTTGTGTGTCGGTTAAAGTAAATATCGGGTGTTTACATACATGGAATATGAGTGTTGGTCTTTGAAATGACATTTTGAATGTGTGTATTATGTTTAAGTAACCCTCCCTCTGTCCTTACAGTACCTGCCAAATCAGTTTCCTGTGCATGACGCCACAATGGCAGCCGCACCCATACGTTACCCTGTTGCTCCTGCACACCCAGTAAGACCCTGATTAACCACAAACACTCTGAATCATCCTCACTGTTTGGTTGTAGACACGTTGAAGAAGACAGCAGGTTTATTAACCTTGCTGTAGGAGAGTGATATCAATGCTGGAACAACTGTACAGAACAAACATCTATTTCTCCTGCAGTTCCAGTTCAAACTCCAATAGAAAAATGACACATTTTGAAACTATTTAAACAAAATTTGAAGCAGCGGATGTAGCTTAGATACATGTATTTGTTAAAAAAAAAACAACAACTATGTTCCAGCAAAGCTGTATTCTCGGACTCTGGTGTATTATGATTATCTACCTGTGTGTCATAGATTCTTCAGATGTTTTCATTCCACAGATGTTACTGCAGGTTATTGAAGCAGTTATTGTAACTAAAAGAGATTGAAAACTCTGACGCCTGGTGGACAAATCACACCATTGCAGCTAATCTGTCTTGTTTGTGTTTCTAGTAATGCACCAGTGGTAAAGCTCCCTGTAGGCCAGAGCCTGTGTCCTGCTGGCATGCTGTGAGTGACACACACATAAACACAAACACACACACACAAGAGCACACAGCTATTGAGCTTCTGTGAGTATCTTCAAACACACTCTTTCTATTATCAAATGTATCTTTGTGTCTCTTTATCTATGTAGGAATGGAGTGACAGTGTACGAGGTTGCTCCATCTGACTCCGCTCCTCCTGCACTGAACAGCTCCATGTTACAGTAAGTGAGCTCTGGCCAGTTTTGGTCAAAATGTACTTTTCTTATTTGTGACTGGCTCATGATCTGTGGCAGAGGTCACCAGATGGAAGACCATAAATATAACAGACTCTTAACTTAATCACAATCACCTATATTTTGATTGCAGGTGTCTGTTACTGTATGTGTCTACCAAGATGCCAGCATGAATATTATTATAATTAGTGTCTTAATTAGTTTTAATGTACAATACAGCACAGACAAGGATGCATTATTCTGCTTACATCATTGTTTCATTCTAAATACTTTTTTTTCTCACAGTTTCACAACAATACCATATGTAAAGAAGGCGCCAAATGCCTTCATGCTGTACATGAAGGAGCAGATGCCAAATGTTGTGGCCGAGTTGAACATTAAAGAGAGTGCACAAGTGGATATTATCCTGGGAAAGAGGGTAAGTGTGTGTGCTCTGTATGTTTGAGACACTCCATGTTACACAAACTTCATCACAGTTTGGTAAAAGGTAGTTTTCTGTTGTCATACTTTATTGAGCAGAGTCTAAGAAAACACTTTTTGTTCTTTTCTTCAAAGCTAATTATTTCCATTTCATTGTCACATAACCAGAGAACAAATGAAATAATCATTTCAAATAGAGAGTTTTCTTCATTTAATGACACAAATACACTGTGGAGTTTACATTCTGAATCTGTGTGCATATTAATGCATCTGTTAACATGTTTTATGTCTTTGTTTGTGCTTGTACACTAGCCATACTGTAGTTGTGTGAAAGTGTGTGTGCTGACAGTGTTTTGTCGTCTGTCCACAGTGGAAGTCGCTGTCAGAGAAGGAAAAGGCCAAGTATTTCCATCAAGCCAACAAAGAGCGGCAGCTCCATGCCCAGCGACACCCCTACTGGTCATCAAATGACAATTATGTATGTAACCTCCTCTCACGTATGTTTACATCACTGCACCAGAGCTGATGAAACACAGTCAAAGAGTCTTGTTTTCAGAAGCTGACTTCAGTGAAAAGTCTGATGTGTTTGTTTTTGTGTAGGGCAAAAAGAGAAAGAGGAAGAGGAGCAAAGCTCCCATCAGGACTGAAGGTAAGGCAATATTTCTGTGGATCACAGTGTGTTTTCAGGGGAAATGTGATGAAACTAGATGGCATGTGACACATGGTCATATTTGACCAGGTTAGATCACAGATAGTCAAAATACAAAGATTTCACACATTATTTTTAAAGACTCTAGTCAAAGTAAACACGTTTGAATTCTATTAATGTTTACAATAATGCATCAGACAATGGAGGGAAAGGTAGATCACTTAGACTTTTAACATGAAGTCATGGTCATCACAAATGATCAAAGAATGTAACCACAATGTAAACTAGAGTTGAAACAATTGATTAGTCGTTCATCAGGAAATAAATCAGCAATTGAATCATTTCAATAATTTTTCCAGTAAAAATGATTTTTTTGTCAGAACAAAAGTGTTTGTCATGAAACTAAACTTAATATTTTGGGATTTTGGACTTTTAGTTGAATAAAACAACACTTTTGAAAATGTTAACTTAGCTTTGGGAAATTCTAACAGGATTTTTTGCTTTTTTAATGACATTTTATGACAGAAAAAATTAATCAATTAATCCAGAAAATAATCATCAACTCAGAAAATGTTAAACTCAACGTAAGACTGAATTGTGTGTTATCACAAGTATTATTCAGTGCAGGTTTAAGTGGAATCATCTTCTTTTATAGCGTCTGCATCTAAACCTGAAGACGTCACTCACCAAGCAAGGAAGTTATGTGTGACTCCAGTGCAGACAGTGAAGATGGAGACCATCACAGACAGATTTAATAGAGGCTCCTCTTACACCGTCCTGATGCAGCTGCCTCCAAGCACAAAATCGCAGAACTGGTGTCACTGATGATGGAGCAGCTTGAGCCCCTTCCCTGCACTGCAGAGCCTCAGCTGCCCTCCTCTCCATGAACACACATCAGTACATCAAATAAATATGTAAAAAATGAAGCAATATGCTGAGAGTGTAGTCGAAATCTGTCTATCTATCTATCTCATGGAAAACGACTTCATCTGGAATTAATTAGAAGCACAATAAAAATATATGTAAATTATTCAAATTATTTTTAAAAAGTCAAGTGGAACAGTTTTGTCAAACACAGGCACAGCATGAAGAAAGAAAACGAAAGAAACATTACGAGGTTTCCTCAGAAATACTCTTTAATGTGAGTAACATTCTCAGGGGTTTATCAAAAAATGTAAAATTTCCATTCAAACCATTTGAGTCTGTGTAAGAGTCTTTAGTCAGTGGGGCCACAGGTGATGTACAAAAGAATATGTGTCAAAATTAGAAAACAACATCACAAATATAAGACGCTTACATATGACAGTATGGATGGTTCATAACGTAGCAGCAGATCAGAAATGTTTTTTGGCCCTAAACCATTCAGTGCTTTATAAACCATCAATTCTTTTACAGACAGTAAGCCAGTGTAAAGATGTGAGAACTGGAGTGATGTGATCCACTTTGGTCTTGGTGAGGACTCAAGCAGTAGCATTCTGAATCAGCTGCAGCCGTCTTTTAGGGAGACCTGTGAGGACCAAATCCTGCTGAGACATAAATTCTTTAATTCTTGATATATATTCTTTAGGTGATAGTAGGCTGACTTTTTTCTGGCTTGGTTTGTGGAAAGATTTTACACACAGCATTCAGAAGACAGAAACAGTGGCACCAACTCCTTTGTCCTCCTTTTAAGGAAAAAAAAACTTTTGTGAATTATGTCTATCAACAAAATTTAAATTATTTTTTCTACCTGGCGTGTGATTCCTCAGCAGTCTCTGGAGGACCCGGCTCCATGTTAGTGTCCTAAACTTCATAACGGGGACGTTGGAAAACTCTCACAGAACTAGTACAGCATTTAAACATAAAGACAAATCAGGTAAATTTGTAGCATTAACAGATGACCAGACAGTCAATAAAGTAACACATTCAAATATTACACATGCAAAGCGTAGTGCAAATGACCATAAGATAACATTAACCTTTGAGGGCCTCGTCCATCTCCAGAAGCAGTTCCCTGTGTGGCGTCCTGGTCAAGCAAGGAACACAAACACACAATACAAACTACATGAAAATGTATCCGTGGTATGAGACCAGATTCTTAGTTTTATTTTGAATGTGCACTTTAAACTAGCTGGTTGAAACCTCACTTGTTGGAGAGAAATGGGGAATGTTTTATCGTCATAGACGACAACACTGTTTCTTCCATCACGATCATCAACACACTCTATGGAAATCTGCAATATTATCAAAAACGTGTTAGGGAACTGAAATGTATCATATAATGCCTATTCTAATACAATACTAACCACGGTGTGCTTACATTAATCTACATGCTAACAATGCTAATGTTCACATCAAACAAGCATGCTCAACTCAATTCAATTCACATTAATATATAAACAATAACTTCCAAAAACTGCAGTACTCCAACATACTACACAAACACCTGTACAAGTTTGCTCATTTCACTCTTAAATTGGTTGAAAATCTCACTTGTTGGAGAGAAATGGGGAATGTTTTATCATCATAGACAACAACACCGTTTCTTCCATCACGATCATCAACACACTCTATGGAAATCTGCATATCATCAAAAATGTATTAGTGAATTGAAATGTATCATATAATGCTTATTCCAATATCCTACTAACCATGATGTTTAAACTTACATGCAACGCAATGTCAGCCATTTTGTTTCCTTCTCACGCATATGTCACACAAGCGTGGTTACGTGTTATAGTATCATATGCAATATACGAAAATATAACAAAAAATATATAATAACCTGAAAGCCTTTGCTCAGCCTACATCGTTTCTCATAACAGTTTTTTGTTTGTCAGACTTTTTTGTTTTTATCACAGAAGGCAAGAATTTCTATTTAATTTCTCTTATAAACAAAATCTAAATTTATCACTGATCATCATTGATTTATTAAGATATTTTTAAAATTACACCCACTACAAATTAAAATCTCTCTCTTAAAAATCACCAGAATAACCAACGTTATATAGTGTCCAACTACATACTCCATATATGCTGATGACACTTGACTCAATGTGTGTTCCCAAATTAAGTACAAATTGTTCTTCATTACCCTCAAAACCCTAAAAAACACCAAAACAAAACATAAAAAAACTAAAAAAAAAAAAAACCTCTTTTCTTGAGATCCTTGTGGATTACTTTCTCTCTGTTCATCAGTTTTGAGATTACCATCTTAACTGAGAGAAGTAGAGTCCATCCTCATTGGTTGGATTAGAAATGTCTTTTCACAGCCCAAGAAGAAATGAACTTGACTTATAGTTCTGACTTTTATAACGACCCCCCCCCCCCCCCCCCCGGGCGGAGCTAGACTCTCAGCAGAGGGGACGGAGCACTCTTGAGGGGCTTCTGACAAAGTCAACACTTATGTCACCCACATCCTGCTAACTATTTATACTCAGCACTCAAAATATAAAGGACATTCACATGCACACAAAATGACAAGTCATACTTGCAGATAAACCAAAGGTTTGAATATTACTGTAAATCCTCGAAATACAAGTTAGGGTAAAATTTAGTTTTTGTGCACAAATAATGCACAATAACACACACAACCAGTTGTCATGAGGTTTCTGAATGACGTTAACTTTGTATGATCTGTAAAGAATTGAAAAATAAGTAACATTAAAAAACACATGTAAACAGAAAAAAACAAAAGCAGGTACAGCATTTAGAAAAAAGCTCTCATTCAAGAAAATGGAATACTATTCATGTGATACATACTTACAGTACCTTGAACTTCTATGCCATAATGTGTCAGCATTGCCACACAACACACTATTTTCATATTGTTTCATCTGAACTATTTTTAATAAGCCTATTTTACAAATTCTTTAAAAAGAATTTCAAAAGACAAAGACGTTTTCTGTTTTTTTCTCTGTAATGCAGACTGGTTGGCTTTTGTTCTTCACACTTAAATTTGTGGGTTTTAATATGTGCATAGAAGCATATATGGTTTATTTTCCAGACTGTGGAAAATGAAACATGTGACTTGAGAAAGTAATAGAAAGAGACAGTAAAAGAAATAAAGTAATAATGGCATGCTGTTCATAATCCATATTAAAACTGCAGTGAAAGCTTCAGTGTTCTCCAGTAGTGTTATCTTTACTGTATTCTATTCTGTTCTATTTTTCTGTTCTGTATTTTTTCCCTTATGTAATAAAATAGAAATCTTAAAGGGAGTGATCAATTGTGTTAGAAGTTATTGAGAGGACTTCTAACACATAAAGGACATTCACATTCACCCAAAATGATACTTTGTATTTTATTGTGCTATGGGCCCCCAATGAGTTGTGTCCTTCATAAAATCTGAATTGATTTGAAATTGAATTGAAATTATTTAAAAGGAATTTCAAAAGGCAAAGAAGTTTTTTGTTTTGAAATGCATCTCTGAAATGCAGACTGGTTGGCTCTTCATGGTTACATTTGTGGGTTTTAACATGTGCATACAAGCATGTATGTTTTTTCCCACACAGTGGAAATGTGTGTGAAACATGTGACTTGAGAAAGTAAAAGAAAGAAAGTAATAATGGTGTGCTGTTCATAATCCATATTAAAACTGCAGTGAAAGCTTCAGTGTTCTCCAGTAGTGTTATCTTTACTGTATTCTATTCAATTTTTCTGTTCTGTATTTTTTCCCTAATGTAATAAAAAAGGGAGTGATCAAGAGTGCTAGAAGTCCTGGGGAGGCAGAAATCACATTTACAGTGTTTTGGACTCAGCACCTGGACAAGAAAGATGTGAATGAGTTTTGCACACTGACTGCCACAGGCTATTAACTATTCAGAATAATAAAGTAGATATGAGTTACCAAATGCTGTGCACTTATCAGTTATGTTCATAATACACAGACACATAGAACTCTGAGGACCCAGAATGTGTCTGTGTCTTGTTAAGACTACAAAGTGTTTCCAGGTTAGCATAATTTGTGTTTATTTAATTGACTGCAGACACTATAAACTGTATACACCACTGAAGCACAATTTAAACTGAAATGCTAAAGCCTTAAAGTGGGTATAATCAATATTTTTTAACAGTGTATCAGTGTGTAATGTCTGAGGCGTCACTCCCGATGGACTTTACAAAAATAAGATATGTAGCCCCCGTGACATCACCCATAGGTTTGTAGACTCCTGTTTTGAAGCCTTGAGTTTGGCATTTTGACTGTTGCCATCTTGGTTTTTTGGAGCCAGAAGTGATGAGAAGTGGCCGTATTTGGATGAGAGCATGGAGCTGGAGAGGAGCTCCCCAGGGTCCAACTACAGCACCTCACACACCCCTGTGGTAGCGACTGGTCAATCACAAGGTAGCCACCCCATAAAGCATAGAAATATCACCTGACTCTGCACCTACCTTCAGCGGAGTTTTACAGCAAGTTTGAGCTCATTGTTTAGCTGCTTGGCCTGCAACTTTACTGTTTTGGCTCACTCTCACCGCTCTCATAGTGTCTTTTTTGGTCGCAGCAGGCGGCTGCTTTAGGAGCATTTGGCAACTAAGAGATAGATATTTCCCTGAGCATTTGATAGAGACAAAAACAAAGCTTAAAGAGAGTGAATATTGGTCTCACACTCATAAAGTCTCAAACAGACAACACCCAACAATAAAACCCATTCAGGATGTCCTCATGACATTCAAAAGTCTTCAAGTTTGTTCATTTCAAGCAAAGCATCATGCTCTTTCAGTTTCTTCTGCATACATTTTAACCTACAAAATCCCAAAGCACCCCCTCTATTCTCATCCAAATGTTAACACAAGTTTAACTACTTCACTTTAATACTTTCATAGAGAAGCAAGCTGTTGGTTTATTTCACCAGGAGTGCTACTTGTAAAACTGGAGAAGTTCACAAAGAGAATACAAAGATAGTTTGCGAAACTGAAATCCTACTAGTCAGCCCCAAAACAAAAAGTGAAATGCTGTATAATAATCTGGGAAAATTAACTTCCTGGATTAAATTTGAGGTTATAAATCTTGGTGTTTAGAAACATTTGGAATTGACTTTAAGGTCTTCCTCCTTACATACAAAGCCATTAATGGGCTAGGACCAAGCTGCATTGCTAACTCGCTTGTTAAGTATTTTCCCTCAAGAACACTGCAATGATCTGCTGCTGGTTTATTGGAGATTCTCAGTAACAGCTGAAAGAAAATCGGGGATGCAGCCTTCATTAATTACACCCCAAAACTATAGAACACACTACCGATAGATATCAGGGAGGCCAGCTCACTAAATATTTTTAAAAGAAAGCTAAAAACTGATCTCTTCACCTTAGACTTTAATTAGCTTTTGTCTACTTCTGCTTCGCCCTGATGTACTACTGCACTTCTTTTAAAATGTTGACTTTTAATTGATTTTATACATTCTATATATTGTATGTTTTAACTTTGTTTTCATTTTATTTTACTTCTATTTATTAAATTTTATTATGTGTTCTATTTTCACTTTATTTTATCTTATATGAAAATGTTTTATTTTCCCTCTTATGTACATGTAAATGATGGGAGACAAAATCCACAGTCCTCATTTTGTGCAAAAATAAATTTAAAAGTTTATCTGAAGCTAATATGAAGCAAATTAGTTAAATCAAGTGGATATCTTTAAAAGTTGGTCTATTCAGGATACAATTCCCACTTTTTGTTTCCCTGTTAAGCTGGGGTGGAAGGATAATAAAAAAAAGACACTAAATACACTTGAACTTTGAAAGATATCCAGTTGATTTGACTAATTCGGATGGCTGAAGCTTCATACTTTCCCATCAAGCCCCAAAGTACAGCTTTAATGTATTTGAGTATTAAAGCATCCTCATTATCACACAAGTAATTTGGAGATTAGAATAAAGAAAGAGGATGTTGGCAAGCATGCAGAATCTCTCCAAACTATATGTGTTCCTGTGGTGCTCATTATGATTTGTACTGGACAGTCTACTACATCAGAAACACAGTATTGTGCTTGAAAATGGGTTATGGGTCAGTTAAAGTAAATATTGAGTGTTTATATACATGGAATATGAGTGTTGGTCTTTGAAATGACATTTTGAATGCATGTATTATGTTCGGGTAACCCTCCCTCTCCTTACAGTACCTGCCAAATCAATGTCCTATGCATGACACCACAATGGCAGCAGCACCTGTACATTACCTTGTTGCTTAATTGTTGATTAATCAATTAATGAAGAAAATAATCCTCAACTCGGAAAATGTTCCCCTCCACTAAAGACTGAATTGTGTGTTTTTACAACAGAGACCAGAACCTGTCAAAGTTAGTATCAAATGTATTGTTCAGTGCAGGTTTAAGGCGAATCATCTTTTATAAAGTCTTCGTGGACTGATGAGGTTTTTTTTCCTTTTGTCTGCATCTAAACCTGAAGACGTCACTCCAGTGCAGACAGTGAAGATGGAGCCCATCACAGACAGATTTGGTAGAGACTCCTCTTACATAGACAGTCCTGATGCAGCCACCTCCAAGCACAGAATCCACAGTGCTGGTCTCACAGATGATGGAGTCCCTTCCCTGCACTGCAGAGCCTCAGCTGCCCTCCTCTCCATAAACACACATCAGTAGATCAAATAAATACAATATTCTGAAAGTGTAGTCAAAATCATCTGAAATGAATTTGAAGTACAATAAAAAATATATGTAAATTATTATATTCAAATGTTCAGTGGAACAGTTTTGTCAAACACAGGCACAGCATCAAAAAAACGAACATTACAAGGCTTCCTCAGAAATGTTCTTTAATATGAGAGACATTCTCAGAGATTTAACAAAAAGTGTCAAATTTCCACCCAAATGCATCCTGTGTAACAGTCTTTGTGAGGAAGACTAGCGCTGTGGTTGGACTGCAGCTAGACAGTCTGGAGGTGGTGGCAGAGAGGAGGACGAGGGACAAAATCAACAAGACCCTGGGAAATCCCTCCCATCCCCTGTATGAGGAGCTGTGGCAGAGCAGGAGCACCTTCAGCCAGAGGCTCACTCTCCCCAGGTGCAAAACGGAGCGGTTCAGGCATTCCTTTGTGCCAACTGCCATCAGATTGTACAACTAACTGTGCCTGAAACTATGTGCTTCATAAATTGATCCCTTTCAGCTGTGGATTACTGACCACAAACAGCTTTGAGCCAGATGAATGTTGATTGGCAGTTATTTCTCTTCATCCATTTCCTCCTCAAGACTGTAAGAAATATAATAGAAAAGTATAGACAACCGAACCAATACTGTACAACCAGTTAAATATAGCCTTATGAAAACAAAAACAAATAATCTAATAACGAATACATGCAAATGTTTACAACAACAATAATAAAAATCTATTTAACATAGCTCACCAATTTAAATAATTTTCACTGATGCTTTTCTGATTAAATAAAGGTTATATAATTATATAAACAAATACAAGCATTAACCAACTCCTTTGCCCTCCTTTTAAGGAAAAAATTATGAATTATGTCTATCAACAAAATTTGAATTAAATCTTTTTTACCTGGCGTGTGAGTCCCCAGCAGTCTCTAGAGGACCCCCCTCCATGTTAGTGCCCTCAACTTCATAACAAGGACGTTGAAAAACTCTCACAGAACTAGTACAACATTTAAACATAAAGACAAATCAGATAAATCTGTAGCATTAACAGATAACCAGACAGTCAATAAAGTAACAAATTCAAATATTACACATGCAAAGCATAGCACAAATGACCATAAGATAACATTAACCTGTGAGAAAGGGAGAATGTTTTATTGTCATAGACAACAACACCGGGACTTCCATCACAACTGTCAATGCACTGAATGGAAATCTGCAATATCATAAAAAATGTGTTAGGGAATTGAAATGCATCATATAATGCGTATAATGCATAACAATACAATACTAACCACGATGTATAAACTTACATGGGTCACTATGTCAGCCATTTTCTTTTTTCCCTCTTCCGCATACAATACCTCACACTTGGTTACGTCAGAGCACGAGTGTGTTATGTATTGTACGCAACATTGTATTAAAATGTACAACAACGGTGCAATACGATTAAAATAATAATCTGAAACCCTTTGCTCAGCCTAGGTCATTTCTCATAACTATTTTTTGTTTGTCAGACTTTTTTTGTTTTTATAAAAGAAGGCAAGAATTTCTGATAAATGTACAAATTAAAATCTCTCTCCCTAAAAACCACAAGAACAACTAACTTTAAATCATGTGTCCAACTTCATATTCCTTATACGCTGATGACACCTGATTCAACATGCGTTACCAAATGAAGTACAAAAATTGTCCTTCATTACCCTCAAAACCCTGAAAAACATACCTCTTTTCTTGAGACCCTCGTGGATTACTTTCCCTCTGTTCATCAGCATTGGATTACCATCTCAACTGAGAGAAGTAATGTCCATCCTCATTGGTTGGATTAAAAATGTCTTTGTCTATTAGATGTCTATTAGAGATCCTCTGAATCATACCGTGCAAGATCATTTCACAGCCCAAGAAGATGATAACTCTTTGGCTGTGGTGAAGAAATGAAATCTGACTTTTATACTGCCCCTTTGTATGTTACAGTGGAGCGTATCAGTCTGTTTCAGTTCTCTAGGGAAACTTCAAATAAGTACGTGAGATTCAGTCAACCAGAAACCCTCAAGCATACGTGGTGAAATGGTTCCCCTGCACAAGTGAAACATAATGGTGCAGTTCCCCAGGTTGTATCCATTCTTCCCTTATTGCCCTCGCCACATACAACAGGTCATTTGGTTGTACCTTCCGAAACAATCAATATGTCTGTTCTATTGTCCATTTAAGTTGCAATGATTTTCTGTACAACTCCAAACCTGTATTTTTGGTGTATTACACAGGGTCAGGTTTTTCAAAACCTGTCTGACAGGAAAAAGTCAACTTGTATGGCCAGGTCTCTCTTGAAAAATAAGTAAATGTAGTAATATGTCTGAGTAAATGTAGTAATTTTATATCTTAGCCCTACTGGGTTATCATATTTGAGAATTTCCTGCTGATGACAAACACATTTTGTGCAACAGTGTGTGACAGTGCAGATGTGTAGGACCACAATGTTCAGGTTAGTCTCTGTTATACTTTTAGTCAGAATCCTCACACAAACAGACAACACCCAACAAAGAAACCCTTATCCTACCACAAGCTTAACTTACTTAACTTTGATATTTTCATACTTAGCTGTGTCATGTTTAAATTAATTTTATGATTATTTTAGTTTAAAAGTTTGTATAAAGTATAAAAGTTAACTCTCTGGTATGTGCAGACACCTTGCCCTTATCAGGACGACAAGTCCCACAGTTTGTCCTTCAGTTGATGAACAAGGTAACATATACGTCACCCACCTCCTGCTGTTACATTTTACACTGAGCATGCAAAATATAAAGGACATTCATATTCAGCCAAAATGACACTTCATACTTTGATTTGAATTTTACTTCATCCATTCGTCCATTTTTCACCCAGTAGTTCTGCTATAGTATAACCTGTTCAGGACCTAAGAGTTTTTTTTTCTTTGTTATGTTGTGTGTTTCTTGGACTTATTATTGATACCTCAATCAATACATCTACTCAGTAATACATTTGTTTCTATGGTGACCCTGAGAGCCCCCATGCACTTAGAAAACTGGAAAACACTTAAACAGACAAAATAAAAGCAAATGAAGAAAACATTATCACCAATTTGACAACGCAAGTGCAGTATTTAGAAAACAAAGCTCTCATTTAAGAAAACTGAATACTGTACATATGATACATATGCAACTTGTCAATCACAAGGTAGCCACCCCCTAAAGCATATCCTGCTTTATCATCTATTTTTCTCTAAATGGGGCCATAATTTACAAAATGAACATCATGTTGTATTGAAGAAGACTTGAAACTAGTGATTGAGACCATAAACTCATTAGGAAAGTGTTTACTGAGGTAATAAATCAAAAGAGAAGTTGTGTCATTTTCCCATAGACTTCTATACAAATAGCCATCTCTTTGGAGCCAGTGGAGCCCCCCCTGCTGGCGAGTTGAAAGAATGCAGAATACAAAGATAATTTGCTGACTGAACTGTCAGTAGGTAAGTACTCGAATAGCTTTTTGGTTAGAATGTGATGCTTTCAAATACAGTTAATATAACAGTTCAATCACTCAACATTAAGGCTAATTGAGATACTTGCTTGTCTGTTAGATGTCAATACAACATAATTCTTCAACTTAATAAGGAAGAGGTATTCAAATCCTTTACTTAAAGGATAGGTCCAAATTTTTCAAGTCTGTCTTAAAACAATAATCCCAAAAAGGTGCCTAAATGAACACTGAAATAGTTTTTTCTCGCTGTAATCATTCCTCATATTCATACTGGCCATTGAGAGATCCCCATTCTTCAAAAACATATTCCCTCATTTGTTGTTTTGATGATGGTGGTGGAGAGCGCTGTCGAACACATCAGTCCAAAATCTCTCATAGATGTTCAGTTGGGTTGAGATCTGATGACTGAAGGTCATAGCATATGATTCACAACATTTTCATACTCATCAAACCATTCAGTGACCCCTTGTGCCCTGTGAATTGGAGCATTGTCATCCTGGAAGAGACCACTTCCATTAGGATAGAAATGTTTCATCATAGGTGATCACTCAAAACAATTTTGTGTTGATTTGCAGTAACTCTTCCCTTCAAGGGGACAAGTGGACCCAAACCATGCCAGCAAAATGCCCCCCACAGCATAACAGAGCCACCAGATCCCCTCACTGTGGGGGTCAAGCATTCAGACCTTTACCAGTTTTTCCTTTAATTTGTCAACCGTCCATATGTTTGGGTAACCCTCCCTCTGTCTTTACAGTACCTGCCAAATCAATGTCCTGTGCATGATGCCCCAGTGGCAGCCGCACCCATACGTTACCCTGTTGCTCCTGCACACCCAGTAAGAACCTGGTTAACCACAAACACTCAGAATCATCCTCACTGTTTGGTTGTAGACACGATGAAGAAGACAGCCGGTTTATTAACCTTGCTGTGGGAGAATGTCAATGCTGGAACAACTGTACAGAACAAACATTTATTTTTATCCTGCAGTTCCAGTACAAAACTACAAAAGAAAGATGACACATTTTGAAAGTATTTAAATAAAACGTTAAGCAGTGTAGTCTTGTAGCTTAGATGTGTGAATTTGTTAGGAAAATAAACAACTCTAATAATAATCTAATAATCTGTCCTGTGTGTGTTTGTTTCTAGTATAACAATGTGCCAGTGGTGAAGCTCCCTGTAGGCCAGAGCCTGTGTCCTGTTGGCATGCTGTTGGTGACACACACATAAACACAAACACACACAAGAGCACACAGCTATTGAGCTTCTGTTAGTATTTTCAAACACACTCTTTCTATTATCAAATGTATCTTTGTCTCTATCTATGTAGGAATGGAGAGACAGTGTACGAAGTTGAAGATGGCGGGGTTACTCCATCTGACTCTGCTCCTGAGTGAGCTCTGGCCAGTTTTGATCTGTGGCAGAGGTCACCGGATGTATTTTAATTACAGGTGTCTGTTATGTGTATGTCTCTACCAAGATGCCAGCATGAATATTATTATAATCAGTGTCTTTTGATTAGTTTTAATGTACAACACAGCACAGACAAGGATGCATTATTCTGCTTACATTGCTATTCTAAATAAACTTTATTCTAAATACTTCTTTTTCTCACAGTTTCACAACAATATGTGCTCTTTTGGGAAATTTAAATGGCATTTTTTTTTGCTTGTTTATCGTATTTTATAACAGAAAAGATTAAGCAATTAATCAAGAAAATACTCCTCAACTCAGAAGATGTTATCCTCCACTAAAGACTGAATTGTGTGCTTTTACAACAGAGATCAGAACCTGTCAAAGTTAGTATCAAAAGTATTGTTCAGTGTAGGTTTAAGGGGAATCATCTTCTTTTATAAAGTCTTAGTGGACTGATTAGGTTTTTTTTTTAAATTTTTTCTTTCCTTTGTCTTGCAGCATCTGCATCTAAACCTGAAGACGTCACTCCAGTGTAGACAGTGAAGATGGAGCCCATCACGGACAGATTTGATAGAGGCTCCTCTTACACAGACAGTCCTGATGCAGCCGCCTCCAAACACAGAGTCCACAACACTAGTCTAACAGACAATGGAGTTCAACCATATTTTCATTATTGCAGAACTGGTGTAACTGATGATGGAGCAGCTTGAGCCCCTTCCCTGCATCGCAGAGCCTTAGCTGCCCTCCTCTCCATAAGCACAAATCAGTAGATCAAATAAATATGTAAAAAATGAAACAATATGATGAGAGTGTAGTCAAAATCTGTCAAACATCTCATGGAAAACGACTTCATCTGAACTTAATTAGAAGTAAAATAAAAAAATATATGTAAATTAATATATTAAAATGTCAAGTGGAACAGTTTTGTCAAACACAGGCACAGCAGGAAGAAAAGATGAAAGAAACATTACAAGGTTTCCTCAGAAATACTCTTTAATGTGAGAGACATTCTCTGGGGTTTTGCAAAATGTGTAAAATTTCTTTCCAAACCACCACGTCACAGTGTAGTCAGTGGAGTTACAGGTGAGGTACATAAGAATATGTGCCTCAAAATTAAAAAAAATACCACAAATATATGAGGCTCACATATAACACATATAACATTAACATATTAAAGACTAAAGTGAGTCATTGCACATTAATTAATAACAAATTAAGTACAGTCAGCCAACTCACGTGGTGTAGATTATTATTTCAATGTAAAATATGTACAGCATTTGTGTTTGGTGTCTAGACTCTGACCTTGTCACTCCCCATAAGGAAACATTGATCTCACACAGCAGGGAGTGGGAAGCGATGATAATAACTATTACTAAGATATACATTCAGAGCCCAGCACCAGCCAATAGGAAAAATATGCTATGTGTGGGCCTAGGCACCAGACACTGTGTGGCCATTCCTCTGCTAAGCACCTTTGACCATGAGGGGAAATGCTATCTAATGAAATAAGATGGAAGAATCTAAACTCAGCACAACGCTCACCTATACAGTAAATAATATAATCCCAAATTCAAAGGTTGGAGAAGACATGCGTCAATCATTATTGAAGCAAGAGAGATGACTAACAATACATGTATGAGCTTAGTTTGGCAAAGAGTGTGGCTTTAGATCTAATTGATGTAAAAAATTATCCCCCAAAACAAAGCAACACCCAGGGGGAATTATGCTGCAAAACTAACACTCTGCATATCTGAAATGTGTGCACTTGTAACACCACTGAAGGAGACTTTGAATGAGGTTTGATAGTGTTTTATTCAAATTAGAAAAGACAGCTCTTAACTCATTTTAAAAATATTATTGGGATACGTGAACTAGCTTGCAGGCATCTCTTCATTATTTTTTATATTGCGTGTACTTAGCCTTGAGTATTCGAATAATTGTAGTTTAGTACTTATGTGTCAATGTGTAAATAAGCACCAATTAATACATGTTTTCCTTTAGTGTTATGTGAATGAATGTTGATTCTTGACTGCTATAGTTGTTTTCAGTTATTCCTCTTCATCCACCTGCTCCTCAAGACTGTAAGAAATGTAATAGAAAAGTATAGAATTACTTATCTAACACCTAACCAATACTGTACAAACAGTTGAATATAGCCTTATGAAAACATAAACACAGCAGATAAAATAACACAATAACAAATACATGCAAATGTTTACAACACCAACAATAAAAATCTAATCAACATATCTCACCAACTTAAATACATTCCACTGATGCTTTTCTGCTTTTCAGCGGCACCAACTCCTTTGCCCTACTTTTAAGGAAAAAACATTTGTGAATCATGTCTATCAACAAAATTTGAATTAAAGTTTTTACCTGGCATGTGAATCCCCAGATGTCTCTGGAGGACCCTGCTGTATGTTAGTGTCCACAACTTCATAATGGGGACGTTGGAAAACTCTCACAGAACTAGTACAACATTTAAACATAAAGACAAATCAGGTAAATTTGTAGCATTAACAGATGACCAGACAGTCAATAAAGTAACACACTCAAATATAACAAATGCAAAGCGTGGTGCAAATGACCATAAACTAACATTAACCTGTGACGGCCTCGTCCATCTCCAGAAGCAATCTCCTGTATGGCATCCTGGTCAAGCAAGGAACAAAAACACACAATACAAACTACATGAAAATGTATCTGTGGTATGAGACCAGATTCTTAGCTTCATTTTGAACGTGCATTTTAAGCTAGCTGGTTGAAAAGCTCACTTGTCGGAGAGAAATGGGGAATGTTTTATCGTCATAGACGACAACACTGTTTCTTCCATCACGATCATCAACACACTCTATGGAAATCTGCAATATTATAAAAAATGTGTTAGGGAACTGAAATGTATCATATAATGCCTATTCTAATACAATACTAACCACGGTGTGCTTACATTAATCTACATGCTAACAATGCTAATGTTAACATCAAACAAGCATGCTCAACTCAATTCAATTCACACTAATATATAAACAATAACTTCCAAAAACTGCAGTACTGCAACGTACTACACAAACACCTGTACAAGTTTGCTCATTTCACTCTTAATTGTTAAACTTACACGAGTTGCTATGTCATCAATGGGAGCCATTTTTCATTGTCTTCCGTAAACGTAAAATTCTTCTCAAAAACGTGGTTACGTCAGACCACGAGTGTTTTACGTATCATACGTAATATTGTATTAATTAATGTACTACAATGGTGCAAAATAATAACCTGAAACCCTTTGCTCAGGTTACGTCATTTCTAATAACAGTTTTTTTGTTTGTCAGACTTTTTTTGTTTTTATCACAGAGGGCAAGAATTTCTGATTAATTTCTCTTATAAACAAATTTGAAATTTATCATTGGTCATCACAGATGTATCAAAAAAAAATTTCTTACATTACACACACTATAAATCAAAATCTCTCTCCCTAAAAACCACAAGAACAACTAACTTTAAATCATGTGTCCAACTACATATTCCTTATACGCTGATGACACCTGATTCAACATGTGTTCCTAAATGAAGTACAAAAAAATTCTTCTTGACCCTTTTCTTCATGACCCTCAAAACCTTAAAAAAACATACCTCTTTTCTTGACAAACTTGTGGATTACTTTCCCTCTGTTCATCAGCGTTGGATTACGATCTCAAATGAGAGAAGTAAAGTCCATCCTCACTGATTGGATTAGAAATGTCTTGTCTACTAGATGTCTACTGGAGATGTCTGTCTGAATCATACTAAGATTGTTTCACAGCCCAATAAGATGGTAACTCTTTGGCTGTGGCGAAGAAATGAAATCTTTTGAGTTTGGTATTTTCCCCTTTGTATGCGACAGCGTAGTACGTTGGTCTGTTTCAGTTCTCAGAGGAAACCGCCTAAATACGTGTGAGCTGCAGTCAACCATATATCCTGCAATCATGCATACAAGAGGTCAATTGTTTGTACCTTCCAAAACAATCTATGTGACTGTTCTATTGTCCATTTAAGTTGCAATAAGTTTCTATAAAATGAACTCCAAGCCTGTATTTGTGGTGTGTTACACAAGGTGAGGTTTTTTTAAACCTGTCTATCAGAAAAATTTTTCAGAATTTCCTGCTGATGACAAACAAATTCTGTGTGTAACAGTGCATGAAAGTGCAGATGGTTAGGACTGCAGAGGTCAGGTTAGGTGTATATTATAGATTTAAAAGTTTGTGTAAAGTATAAAAGTTAACTCTCTGGTATGTGCAGACACCTCGCCCTTATCAGGACTACAAACCTCACAGTTTGTCCTTCAGTAAACATATAACAGGATGTATAAAGCAACATAAAAAGCAAGTTTGCAGCTTGCTGTCACCCACATCCTGCTGCAATGTTTTACTCTGAGCAGTCAAAATATAAAGGACATTCATATTGTAGGACATTCACATTCACGATAAATGACACCTCATACTTGCAGATAACCCAAAGATTTGAATATTACTGTAAATCCTCCAAATACAAGTTATGGTAAAATTTACTTTTTTTGCACAAAAAATGCACACTAACACACACAGCAATACTATCAGCCTGTTGTCATGAGGTTTCTGAATGACATTAACTTTGTAAGATCTGTAAAGTCTTGAAAAGCGTTTATAAGTAATTTATTTGCTCAATTTCATGTGATTCTTTTCAGGGATACTTAGTGATACTACAACAGTAACTCTGTGAGGAAACAATTTCACTCATTAGGTTTTCTGCTTCTTGAAGAATTCAGATTTTCATACTGCAATCTGATATTGTCTAAACAGTGGGAATGAAACAGAGCATGATTTGAATTAAATTTGTCCATCCATTTTTACGCAGTAATTCTGCTATAGTACAACCTGTTCAGAACCTAAGAGTTTTTTTTCTTTCTTATGTTATGTAGACTATACTTATTGTTACTTAACTATTAACTATTCAGAATAATAAAGTAGATAGGAGTTACCAAACTTTGTGCACTTATCAATCATGTTCATAATACACATATACACAGAGTTTTGAGGACCCAGAATGTATCTCTGTCTTCTTTTTATTATTTTTATGTCTCCCTCATCACAACAACACTACAAAGTGTTTCCAGGTTAGCATAATTCGTGTTTATTTAATTGACTGCAGACTCTACAAACTGTTATCACCCAACTCTGCACACACCTCCCATTCATTTGAAATGAGTTAGTGTATTTAGGCTGCGAGGGTGACCAATCACAGCTGGTGATCAGACTGATAAGAGCTGTAAAACCCTGCCATGTGGGAGGACAAAATGACAAGGAAGAGGGGAGGACATCTCCCTTCTTTTGATGACGTTAAAAGTAAAGTCCTGACTCATTTTAAAAAAGACCAGAGAAAGAGAGAGAGAGAGAGAGAGAGAGAGAGTAGCGGTGGTTGAGCGAGTTTCACTCAGTTTCATTTCACAAGTTTCGCTACACAAAATTCAAGTCCACTCACAAGCAAAATCTCTTTGCTGACGTATTTGGATCCTATTTGTCACCAGTGGCAACAGGGGAGAGACTGAGGGGGAGTCATATTTTGTTGTGTTAGTTTTTACATCTACCAAAATCTGACTCCCCTAATATGCAAGGTGTGACACACACCGAAATCACTCAGTTAACATATCTGGACTTCTACTACTTATGTATGTATATGAAGTCCAGATATGCCAACTGAGGGATTTCACTAACCCTAACCAATCTGTCCCCTGTTGCCACCAGTTACAAATGACTTTATACATAAGTAGTGGGCCCATTAAAATGTCTAAAAATGACTAGATCTACGTTGTATATTTTATTGAATTGTGTATTTACATTATCCAAAATATGTCCAACAATGTTCAAACCCAGAGAAATCTATAATTTTAATCAAGGTAACGGTCCGTTTCATTTGGTCGCCTCATGTCACTGGTGTCATATCCCCTTTACCCCCTCTACTTGCTATAACTTTGAGGGAAACACGGGAAAGACCAGATGATGAATCAGAGAGTGAGGAAGGAACTCGACGAACTAGCTCACTACCCACTCAATTTTTTTTTACTATTGTTTGTATTGCTCACTCATGATAGAGCACAATTCATTGCTGTTTGCTGCACGTTCTGTCACTGAAGCTGTTCCCGTAAAGCGAACGTTAGCTAACGTTACTTGCGGATATTTCACTAGAATGAAATGATACATTACCTCTTATGTGAACATGATTTCACGTCTCTTCTTTTCTTCTTCTGTATGAGTCACATCAGATCAATTTTCATTGGCAATGGTGGTTTTTTAACAATGAAGACAACAAATCCCATGATCCCACACTAGTGGCAGAAAGTATGTTGCAATCCATTGCAAGTTTGAAGTTGGTATTCCCAAAAAAATGCCTCCCAGTGCATCTACTGGGGAAAACATGGAGTAAACGAAGAGTAGGCTGGTACTGCATGCTCAAAAAGACTTCTATCAAGTACAAATCAACTGAATGGCAATGGCAACTACAAAGTTGCTACAGCACGTTTCACAACTCAAACGCTACATAAAGTAAAAAATGATGGAAAGGTAATTCTAATTACTGCTCACTGTGTGTGCCGCCATATTGCTGTGACACCAGGGGTGTGTCTATCGAAGAACTCGGGCTAGATGGATCTTGCCTGAGTTTCAGACTTGGAATTCTGACTTGAATGACTGTTTCCTTGCACTTCTCTGTGTCAGAGGCCGTTTTTCCCCCCAAGTACAATCGATTGCAGCATTGCATACTGTGTGTTTGATGTCTAGATGAAACATTACAAGAGTATGTAACCTGCGTATCGTGACATATCTCCGAGTGAAACAGGATAGACTGGCGGGACATAACGTTGGGAGGAATTTGATTTGAAAAGTGGGTGTCATAATGAATCTTAGCTCTGTGCCTAAAAGTTGAAGATGATATTGGTTGAAATTGGTTGGTTCAAGTCTACATCAATACACATCATATTTTGTTTTACAGGAAGAAAACATGATTGGCTTTTGATATAAGAATACAAAGAAATGGATTTTTTTTTTTTTTTTTTGGCATATATTGTTAAACAGGTGCACAATATGACTGGGGATGTCATCTAAAAGGGTTTAAAAATCATTTAACATTTAATCTCGATTTTAATTGAGGATCACCAATTGTACTCAGCATAGTCAAATCGCAGATCCTATCCGGGTCCTGATTGGTCCACTCTTTACAACTCCCGCCTCTGTGATGCTACAATCAGCCCCTCCCCTCTCCGCTCTCAGCTGCTCACATCCGGCACGCGGACAGGCGCGGAGAGTGGGAAACGGCAACTTCACCTTGCCCTTTAAAAAGCTGACACTGTCCTCATAGGGCGACTAAGGTCAGACACAGTCGCGTGAGAAGGATGAAATAGAAAGAGAGAGTTAGGTTGAGAGTTAGGTTTTTTTTTGAACAGGTGTCAGCCTGGGCGCAATCACCTTTTCGTCCTGCTGTATGCGGTTCAGTCGCGCGCTTCCCGTGATATGAAAACACTCCGCACGCGCCTGCTTCCGTCGCATTCACTTGTTGTCCTCGAGCTGCCACGATGGTTAAATGTCCTGTTTAATGGTCGAGGTATGTAGACCGTGACTTTTACAGCTTTACCTGCCGGCAGCTTCCCGAACAGACACACAGGCTCGTACACACACAGTTGTTTTTGTTAAGGCCTGGTGGCTCTAATGAAAAATAACTTTGAATATGTTTCTGTCAGAACTTACAGTGTATTTGGTGCTTAAAAGTCAGTTTATAATCACTGTGTCGTAGTCTACCTTGGGTGTGCTATGTGACGGTGATGAATTCCTATATTTTTGATATTGTAGGCTATTCTTACAGGGGTTTTAAAAATATTTTGCCTGTAAGTAGTAAGTTAGACCTTAGATATTTATGCAAAGTGAACAGTTTTTTTTTAGTGAAGACGACTAATTCATTCTATAAGCTGATAGGCTACAGCAGGCCTTATGTATTCTTGCATTGTGTCACACCTATTCAATGATGTTTTACAGAAAAGTCAAACTGCAGCCTAGATGAGGCACATGACGATAGGAGGCAGGTGTGCAGTGGAGGAAGATATGATACATCACAGTTTGTGTTTGGCTAAATGCTGTAGTATACAGTATGTGTTGAGATGAATGCAGATATATTGATATGTACTGTCTCCACAGGATTTCAATGTTAAGTGTTGTTCAAAAACTTGGTTGAACAGTTTGTTATTGTTATTATTTGTAGATAAATTAAGTGTAGATAAACTGTCTTGTGTAAAACAAATTTTGACATCAACATTTGAATGTTGAAGTTAGTTGACTTCCGAAACAGTAGACAGAACAAAAAATTATTAACACAAGATTTGCTTTTTCGGAGCTCTCAAACACATCTCATGGTGTTCCGCAGTGGATAGAGTTTGTGCAGTTGCCATGGAGATACTCAGTCCTCATCACTTGCTTATTGTCTACTGTTCGCAGTACTTGCTCTTAATTGTCTACTATCAATATTTTAAATAAGCACTGACTTGTTACTTGACAAACGATATTCCGCCATGTTTTTCTTCACACCTTAGGCTGTTTTGCCCTCTAAAAGCTTTTCTGTGTCTTATTTGTTAATCTTTTCTTTGGTAAAGGGGACTTTTTACAGTCCCTCCAACATCCCGCCTCTCCTTAGCACATTTCTTGTATTTTTGTGTGCAAATAAATAAATATTATTGCACAGAACATACAGTATGTATCACATCAAGAATGTGCAGCTGCAGTGTACTATATGTACTATATTCAGCAGAAGTTGACCATACAAACATTGCGCTTGTTTTGGCTACACACACATTTCCTTCAGCTGTTCTGATTAAATTGACTCACTGCATTCATCAATGTCTGCACAGCAGCATTTTATATGTAAAAAATATTGTAAATCACAAACTTTTGAAACCATTTCCAAATCTATCTGTTGCCCAGCTCATATCTTAACAATTTGACTGCAGCTAGCGCAAAGTGAGAGAGACAGAGAGACTTTGAGTAGAGAGCTGTCCAGTTGAGGTGAATTATGACGTTAGCGTAGGAAAAAATTTGACAGAGAGCATCCTGTACACATGCCATAACCTTGTGGGCTGGATGAGTGAACAGTCATTGCCTCTGGTTTGTCTCCATCCACCCGTTTCCTGCCTGCCAGTAAACAGTGTGATGATTTAGATGTAAATCCCCCTAGACAAGGTACTCTTTTATGACTATCTTTCTCCAGAGGGGTAACATTGAACAGTAACAGATAACAGATGGTTTGCTTTATATCTATTAGGTCAGCTAGGATACCTGGTTTCTTTCAAACGTGTATGTGTGTGTCTTTGCCTTCATGTTCCTCTAAACCAGCGCTACTTAGTGCACTTAGTCCACTCTCATTCTTCTCTACTATGCCCGCAGATGTTGACCCATTATAACTGTTTTAGCCATTACTAGCTATTATAAATAGCTGACCTCATTTAGGAAATGTACAGAGCTGAGTCTGTCTGAATTGCAACACAGGGCACTGGGTTGTAATTAGGCTCAGGAACTGATCTCAGGTCAGGGAACATCACTGGATTACCGTAAACCAAATTTATCAGGAAAAGATTGGAGTGATCTGAAAACTAATGCTAACGTAAAATGAAAAAAGAGGTATGAGGCATTGTTGATGTTGATCCAAAAATGACTGAGCTGTTGATGGAAAGTGTTTGACTGTCATTACTTTACAGTTGCTTTGGAGCCAACACACTGATTCATAAATTGAGGCTTGATATTAA
This sequence comes from Thunnus thynnus, assembly GCF_963924715.1. Classification (NCBI taxonomy): domain Eukaryota; kingdom Metazoa; phylum Chordata; class Actinopteri; order Scombriformes; family Scombridae; genus Thunnus; species Thunnus thynnus. The sequence goes on from NC_089534.1 coordinate 14,847,674, forward strand.
TTCACAGTTACTATGGTCCTTAACTGGTTTCACTAGCTTTCAGTGATGATTTACCATTAAAATAATATTGACTTAATCTACAAATCAGTGAATTTTGTCTATTATGTTTGTTACCAGTATTTGATTAAAACCACCCGCAAAAAAGAAAAAAAAAACATGTTACTTAACTTCATACAAACACACCTTTGAGAGAAAATGGCTAAAAAAAGATGCCTTACAACTCCTGACCATGGGTACCAACCATGTGGAAGCATGTGATTATGGTGCAAATCATTGCCAGTTAATGCCAGTGTGCTGTCTGACCCACTTTCTCAGTGATGTTGGCCAACACGCAGACATGTTGCTACTGGAACAGCAGATGCCACTGTCGCTTAATGCACCTACACTCTGTCACTCACTCAGATGATGAATAGTCTTTAAACAGATGCTGTTTAATCCAATTCCAAAATCATGATTCAGTTTTTGATGTGGAACCAAACAGAACAGGATGAGATGAGCAAACTTAAGTCATGAAAAATCACTTTAACTGGTGAGTGGATTTATTCCATGCAGTGGAATAAATGCAAGGCTTTGTTTACACATATAGTATGATATATATATGGATGGATGATTATTTGTCAAATGCTATAGACTGTACAGTTGAGGAAATAACTAAAAGCTCCATCTGTAAAACAATAAATATTAAATTGGCAGATGAAGCAATGAATTACTCTGACTTAAATATTGAATTCATGTAAGTTAAAGCTTTAGATTTATAGTATTGAAACAGATCAGTTTCTGTTTATTAGCAATGTTCATTGACGCTCTTTGATAGTGTATTTTTGATAGTGTTTGTAATATTAATCTTAGCCTCTCTCTCTCCCTCTTTCTCTCACAGAGGTGTGGAGCAGTTGCATTTAAAAGGTCGGAGCAGAATGCCACACAAGTTCGCATGCTGGGTAAGAACGCTGACTGACCTGAATACTTCAGTGAAAAAGGTTAATATTTGTAGTCAACTGCAAATTGGTGGTGCAGAAAGTTTCCTAATATTTGATTAGAGTGCGTCAGTGTATCACTAACCTTTGGCCTACTGTAACATCTATGTCAAACACAGAAGCAAGTTTCTACTATCTCTGTTTAAACTCTGCATCGGTCAGTTGAATGACAGTGGTGTTCAATAGCTTTCATAACTCAGAAGTCAGGAGTCAAACTGACTCTCAAGTTCTCAAAGAAAAGCCTGGGAATGTTGAATTCTAACAATATAAACTTTAACTCCAGTCTTTTTTTTTTTTTTTTTTTAGCGTTTGGACTGGAGACAGTAAAATGTAGCTGTTTTTCATAACTACAGTCTCAGACCTTGAAGTTTCAGACTTTGAAATGTAGCCCAGGCAGTTTTTTTCCATATTTATGTCAAAGTCGTTTAAAGGGGATCTATTATGTTTTTCCTTATTTTCAGTCATGTGACAATGTCAGATGTTCATATTAAAGGTGGCCAAAGTGTAAAATAATGAGGTAAACGTATGTAGAAGTAATCCCTGTGAGCAAAAAGCACTGGCTTTAGATTGCCCTGAATGCTCGGTTTCCAACGTTTTCTTCTACTTTCAGCCCAAGCTGATGTCAGCTTGTGACAGATTTCTTGATATGGTCATCTGCTCTACACAGTGCACGAATTCACTGCTCTACTTGACTAACATTATGGTGTTGTTCTATTGTTTTGGGGGTAGTCATGACTCAAGTCAAGCTGGCATGATGTGAGTGTTTTTCCATTACACAGCAGGGCAAAATAAAATGAGATGTTTACCTGTTGGAGGTGTGCTGGTCATCCGCAGCTCTTCATCAGACCTTATCATCACTGTGGCTGTTTGTGCTTGTACTATTCCGCCCTGCATTATTTCTAACTGATATGTCCATATCTTCTTGTGTCGACCGATTTTTAGCCCTGCTAATGAAGCTCTGCTAATTCAGTGGAGGAACACATTTCACTTCCTGTAAATTCTTCACAATAATAAGTCTCCATTATTTAGTCATGTAAAGGCTTTTAATATATATGAAGCAGTAAAGCAGGAAATGTTGGATTTGCATCAGCAGTAACTCTGATACGGCTGTCCCTTGGCAGACTTACAGAAAGCTGGTCAGTCAGAACAGAGTGGGCTCATCAGGAGGGGGGGTCTTAAAGAGACAGGAGCTAAGACTGCCTGTTAAGAGACAGAGGCTGCACTGAGGGGCTGCATAAAGGGCCAGTATAATATAAATAAGGAGATTTTTGAGCTGTGAATCATGCAAAGCTACTCTAGTGGAGTCCCAGATTAAATATATAGAACTGGAAATGAGCATAATAGGTCCCCTTTAAAAGCTTCCTGAAACAGTGCTTAGTTGAATACAAGTATGAAGCAAACTTAAACATATGATTTTTTTTTTTTTTTTTTTTTTTTTTAAAGGTATGACGGAGTGTAAATTACCAGAGCAAAAAAAAAAAAATTCTCAGTGAGTGTGTGTGTGTGTGTGAGAGGAAGAGTGGGGATCTTTTGGAGCCAGCAGTCCACTGGCTGACTCCCAACTCCCAAGTGTTTACTTTTCAAGACTCCCACTGACCTCGCCATCTCTCTGCTATCTTTCTCTCTCTCATTCTGTGCTACTATCACTGCTTCTTACTTTCTGTCACATATCCTCTTTTCACACATTCCCACACAGATATCTGAGCTCTTTTTGTTTCCAGTTATTCTTATGTAGCTTGTATTCATGTGTTCCCTATCTGTTAAAGTTAAAATCCTCAAGATTTTCATGAAATCAGACCCTGTTTTTGAAATGTTTGTGGTTGGTTTTTTCAGCAATAGTACTTTTTAAAAAAAAAAAAAAAAAAAGTCTAATGTATTTACATTCAGTAATTGGTTCTCTATATAGTAGCATAGTAGTAGTCATTGTTAGTGGCAGGGGCCTCCATTCCCATGCTGGATTCAAATTGCCTTAACTATGCAGAAGGGATTTACAGGAAACTATGCATGCCAGTGTTATGTAAGTTTGTAAATATATCTCATTGATATCAGACATACTGTTCACTGTACAGTTTCCTAACACTGTATCAGAGCTGTATATTAAAGGTTGGTGATTTTCTATATATTTCTTATTATCAACAAATCTCATATGCAGAGCCAAACCAACATGAATTGTTCTTACTTGCAAGTACTGTGTGTGCATCCAAATTCTGATATATCTTATTCCTATGTGCCACAGACCTCCTTTGTTATCCAAATTCTATTAAAAACATATCAATGAGCCCCAGTGTTGTGCTGGGATGTACAATGTAATACCTTTGTGTTGTTTTTGTTGTGATCTATAGCATAACAAGCTAGCGAAGCCACGATAAACGTAACTGCATTCCTATGCATGTGCAGTGGTGTCTGCCTTTAAAAGGAACTACTCTGTGGAGACTGAGCAGTTTTTAAATAAACTATTGAGCCCAAACTCTTTGGAGAAAAGGAACCTGTCATCCAGTGCAGCATTGTGACTCACTGACATGTTTTTAATAGTTTTTGGACAACAACAGAGATCTATGGCACAGAGGAATAAGCTATATCTTTGGATACACACACAATACTTATAAGTAGGATGAGTTCATTTTTGGTTTGGCTCTGCACATTAGATTTGTTGACATTAAGAAAAATCACCAGCTATATGCAAACAGAACATTTCCTACTGCTGCTGCTACACATTAAAACCATTAAATTGAGGAAACACGGGGGGTTTCGATTTTTGGCCAGTGGCAACATGAGAAATGATAGCTGCCTTGACATTATCACTGACACACTCATTCTCATGGCTGATAGATTTAGGAACTATGGAAAAATTTGAATAAATCAAATTCTTGGTGCTGGATTTTAGACTTTTTGTGTTGAGTACCAAGAAGGGGATATGCTACATTTTATCAACACACAAGACTTTACACTACAATACCAGTGGCCAGTCACAGCTACAAAAAACACAGCATTACATTGGGTACATAGCCACGTTGCATTTTCACTGAATCACTCTGCTATCTTAACGCTCTTTGTCTCATGATTTCTTGCAATCAGCTTCTTGCGTCTGATATGAGACGTTCAAGGCTATGTGCCTGTCTGTGTGTGTGTGTGTGTGTGTGTGTGTGTGTCAGTCCTTCTGTCTGCATGTGACTGTTTCTAAAAGGAACATTTCAGTGGAAAAATGTAATGGTTATAGTGCTGCATCCTGCATGATTACATGCATATAAAGGGGAACACAAAGGTTTTATTAATGTTCATTCACTTCATTATATTCATGTTAATGTGTCGTTTCCAACAGCCTTTGGGTGTATGTTACAAGGGATGATGACAGGAAGACAGTGGTTTCAGTCCCAAAAGAATGTGCAGTCCTGTTTAGTTCATTGGAGTTAAAATTGATCAGTTCAGGCTGTTAATCATCTTACAAGACTCAGATGCAGAACACAAAGACAAGAAAAGGATAAATTCAGACTTTGAAGTGTAAAATGAAATTGACAGAAAGCATGAATCTGGTTAATCTAGATGAGTCCTGGACAAAGTTACTCATTATGAGTTTAACGATTCTCTGTTTCCCTTTGACATTACTTTGAACATCTTCCATCACTTTAACATTTTGAACAAATCCTGTTCTTTTGCCTTTATCAGAAATCCTACTTGTGCATAAACCCAAGGCCGGTTAGTCGCCTGGACAGGAGAATTCAAATAAATCGAATAAACCTGCTGAAGTGGTTCTATGCCAGTGAAGCCTTAATTAAGGGTGACTCATGTACTTTGTTTTACCTTCAAGCTGAATAAGTTTATTGTCCTGTTTTGTTGGAGACATTATGTTATTTTCAGTGTATTTTGAAACAAGGGGTTTGTGTAAAAGAGTCGGTATGCTCAAAAGTGAAGTAAATAGTGTGTAGAATTAGTGCTGAAGCAATTAGTCCATTAAGTGATTAGTTGATTCACCAGAAAATGATTGGACACTATTTTGATAATTGATTACTTCTTGTTAAAAATGCCAAATAGTTGCTGGTTTCTGCTTTTCTGGGACGTCTTTGGGTTTTGAACTCTTTGTTGGACATGAAACGATTAATTGAATAATTAAAAAATAATGGACAGATTAAATTAAAGTAAACAAATGAAAGAAGATAAAAAATGCAGCTAGACTTATTGATGGACACAAATATTAATACTATTTGTTGTAGATATTCCTGCGGGTAAAGTGTAACCCTGTGTTTGTGTCCCTGTCCCCACTGACCTGACCATGAGACAGAGGACGTGGCCGTGAACCCAGAGCTCCACAGTGGTTCACACAAATCCTATTGGTCTCTCGTTCGTGTGAGCAGCATATAGGCAGGGTGAGAGAGTGTGTAAGCGAGCTGAGAGCGGGGAGAGGAGGGGCTTTAAGACTCCACAACAACGTTGGCGCGAGTAAGACTGTAGTGGGAGAGAGAATGCGGCAGAAGGAGGGAGCAGACTGTGAGTGGCCAAGTCTGGGAGAGAGGGATACAGACAGATTCTCTCCTCTTTTTTTTCTGGCATTCCCCCGCTTCACATCCTCATTTTTTGCTTTGTCTGTTTTATTATTCTGCACCCGTATGCTTTCAACCTCTCTGTCCTGCTGCTGATTCTGTCTGTCCCTGCAGTCTTTATTCCTCTGTCCTACATCCAGACTTGTTACTATCTCTTTCTGTCGCTGTCTCTTTTCATCTCCTGTGCTCTTTGTCACCATCATCATCCTTCTTTCTCTCCCCCTCCTTAATTTCTACCCCCTCTTTACTTTGAGCTTTCCTTTCTTTACACCTGTCCGTTTTTGTGTGGCGTTACAATGCCAGTGCTGGAGGGGCTCTGGGGCCCAGATCTTAGGCTGCGGGATTCCGGTCTTGGTGTTGGGGTCGACGTTGGGGTCTGTCCAGATGAGACTCCCAGCTCGTCAGTCTGGGGGCCACTCAGGACCCCGCCGGTTACCTGTGGTGGCCTGTCGCTGGCCCTGGAGCTTCCGGCTCTCATTAGGCAGCTCAGGGCGGCCTGGAGGGCGCGCAGGGGAGGCCCCCAAGGGCCTGAGAGAAGTCAGGCCAGTGCTTGGGTGGAAGCAGAGAAGGAGGAGGTAGAGGAGGTGAAGCAGGACACAGAGGACAGGAGCGCACATCTGGAAGGTAACACAAATTACATGGTTACACGAATGATAAAGCTTGTGGGATTCAGATTTCTGATGAATTTTTAATGTTTCATATGTATGTTGTTTGTGTGCGCATCATTAAAACACATTCATGATTTATTCATGAAACTTTAGAACTTTGTTTGTTTTGGAAATTGGGTACATTCCTTCACATTTAACCTGTGTAATGGTCTGTGTATAATTTGTTGTGCATTTATCTTTGTAATGATGTTAGCAGTCATGTTTTCTGGCAGGTCAACTTTATACATAAGGGTGTCTGACCTTGTTGGATCCATTTTGGCATTTTAATGTGAGAATTTAGATTCCTCGCCTGGATGCGCGCTTCCATTTTTGACAACTGTTAGTGGGGGTGTGTGGTTGCTTGTGTAATGACAGATTATCTTTGACAAGCGCGCCTGTGGCCGTATGTCTGTGCTCGTAAGTGACGTGGGTCGAGGCGAGGTTCAGAGCAGACAGCCAGACAGAGTAGACAGTGAAATGAGGGATTTGGGCTGTAAAGCCAGAGTGTCCATTAAAGAAAGATTTGTTACCATCTGCTGAGCTGCAGCTGTACTGATGACACTGATGTGATGCCATCAATTGACCTTGTGGACGTCTGTCTGGAGCGTAACAGCGATGACGCAAAGTAACCTTGTTTGTTGACAGTTTGGGGTGAATTACTTTAAAAGATAAAGGATGACTTGAAATTAGAACAGCAGTGACATGACAATGATATTGAATAGGATGATGACCCTGTTTATTATTTGCACTGGGAGGTGTTTTTGACCTGATATAATGTTAATATAATATTATTTTGTTGGTAAAGTCAAAGTAACAGACGAACTGAGGCTGTCAAATGTTAACAGTGTTTTAATTTGATTATGATTTCATAGTAATGCAACTTTTGTGACTTTGACTCTATTAGCATATGGACAAAATTGATAAATAATACATGAATAAAGATTAAGAAAAAAAAAGAAAGTTTGAATTGTCCTCTTTACAGAAAAACATATTAATCAGTAAACATGTAATAACAAAAATTGAAGTATGTACACGTAAATCTTGCTTGTGATGAAGTGATGATTCAGGCTGTGGGGAATTACCTGTGCGCAAGTACTGACTCACAAGGTGGAAATGGACGAACGTATGCTGCACACCGCCTGTGACTTTCCTTTTGAATCGTGATGACCTCATTCATTTAATGACTTTCTACAGATGGTGAAAGGCTATCTGCGCAATATTTGATTTCACAGTATACAAAGTGTTGAGACACTGTTAGATGACTTGTCTGTGTTGATAGTGAGTCATTCTGACATTTGCAGTTGGAAAGGCTGAAAAGACCAAATTTTTTTTTATAGGGTTCATTGGTTTAGATGGATTCAGTTAGATATTATACAACTGACAGTGTTTCAGAGGTAGTTATTTTACCTAGAAATCTACACTTAAAATCAAACTGTCAAATTCTGATCTTTTGTATGCATGTCACAGTTCCCCTTCTTGACATTTGGACATTTGTCATATAACAGTGGAGTAGTGGAGCTCTCTGGATCAACAACAAACATGTAAAATACAGCATGTTAAATATTAGTGATGCTGGAAATAAAAACAACACTCCTACAGACATTCGACAGAAAGTTAATGGGCAACTATTTCTTTAAACAAAAATGCCATTCAGTGGCTCCAGTTCTTCACATGTGAAAATCTGCTGGGTTTTTTAGTTTTCTATGATATTAAACTGAATATATTTGGAATTTGGGCTATTAGCCAGACAAAAAACATTTGAATGTGTCAACTTGGGCTTTGTGAAATTGTGATGGACATTTTTTTACTATTTTGTTATGTGTTTATGGACTAAACGATTTAATCCATTAATCAAGAAAATAATATATGGTAGGTATAGATATAATAGATAATGTAAAAGAACCAAAAAAATTAAATTACACACATTATTGATCATTTGTACTCACTTTACCTGATGAAAATCCAGTAAAATGAATTGTATCTGATGACAGTCGAATGACCTTAATGTGGTTAATAAAGTGAGTACAAGTGTGATCGACAGTGTGCATGATAGCATAGATTTTTTTGGGTTATATCACAGAGTTTGTGATCCAGTTCATCTGTCTATAAGGTTTTCTAAAGTGCAAGAGCTTTGTAGTGAGATTAATTGGATAATAATCCCAAGGTCATATACATAAAAGAAGATATGAAGCCACATTTCCCTTAAGTTGAGATGTTCTTTAATTTTTTTCCATCTGTTTGAGTCCAGAGAGAAAGATAGGATACACAAAAATAAAGCAGGAAAATTTTGGGGTGCACCTGAACACATATAAAACATGGATCTTTGGTCACTGAAAATATTCAAGCACCTACGTATGTACAATATACTGTATGTCAGCCTGGTCGGATGTCACTTGTCTTTTCTGTATCTAGCCTCTGTTACTGTCAGATCATTATTATTTAAAATCTTTTAAGTGCAAATACACAGAAAAAGTAAAGCAGCAGCACTGCCGGTGAGTATCTGGAGATTCCAGCCAGCTGTGTGGGTGTATGTATCTACACATCCAGATAAAGCAGCAGCAGCAGCTGCAGGCAGCAGGGAACATCGTCTGCCACTTTGTATTTCAAAGTGTTTGCATTGGAGTGTAGGATCTGTATATGGCAGCGATGTGTCCGACTGTTGCTTTCTGAGAAGAAAAACAGCCCCAAAGCACAATTTGTGCCATAAACACCCACAGATTCAGTGAATCCAAGTGAACAGACTCGTATGAGTGCGCCGTGTGGGTGATGTTTGCCAAGTGTGTGATCTTGTTTTTGTATTTGGAATCAGGGATTTAACCTCATTTGCAAGTGTATCTGTGTGTGTGTGTGTGTGTTACGTGTGCAGAGAGTGTTCATACATGGATGCATGCCAAGGCATGTGTGCATTGCTGTGTCTTAAAAACACCCTTTCCAACTGATTCACGTTTTCATCCTACATGACCCAATTCTGCGCTGCATGGAGACAATGACCTATTTACCACACTGAGAGTTAAAGGAAGAGAAGGGGAAAGAGGAGAGGCGGGGAGGGAGACGAAAGGATGGATCAGATGGGGAGAGGGGGGTGGGGAGTGGGGGTGGTGTTGTTGTTGAACAGGCAGGAATGAAGGATGATGGGAAGGTTGAGGGCGTAGTAATGGAGGGAGATGAGGATGTGGAGACAGTAGCCAGAAGTAGGGGAGGACAGACTGTAAGGAAATGAAGGATGGAGTGACACATTAAATAGAAGTAGAGTGAAGGAAGAGAGCCAGAGGGTTGTGTGTGTGTGTGTGTGTGTGCATGTGCGTGTGTTTGTATGTATTGGAGGGGGGTGATCTGAGTGTTACCGCAGCGTTTTTTTTTTCCAGATGATGTATTTCCTCCTCTCCTTGCCCGCCAGCACGCAGGATAAAAAAGCAAAGAGGCTTTCCCCCTTTTCTCCTTTTCTTGCACAAACTAGGCCAGCAGGACTCCTCTGCCTCACTTTAACAGGCTGAGTCATTTCCCCCAAAACAGTTTATATTTGTTTATCGGATGATAACACATCATACAGTTTATCTATAGCTGCCTAACTTACGCATCTCTCACACATTACCAAAACCACAACATCTACAAACTCTGCCGCTTTGGCAACCCACACTTGCAAGGCGAGATTTGGCAACCAAAGTGACTCACAGTGACGTCAACCCCATTAAGCAGGTAGTTTAGCTGCTTTTAACATCTCTTAAGCAGGAGTCACAGAGGTGATGTGAATAAGCAACCTCAGGGACATAATACGCTCCAGTTACTCACATCTAATCTGTAAATTATTCAGTATTCCCATAGTTTTTAGTTTATTCAAGTGTAAATTTCACATGCGTGCATGTGTGCTGTGTCTTACTTAAGACCTAGTTCTGTTTTGTGTCATTGTCACTGGCCTCAGGGTGTGTGAATTGCGCATTTTAAACAGAGGCGGCATTCAGTATTCAAGGACCCATTATACTGCTGTGTTCCATCTCCATCTGATACTGTAGGTGCTCACACAGTAACGATTAAAACCCAAAGGTTTCTTCTGAGACTCTGCAGACATTTCCTGTGGAAAGATTTCATAGGCAAAACAAGCTTGATATCCTTTTAGTTAAAACAAAAGTACTGTCAACATGTCAGAAATACATGGGCACTTCAAACATTAGTAATCATTATTTACTTTACTTTACTGGAAAATGTGTGTCAGTTGTTTAGATTGTGGATTTTAAATAGAAAACTTTGGTTTTGTAGTGGAACAGTTCACAGATTCTGTTTGTGCCTTGTTTAAAATGCACACAGATAAGGAACTATTAACGCTCGTCCCTGCACTTTGAGATGCACCACTCCGCATCAGTGTGAAACTACAAGAAAGCAAAGAAAGAAGAAAAGAAAGAAAAAACATTCTACGAACACAATGTATGCAGCAAATCCAGCACCAATCTGATTCCATCATCATATGAAGAGTGTTCAGACAAGCACCATAACAGCTGCAGCACGGCATGAAATCCATTCTCCTCGGGCAAACTCGGACCAGATGCATGATGTCCTAGTGATTCAGCAATGTCAAAGATCCTCTTGTTTCATGGGGGCTGATTTAAGAACGATTCTAAATCTGCTTTTATGAGGCTGATTATCTTGAACATCTATGTACTGCACAGCACCGGGGAACACTTCACTCTGTTGTCCTCTTATCACCCCGCTGGCTGCTTGACTTCGTTCGGTCTCAACACCTCGCTTGCTGTGCCCCGCCGCTCTACCTTCTTCCTCCTGGAAAGTTTGATTCATAGATTTTTTTTTTTTTATTACACTTGATGCTGACAAACATAAGTTCAATCTTTCTCCTTTTTTTTTTTTTTCACCCCCTCCTTTTCCCACGTTTCTTTCTTTCTCTGTCTCTGTAGCTGATGGCAGACTGAACACTGGTCATGCTGGTGTGTTGCTGGCTGAGAGAAGAGGCTCCTACCCGCTGATTGACCTGCACATCCTCAAAAGTAGGTCTCCTCACCTATTTACATACAGCACTCCTATATCCAAACAAAAATTTATATAGTATAATATAGTATAATTCCTCATATTCCATATTCCATTCAAACTTTCGAACATTAAAAAATATATAACCTTCCACCTGACTGTTATGTGTATTCAGTTCGTCTTCTTTTTCCAAGATGTCAATAAATATACATGTAAGTTAATCCAAATGTCAAAATAGAAGAAAAAATAAAGTTTAAATACATTTAAATGGTCATACAGTAATACACACAGCATAATAATTCAACATTTTTTGCTGAATACCTGTGATAAATATACCTGCTGCTTGCATAAATAGATGGATAGGAAAAGAAATAAAACTATTAAATAATTATTTAAGAGAAGTATTTTTGTACATCAAAGAAAAGACATATGATATTTCTGTGTCATGAAATGACAGGAAAGCAAACAAAAGAAGAAATTTAGCCATAAGATGAAGATGAAGATTCATATTAATTGCACATTTTGTAATCTACATAGATGTGTGGCTAATGTTTGTTTACCGTAACATCAGCATTCCTTTGGATTTCACTGAATCGATCAGGTCATGTAACTGCCTACCTCAACCTCTGTGAATTATTTTTGTTAGCAAACCACTAATAATAATAATAATAATTGTCAGACACTTATAATAACAATCTGAACCTGTCAGCGGCAAAAACAAGAACTTTTAGTGGACAAACATTTTTTGTTCTGTTTCTGCACTTTGTGATGTGCCTGAGTCAGATATGTGACCAAAAATAATTTTTCTACATTCAGTTGCATTTGTTTAAAATTTATCTGGCCCATCTTCATCTCCTGGTTTTAATATCTGGCCCAATTGAATTTGTAATTGAATAGCCCTGCTGTAGACTGTGATGAATACAGCTCAGAGGCAGTATCAAGGTAATTGTGTGTTAAATTTGGGTTAAGTGTACTTAGTCTTTTTCGAATATGGGACACACTTTTTTTTATTTACCTGATGAGGCGTGGATGTGCACTTAATTGCTCAAGGTCAAAAATCTGGGTACTGGAGCAGAGCTGACAATCTATACTGTATATTTTTAGAGCTGTGTCATACAATTCAGAAGATGTCAAAACTTGAAACAGATGCTCATCTGCTGCTTGACTCTGTCTCTCTGTTGTAAAAACTACTCTGCATGCTCTGTCTGTAAAGTAATTTCTGTCTTTGTCATTTCAGCCAGTGCCCAGCAGGGGGAGGTAAAGTCCGGCACCAGGAGAAAGGTGAAGCGCCTGCTGAGCTTCCAGAGATACTGCCATGCCTCCAGGCTGCTGAGGGGGTTGGTGCCCCACACCCCCGAGTCCCTACACCTACTGGACGATGACTACCTGGGCCAGGCTGCGGTGAGCACACACACACACACACACTCATATGCAAACACACAGAGATACAGGTATCCCCAGCATTACACATGTGCCATGTGTGAATCACATCTCAGTTCTGACAATTGTTTGTCTTTTCATTACAGCATATGCTATCAAAAGTGGGCACATGGAACTTTGACATTTTCCTCTTCGATCGTCTTACAAATGGTAAGATGATTTATTGTATTGCTCACATTTTTATAAATTTAACAGATGTTGACGGCCCTCACCCGCCCATATTCCATCAATTATTTAAAGTTGTGCTTTTCTTTCCATCACAATGCAGTAATTACATACACTGTGTACTAAATGGTGTCATTTTTATGTAGTTCTGCACTATATATGTCTTTTCTTGAATTATTTTGTGTGTGTGTATTAGGTAACAGCCTTGTGACTCTGATGTGCCACCTCTTCAATGTCTACGGTCTCGTTCACCACTTCCAGCTGGACATGGTCAAACTGCACAGGTTTCTGGGTAAGATTTGATTTCCACCCATGGATGGATGGATCCTGCGTTGTTTTCCACCAAGAAGGGATGTAAAAGTGCATCCGGTAATAATTGTTCATTGCTGCTTCATTTGAAGACCTTCCAAACAGCTTATTTACATTTATATGCACACCAAATACCCCAATTACAGAAAAGACATACAGTAGCTTAAGACAATATTTTTTAAATAATGTTTAAATGGTCAGGAGTACTGGTGTGTTCACATGTAAGACTTTTCCTGGCGGCTTTTTTGGCGGGGCAGAATACTCTCGAAAACTGAGAAGGGTTTAACTTTTCAGGGAAGCCCAGAGTGACGTCAACTGCTTTTTCTCTGCCAATCAGTCCTTACAAAAGAGACTCTGGGTTTATGTTACCCACAATAACAACAAATATGGATAAAGTGACTGTGGAGACATTGTTGTTGTAGTAAGTGAATATTAATCCAGTATCCATAACAAGGTTAGTGGTGCTATCAGATACGACAAACCTGTGTGTTGTTATGGAAACGAGGAGCACATACTCCTGTGTTTTTTCTTTTTTCTCCACACAAAAAAACCACAGCCTCATGCAGTTTTTCTCCCACTTGGCATTGTATGACAGAGACTATCTAAATTTAAACTTAATCTTCTTGAAATCATGAATTATTATCTCATAATCATTAGTTTAGCATAATAAGACCCTGTTGAGATAGTTTAATGGGGTTTGACTTCGTCTCCTGTCTTTCCAGGCATGGTGCAGGAGGACTACCACTCCCAGAATCCCTATCACAATGCCGTTCATGCTGCTGACGTCACTCAAGCCATGTACTGCTACCTGAAGGAGCCCAAGGTAATTCATACACAAGCACACTACAGAGATTCACTAGGCCTGAGCTTCTCCTTGACATATTCTATTAGCTTTGCTCCCCGAGGGATAATTCCTGCTCACTTTGACTCGACAACACATTCTTCCACAGCCGGCAGAAATCCCCAAAGCCCTCTGACCAGATTAAGTGTCTCCACATCTTTCGCTTAATACAGTAATTGCTTTTGTGCCCTTTGTTGCTCCGTCAAGCACTTTGTGATGCACTTATTTTGTTAAAAGCACTTAGACAAATAAATTGAATTCGATACAGCACACATGCTGGTGTGTTCTGGATAACAATCACACTCATATGAGATGTCAAGCCTGCCGCTTCTCTGATCAATATGCCATTTTGTCCTTTACTGACAATTAATCATTTATCTCCAGCCTCTGAAACACACTGGGGTCTGTTATAAATTAGGATCCATAACTTTGAGTGAGTGCTTCAGTTGAATATGCAAGATATTAAATCATTTAAATTCTGAGGTAAATGTACTCCATTTCCAAAATGATCTAAATCTATGTGAATTATTATACTTTAATCGCAGCTTTTCCATAAGGGACGTTAAAACATGCAAACTACAGTTGTGTAATTAAATTGAAGAGTAAATTCACTTAAAGTCAGAACTTAACTGAATCCTAATGACTGATTACTAATGTACAGCACGGTCTGAAAGCATTAGGACGGGTTGGTTTTGGCTTAGCGCTCCAGAGCAGTGGATTTGTTAGGAAAAACAATTGGACTATGAGGTTGAAATGTTGACTTTCAGCTTTAATTTAAGCACTTCAAGCACTTTTATATGTAGACCTTATACAGTCTATGTGATAAACACTATAATTTAAGGGTATTCTCCACATGTCTTCAGAATCTTTTGAAGGACAGCTTAGCAATTAAGTTTTATTTGAATAGAGTGCAAGTGTCCTTCCTACGTAAGGATAACTGTTGCCCTGTTGACCATTCATGTGTTGTAGCTAGCAGAGCAGCTGAGCCCTCTGGATGTGTTCCTGGCACTGATGGCAGCAGCTGCCCATGACGTGGACCACCCTGGAGTCAACCAGCCCTTCCTCATCAAGACCAGACACCACCTGGCATCCCTCTACCAGGTACGCGCAGCTGTGCTGCATGTGTCACTGTGTGTGTGTGTGTGTGTGTGTGTGTGTGTGTGTGTGTGTGTGTCAAACCTGCAACTGGGTCAGTGCTAAATAAATATCTGTGTGTTGTTCGTCTTCTACAGAACATGTCGGTGCTTGAGAGTCACCACTGGAGATCCACTGTGGGAATGCTGCGAGAGTCAGGACTGTTGTCCCACCTACCTGCTGATATTTCGTAAGAACACACATTATAACGAGAATACCATCAGATATGTCGTTATCCGATTATATTCTTTTTTTAATAACATAAACACCACCTCTACACTGCAGGCAGGACATGGAGCAGCAGCTTGGCTCTCTCATCTTGGCTACAGACATCAGCAGACAGAACGAGTTCCTGTCGACCTTCAGAGAACATCTGGACAACCAGGACCTGGACCTTCAACTCGCATCACATAGGCACTTTATGCTACAGGTAACATGCTTTAACATTTTAAAGAACAGTATATTCAAGCAGTTACATGTATATACACTGTCAAATATTCTAACTATGATATAAACTTTTATCAGGTAACTTGTATTTGAACCACAAAGTTAGTGTAACTACACAGTATGTTTGCATCTCCCTCCTTGCCTTCAGATTGCTCTCAAGTGTGCAGATGTCTGTAACCCATGTCGGGTTTGGGAGCTGAGCAGGCAGTGGAGTGAGAGGGTGTGTGAGGAATTCTACAGGCAGGGTGAGTAGTGTGTCCTCTTCATTGAAAACAAGACAAAAACATCAGAGACATGCAGCATTTTGAAGCATTCATGATTTGACAAATCGATGTTCAACACAAATATATGTGATTTACAGTGGAGATGATTGGTTTCCTTGATTTCATGGAGGTATTTTTAGGGCAAATGTCACTCAAAAGTAAGACCACAAACACCATTACCACATGTTGCAAATGGGCAGAATTCATAACAACTGCACCCTCGTTCTGTATTGTGTTATAAAGCATCAGCAAGGTTTCCCATAAAATCTGAGCAGGTTATATATTGTAAAGTGAAGAATGTAGTAAATTTAACCAATGGAGGCTGGCAATTTTCTTTGCTTACAGTACAAAATCTGCAAATTAATGTGTGTGGTTATTAAAAATCTACATACTGCACATCTCATCTGTGTTTTTCTTGGTTTTCCATTGAGATATTTAAAAAGAATAATATAAAGATTGATCTAAGGCAAGTCAGAAACATCTTTAGTTATGCCTTTGCTTTTTTTTGGTTTACTCATGTGGCTATTGTTTTCTTAATACTGGCTATTAACCTGGCAGGTGACCTTGAGAGGAAGTTTGACTTGGAGATCAGTCCGCTGTGCAACCAGCAGGCTGACTCTGTCCCAGCCATCCAGATAGGTGAGTACTAGAGTGCACATGACTCATGAAACACAGGAACTAAATAATCTGTTATGTGTATACCTAACAGTAGCTGCTCCTCTGTCTTAGGTTTCATCTCGTACATTGTGGAGCCTCTATTTGAGGA
Source organism: Thunnus thynnus (assembly GCF_963924715.1). Taxonomy (NCBI): domain Eukaryota; kingdom Metazoa; phylum Chordata; class Actinopteri; order Scombriformes; family Scombridae; genus Thunnus; species Thunnus thynnus. Next base: position 14,864,169 of record NC_089534.1, read on the forward strand.
GTGGCACCGCTTCACCGAGCCCAGCCTGCTCAGCCAGACTGTGATGGGTCACCTGCACAAGAACAAAGCGCGTTGGAGCCGCCTACGATTCGCACACACGCCCTCAGACACTCAAACAAACCCCCACGCTGAAGAGCCTGAGCCTAAGGGAGGAGGTGGAGAGGGGGAAGACATCCCTTAATCTTCCTCTTGCTTCTTGAGGTGTTTCATCTTCATTTCTAAATGGAGAAGAGGAGTGTTTATCTGCCTCCTAGTTTGTCCTCCAGCATGTTTTATCCCACAGCTGGTTGTTCACAGGCTCTGAAAGTGGGAGCGCTCGATGGGAGTCTGGTTTGGGTTTGGTGAGAAATGACTCCCTCTGCTGGAGTGGAGGATTGTAGCACTGCAGGAAAAAAAAGGAGGAGAGAGATGCACGGAAGAGCAAATGGATGCATAATCTTAGTAAATAAATGCCAATTTGACAAAATCTTGCTCTTTAAGTCTGTGATATCTGCAGGAGTAGTGGCAGAAGATGGATCAATGAAGACAAATATAAATCAATGTTTGCACTATGCTGCTAGAACAACAAAGAAAAGCCAAAATTATATATACAAGTCAGCTGGACTGTGCTGGAAAAGATGACATAGAATATATGAGAGAATAAGAGGAATATATGAATATATCCACTATACTATGCTTTTTAAACTTTTAAAGAATACATGTTAAGCTCTCTCCACTTTTTCTCTTTTTGTACAGCTTGCTGTTCTTCTGTTGGATGCTATTTCATACAAGTGTCTCACTTGTCTACTTTTCACTGAAGTGCGTTTTTAACTCGAGCACTAAGATGGTACATCAAGGTACTGTAAACTGTAAAATGTACTCTGTTTTAATTGTGTAAGCTGTAAGACGGACTGATAAAATTAATGACTGACACAAAGTGGCTTCAGCTCAACAGTTAGATGTTGCTGAGTCGCTTGAACACTGATTAAAACTGTTAGCTGGATGTTTTTGAACACAAATGAGAGCCATTTTTTTAAAAGTGTTTGCGTTCTTGTCTAAAAAAAAAAAAAAAAAAAAGTCTGTTATAAACAGTATAATCTTTACATACTGTGATGTACAACCTCAGCAATTGACATGCCAAAAACTCAGCAATGTATTAACCTTTTTACTAGATACTGATATCGAGAAATATAACTCTCCTCACACATGGTGTTACCTTTGTAACAACTGAATGGGTGCATTTATTTATCTGATAACCTCACTATACAAGCTCACATACAACAAAGCCTTAACAGCAATTTGGTCTGTCTGTGAAACACATTTTGTAATGGTGTTTTACCACTTTCTGGACAAACTTTCTTACGCCGTCAAACGGTTTTCTGCCTGTTTTCCTTCAGCCATACCAGCATACTTAAACACACACGCACATGCACACACTGTACTGTAGCGTGTGTGTGCAGCCTGTTTCCTGTTTGATCTCTCACCAAGTATCAGAATTGGGTGTTAAAATGTTTCGCATTGCCAAGGTGCCAATGTACTGTTCTGATACATCGCCTCACTGCTCTCTTACCTCTCAAAGGCTTTTATATTTTCTTCTTTTTACACCTCTGTATATTCTTTGGATGCTGCAGGCACTGTGTGAACTGTATCTTATGTCATGATCAGACTTGGGCCAATTAGTAACTGCAAATACATCCAGTTTCTAGTATCAGGATATTTTAGATGTCAGTAACACATAATTACCATAATTCATCATTCAGAATATATACTGTACAGTCATCATTATCTAAACTGGTACTTTGTTATTATCATATCTATATGGAGCTAATTTAACCTAAAACAAAGCATAAGTATTATTTGTAAATGCTAGTTGGTCCAAGTATAAGTTGTACCTCTAAAACAGTAATTTTTCTACCACTCTGCTCCTAACATGTAGAGATAAGGTTGTCTCATCTAAGGATGATGTTGAGGTTGTGTACATGGTGCTAACAGAGGCCCAGGCCCCATGTCTTCCCTGACCTACAGAGAAATAACCTGAGCTTTATGATTCTAACAACCCAGCCGATATAAAGTATATTCTACAATGTATTCTGTAAGATAATCACAGCTCACATATTGAAAAGTTGTGTTCATAAAAACTGTAAAAAGAAATAGTTAAGAATTTCTATAATTGTTTTTTTAAGTTACACTAGAGCTGTGATGTAAGCCTTTTCTATCAGGCACAGTGCAATAAAGTTAAGTCACTGGCCAAGTTGTAACAAAACGGCCATTTTCATATCTATCTATAGATATACGGTAAACTATCCAGTATATTATTCATATGTCTTCACTATAGCACTCTATTGGCTTTGCTGCAACTCTCAAAGCCAGCCATACTATCGTTTAAAGTTGTCACTGTTTTTGATGTTGCTACAGTTATGGAGATTTACAGATTAGCTTTGTAAAGTCAGACTTTATCGACAGATTTCTTTTAATCTTACTCACCTCTTTGTGTACCGGAAGTTGCTGAGAAAGCTTTTTTTTTGTTTAAACCTCCCTCCAAGGACAAGCCTTGATCATGTGTGCAAAAACTGTTTTTAAGTGTTTGAAATCAGAATTTTGTGAAACATCACTCTATGCTACCTAAAAATGGAAACATTTAATTCTTTGTACAGGTGACACATTTCTGCCTCAGTATAGACCTCGATAAGATAGCAGATATGCTGCCTTGTATTTCAGTACCTCTCAGAATCAGCACTGATACAGGGTCACTGAGCCATATTGATTCCAGTAACGAGTACAAATATGTGCACCTTCAATTAAAAGTGCATGACAGAGGGCTTCATATACCAGATACACCATAATTATCATCTTTATGAAAGCATAAAATCAGTTGATGGTCAAAAAGAGATTCTAACAAACACCTGTTATTACACATCTTAGGGAATGACAGACAATAAACAAAATTTAGCAGAAATACCAACCTATCTGTAAACTATTAAGGGTTTTTCTGAATACTGCATGCACTGAGGTGGTGATATGTTTTCTTCCTGTTTTACTGAAGTTACTGTTTTCAATCTTGGATGCACTTCCACCCCAGATTTTACTATGTTGTCCAATAATATAATTTCCATCTTTCCATGTTTGACCTGAACAGGTCAGAGTCAGTCCATTGCCAGAGACGTTTAAATGCTGGTATTTCCATTATTTGTTAATTTGTTTTACCTGAATCAAGTCGACCTGAATCAAGGTTTGACTGACGAGTTTGATTCTAAATTGATCCAGCATGTGAAAAACTTAACATCTCAGTTATTTATCCAGCTTCTAGACTAGCTAGGAGGAAAAGTAATTATCAGCGTAAGAATTAGCATTTTACCGTCTTTAAATAAAACTCTTCAAATTGAGCCTGTTATATCCAATATGGATACAACAAGATGGACACTTAGGGTGTTAGCAACCCCTAACTAATATTGAGTTTGAGATATTACAAATGTTTGCACTATGGTCTACCAAGTGATCCAAACAAGACTAACTGGTCTGATCTGAATCTCTGTATTTGGGTGTTTGGATCTGACGTCTTGACTGTATGTTTCTGTTCTGACAACCAACCTCTGAGCACTGTGAACAATAAAATAAATGTTTTTCAATTAACACCAGATATAATAGATATTCCCTTGCTTTTGTGTGTGTGTTAAAACTGACTTGACATTATGCCATGACACAAACAACAGAAGTCTTTTTGTTCTCCAAGAAAATGTAATGAAATGAGTGTGATTGGCCACTAGATGGCAACAAAATCATGTTAGTTGCTCTGCTTGCATGTGAGACAAACAACAGGAGACACCAGGATAACAGAGGACCTCGCTCCTCATAGTAGGGGGCACATTATGGGTGCCTCTCCCTCCTGCTTTTGTTTATAGTACAAATACAATAGTCAAACTGTGAATCAACGTGAGTATTTCTGTGATGTAAGCATAGCTGGGGGCTATGAGCTCATATGTAAACGATGACCTTAATGAAAGAAGAAAGACAGGCTGAAATCAAACAACTTAGAGTTGCGGTTTGGAGGACAAACACTAGAATCTGAGAACATGAAGCCCAATGAGTCACACTGTTAAATCACAAAACAATGTTGCAGTTGCTGTTTAAAATTTTACACAACACAGAATCTGATACAGAACAAAAGAGGGAGGGAAATGTTAAGTTAAGTTTGAACAAAAAGTCTGACAAAGGAACATGAATGCTGAGGAGGATTAATGGGGATTTAGAATTCAAAGGAGAATTGATTGATTGATTTAATGGATTAAACAGACACATAAGAAAAAAAACCATACAAAAGGGTTGCATGTTAAAGTGAAAACATTTATTTCCAATATGGTCCCAAGATGTTAAAAGACAAAGAAAACATAAAGAAACACAAACACATTCAATGTAAAATTAAACAATACAATCCTGAATTTCAAAAACACATCATCACAATTTAAGAAATAAAAATATCTCACATCAGAAAACAATGACAGCTAAAGTAACAGTATCATTACAGATTTCATTATAAATCTGTTACCCTGTTCCATAAATAAGTCCTAACTGGACTTCTATAAACTCCTCTCATATTTAAAAACTGGATATGCAGCAGAAAGCTGTTCCACAACATGTCACTTGTGTAAAAAAAAAAAAAAAGGAACTTCTGGCCACATTATTCACTCGAGGCACTTTACATGAACACACACTGGCCCTGGTTTTATAGTTATGCTGAGTATGATAATATATATATGATAATATTGTACATATGATGCAGCTACTGTAGTTTTACTCTGAGCTTTACTGGCAGCAGTCTTACCCTTCTGAATTTTTCACTACCAACATGAGTTTGAAGGGATGCATTTAATAAATACTGAATATTATTTTGCATCACCGGTAGTTTATTCCTAAGTTTAGCTGTACACTGACACTGTACCAAGCAGAATATGCATACTCGTAATTACACTGTGTCAATGATGACACGAGAAGTTTCTTAACAGAAAAGTCGAAGAATAGAGAAACTGAATACAGGGTGAAGTGGGAAAACACATAGGGTGAAAGATAGTAGAGAGCAGAGAAGTAATACAGATACAGCCTGTGTTTCCCTCATTTGCATGTCTCTGGTTTGCAATGCAAATGAGCCTTGTAAATTGTGACAGATGCTGCTATGCTTGTGATTGGTCACCTATTAAATCACATTACACTGTCGTGGTTGACTTTTCTAAACTTTATCTTGTTGGGAGCAGAGTTAGCGGAGGCACGTTTCAAATGCTACATCCTAAACTTCTCTAGTGCTCAGGATACACAGGGTCACTCCAAACAAGATAAAACCGAAGCCTCGAATCTTTTCATCAAAGCGCGACATATGACATCCATTCACACTGATAATTCTGTCTCTTTCTCTTTCTCTACACCCACACACCCACACACACAATCCACCTCAGTCAGTCAGTAGTCATCCAGCATGTGTCACTGTAAATATTGACACTGCAAACAGAGCCCCCTCTTTTGCCCCCTAAATGACAGTCATCCAACCACTCCCTCTGTGAAAACACTTACTCCATCAGCCCACCGCGCCAATAGCGATACATCCCTAAGTGCAAACCTGAAAAAGGTGTACTTTTTTTTTTTTTTTTTAAATCAAAATGCAGAATTACGTGGACTACACCTTTAATTTCTAAAAAAAAACAAAGCAAAGGTGGTCACGTTTCCCTTGAGCTGAAAATGTCAAGTGAACTCTGACAGCCCCCCTTGGCCTGAAGCATAAAGACAGAGTATGCAGAAAGTGAAAAATGAAACTTGTGGTGTTCATATGCTGTGTCTGTCTCACTTTGTCTGTCTGGCGACTGTGCTCGGCACTGAACGGGTTAATTGTCTCCCGTTGTTAGTCAGTATCCTCAGTATCCTCATTCCAGGCTTTTGTCATCTCTCCGCATTATCTGTGTTTTTTTTTTTACTTGCTTTCGTGCGTGTCTTTCTTTCTCTGAACAACAAGCAGGCCTTACGGTCTGACAGCACTGCACTACGACTGTGGTGCTTGTGTCTCTGTTATTCTGTCCAGCCCCCCCCCCCCCCACCCCCCACCCCCGTACTGTACTTCAGCAGAAAGAAGAAGTAAAAACATGTGAGATACAATTATGAGAAGGATTTCTCACTCTCTCTCCCTGTGCCCCAAATTCACACCCACTTACTTACGTACAGTTCATACTGTACATCTCAAAGTACGGATCAGATCGCTCTTTCTATTTTCAATTCTAGAAAACGTGTACTTGTTGCTACAGTACACGATCCAATAATTTAACCTTAAATATTCCATATGGATGCACTGATCTGAGCGGAACTGGTTTCATGTACAATGCACTTTAAAAACATTCAAATGAACTGCACACTGCCCTCAAAATAACTCATGAGAAATCTGATGTTTTTTATGGCTCATTTAATTTGTCTGGTTTTACATGAATGCTGGTTGTGTGGCTATAGATGTTTCTTGTTCTCATGTATCTCTTCAAAAAGAGATCTTGAGCTCAATGAGACTACCTGATTAAATAAATACAATACATAGCTTGAGCACATACCAGTGATTTATCTCTTCACTTCACTCTCAAGTCCACACCAAAAAAAATGCTCAGTTCGCAGTGTCAGCAGGACAAAGTTAAATATAATATTGTGAGAAAGTGTGGTTAACAATCTATTTTTTTTCCATTAAACTTTGAAGCTATTTAAGGAAAAATATAAGCTGAATTTGGGGAAATATGATCTAAAATGTCACCTCTGACCTCCAGACACTGATCATCAACAATCAATACTTCTTAAAAGACATTCATATTTTTCTTATACAATTTAAACATCTATTTGCTTAATAAAAGCAATGCATTTACATAAGTTATATGGCCTGATTAGAGACTAAAGTGGGTTGTAAATTGGGTCCTAGCAGCTTAACACTCCACTACATCCCTGCTTTTGAGCGTCTCTGTGCAGCAGGTGGTTTCCAAGCAGTGCTCTGTGTTGTGGAATGACTAAAGCGTGCACTTAGGGGAAATAAAGGGTTAATTTGTCATGCAGTATTGAGATCGCTGACATGCAACACCCACACATCTACAAACAATGTACTGACGAATACTGCACATGATCAATATCCCGGAGCAAAACTTGTTTGCAGCTCTTACTGTGAGTGTGTGTGTTAAGATCTCTTATCTTTCTTTCTGAACCCCTATCCTGCTTCTGTATCTCTGACCAAATGATACACAACCCCCAGCTACTGTGGAAGCACACCTGCCACATTTCACCTGCTCCATTTTTCTTGTGTGTGTGTGTGTGTGTTTGTGTGTGTGTTGGTGTGTGTGTGAACAAGGGAGTTCACAGTGCAATTAATATTTTCAGTGTGTGCGCAGTGGTGATTTTTTTGTTTTTTGGGGGTTAATGCGTGCCAATGTGTACAGATTTGTTGGCCGCTTTCGGCAATTTGCATACTGCAAATATGTGTAGGAACGTGTGGGCAGGTGCAATAGTTTTTGCCATATGTAAAGTACATGAGGAATTTTAGGGTTTTTCTGTGTTGTCTGTCCATCTGAGAAAAGTCTTGGCTGCATATTATCAAGCAAGTGGCTGCAGCCTGAATGCACCGAGGGCCTGGCTAGATGTTCAGGTTCAAATTCAGGTCCAGAAGGAAGCTTATGGCTCACTTTCACCAAAATATATTTTGTAAATGGGCTGTGTATGATTTCCTGTCTTTTACTTGTGTTTATGTTGTTCAGATTTAACCCTGTATCGACTTCTGACCTTTAAAACAAAACACAACCCACACATTTAATTTCTGCTGTTTGTTTTTTTAGGTTTGAGTCAACCAAAAAGTATCACTGCATGGCTTGACATCTTTGAATTTACTACAGAAATAAATATAGCGTTGAAATCACATTTGTGATTCCTTATGATAAGATTGATTTTGAGTTGCATGAGTAACTGTCCTTGTTTCGTGGTAATGAGTCAAACTGGGTGTTTTTTTTTTGCCATTTATTAGTCACCCTCAATCTCTCTTGTTGGTTAGAAATTCAAGATTCTTTAAAAAAAACCTTTTCACTCTGTACATGTGGCATCATGGTGGCCTCGGGGGTTATAATGCTGACCTTATCATCTCCTATCTATAAAGGCAAAAATACCTAAAAATTACTTTTTAAAAAAATCTGCCTATACACAAGCAAAGGATACCATCATGGAAAAACTATAATATTTGAAATTATGATGGATCCTCAGACTCATTGTAATAAGTGTTTTAGTGTTTCATCACATGTATTCACCCTGTACATGAGGCTAATCCTCCACTGGTCTGTGCCATTCCTCTTCAGGCCCGCTGAGAGAATAGAAGCAGCTTCCTGTAAGTCACGTATTCTAATCTTGTTATTACAAGTGTGGTCCAACCTGCTCGGCCTGTTCCACCAGCTCTGCATCATTAGTCAAATCATATTGCTATCAAAGTCACAATTATACGGGCTCGATAATATTGTTGCTGCTGTAAACAAGGCATTCAGTTTTGGATTCATCCATGCATGCCAGGGTTTATTTTGTCTAGATCTGGGGGGTCTGTTTTATGTTTGTTTGTGGTTTGCAGGGCCAAGTTTTAGTGTTTTAAACCGGGAAAGACATCTTTGAGTCCAGAAAGTTTTCCCCTGGATTATCTCTAATTAAACATTGTGGAGTTGTGTTTTTTTGCTTTTGCAGCATGGATAGGATGAACCTAAACTACAGCAAAAGTCAGTTGGTCATCATGTACAAGGCCATCTTTGAACTGAAGGCAGACAGACAGACATTGGGGGCACAAAGGTTAAACATGAGGCTGATGGGGAGCCAGTGGAAGATCCTAAAGAATCCTTAATTACCCAAAATAGAGTTAAACTAGAAGAGTGCACTCAGTAGAGTGCAGATCTCCACCATGTGTGTACAGTCAAGATGGTGGCAAAGATAACAAAAATGATGATTTATTCATCTCGTATCGTGTCTAACTGTAGTGGATCATAACATATCGGGTATGGAATTAATCAGCAGATGCTCTGGTTCAAGATGAGACCAAACATTTCTATGGATCTTAGTTTTTGAGCCACAACAAAGGCCAAAAATTGTGAATCACCACGAGAGGTCCTTGAGCATACAGTCATAAATGTGCATAAAAAATATTAGACTGATGGGTCCAGTAGTATTCAAGATTAACGCCTAGAGGGGATAATTATCTTCAAGCGCATTTTAACTAAAGGACCAAAGAAGCCACAGGACAGACCCACACATCTGAATAATCAAAATGTCGTTGAGTTAATTCAAAGAGGCTTGATTCACATCAGGGTTGTGAGTTTTTGTTTTGTTTTTTATAGTGAGGGTGTGTTTCCATGTAACTTTTGTTTGGTCTCTTAGTTTGCAGATTTGACATTGCTAAAAAGTACTTAATGTATGTTTTTTAATTGTTATATTATAAAAAAAGGAGGCATATTTTTAATCAGAGGCTTAACTGGTAAATTACACAAATAAACACATCTTGGGTTATCAATGTCACAATTTTCTCAAGTGTGGATGTGGTAATTGCAAGAATGTTTTCACTTAATTTGTTTGATTCTAAGTCAGTAATACCAAAGGTAGCATGAATTATTAAACTAATGTGCCTTTTAGTTTGATTCTGAGCAACACATCTCCAACATACAACCTGCAAAACATGAAACAGAGTACTTTCTAAAACCATATCTTCAAAATGAGGGTCATGGTCACACCAGTGGTAAAGTGGGTGTGAAATCACAGCCTGTGAAGTGCCGTGAGGTCTTGACCCCTCAAGCATCAGTGAAATTAGCAGAACACAAAGGCATCATTTCCATTTCTATCAGCAGTGTATCTACAAGCAAAACAAACGACAGTGACAGCACTTTTATTTCAGGAACACGCCCTGCAGCCGACTGAGGTGAGGTACATTGAGAACATCAGTACAGTGTTTTTGCTCTGAATTAATTTAGTAGACACATACATGTGTAGCCTTACTTAATCCAATAAGTCAAATATGATCATGTCTAACCATTTCAGACAGTACAAGATATCCTCTGATCCCACCTGACTTTTTTCTTGGAAGTGAATCGGGAGTCTCCCAGATTAGGGGAATTCTGGGGGCGTTTGTTCTCTGAAGTTACACTCCTACATTCCCATGCATCTCATTTGACTGGCAAATGTTTATGCAAATCTGATGTGCCAGTGAGGTGGATGCAGGGAGAAGCAGGTGACTGAGTGTACACAGCAGGGTGGGTCAGTTCAGAAAGAGAGAAAGAGGGATTCTTGCTTGCATGCTCCATCTTGCCCCCCTTCAGATGCTTCGTTGTCCCAGAGCTAACAAGAGTTTTTTTGAGGATGAAAATGTACCCAGGCGATATGTAATATTTGCATACAAGATTGGATAACAGACAGGGATAAATGTGTGTGTGAGAGTGTGTGTGTGTTCATTGAGTTGTTGCATCACAAAGAATGAGTGACACTAGTACCTTCCTCTTTCTAGTTGCAAAACAACTCTCTTCTCGTTGTGTGTGTGTGTATGTGTGTGTGTGTGTGTGTCTGTGTGTATGCATCTTTCTTCATTCATATGCAGCATCCAGTAGTAAGTAGCGCTTGTAGTGAAAACTCTGAGGAAGTTGTCACAAAGAGGGGAAGTGTGTAGTAAAAATATGTCAAGATATGTCAAGTATTGTTCACCTCATTGAAAGAGAATTTCCTCTTTTTCTTGTGGGCATGTGCCATAGGGTGTGTGAGCACTTGTGTGTGTATTGTTTCTGCATGTGTGTGTGTGTGTGTGTGTGTGTGCATATTGCAAGAAAGGATACACCCAATGTGATACACATATAAAATGACAGGACATTGCTTTTGCTGTTGTTCCTCCTGCATCAAACTTCCTCCAATGCGAAGTTCTCCATGAGGTACCATAAAAGAAGAAGAGGGTTCCCCCTTTTTCACCAAACCGCTTCCCAGTAAAAAAAAAAATTCAGTTTTACTTTGTGCTTCCCACTTACACACGCTCCCAAACTCTTAATCTGACCTTTGCTGACCTTTCCTACTTCTGCAGATTTGCTGCAGCTTGCATGTCTGTGTGGGAAAAAAAACAGGTAGTGTGTGTGAGAAAACTTTTTAAATGTGTGACATTATAGCGGAAACCAGAAAACACCTTCTGCACTGTTGACTCCTAACATGTGTGAGTTACATGTGTAATCATGGTTATGTCACCGATAGCTTCACTTGCATCACTGTGTGCATAAGTCCTCAAAAGCGCATGTATGCACATGCGTGTGTGTTTGAGTGACCCAGGAAGCGTCTCTCTCATACTCTTCCCCCAGCTGATATCACTCACTTCCTGCTGTCTCCTCCTGTCCACCCTCTCTGCGTCCGTTCATTCATTCTGGACTTGAGTCCAGGGAATTGTTGTCAGCTCTCTGGTGTTTTCATCTCCACACAACGAAACAAAAGGACATCAGCTGTTGTGTCATCTCAGTGTGAGTCTGTGACTGTCTCTTGTTGGCTTCTTTCATTCTTGACATCCTCGCTTTCGGCCTCTCTTTTCACCCTCTTTTTAAGTATGCCACTTTGCACTGGACCAGGAGTTTGGACACATGGCCTATCAGCTCGCCTGCCTGCCTGACCTGACTGTCTTGCTCTCTGATTGGCTGTCTCTTTCCATGTAATCATGGCTAATACATTTTGATGAAAGCAAAACTAAAAGCATTGCTGTCTTTTGTTTTTAGCCACATGATTCTGAAAGTAGTATGGGGATGTGAGACTGCTCTGCCTCTCAAAGATATTGTACACTGAAATTAAGTTCAAAAGCATCTCAAAATAACAGTCCAGTAGCTATGATGCTTGTGGTTTGCTTTTAAATGTGTAACATTTAACCATAAAATACAAAAATCTACAATAATGTGAGCCACGTGTGGCTCATAGTTTGCAAACTTGACCACAAATTTGTGAAAATACACAAACACACAGAGATCACACAAAATCAGACATCTATATATAAAGAAAATTTGTTTTTCATCCTGTATGGTGGGATGGTGTGCAGCCTCTTTGAATTAATGGTTCTTCATACACAAGTGTTCTTCCTTGTTCTCAAATCATGTTTCTTTCTGGGAAATGACAAGAGGAGAAGAGGAATGAGGAAGTTAGAAGGAGAAATTAATTTATCTCCCCCTTATTTGTCATAATATATAAGTCATCCCCTTTTGGTTTTGGTCTTTGTAAAAGTGATCCCATACATTTTTGTAAAACTGTTAAATATCCTTTTGATTCATTTACATGTGGATTTTTGTGCTGAACACCTTAAAATGCTGCTTTCCTTCTCAAAATCTTGACCTTAGATGCATAGTGATGCAAAAATGGCATTTATTAACCATTACTTTCCCCATGTGAAGAATATCTTTAATTATTCCTCATAGTGAATGCTTTCATGCATTTATCAATTAACATTTAAAATGTATCTAAATGTTTATAAAGCCTTTCTATTGCTGTCACCATCATTTTTACATTTCAAAACATTTAAACCTGAATACACAGTAGAACTGGGAAACACTTCACTCGTCACTGTTGGCTGCCCTCCTTGAAGATGATGACACTTACTGAAAATCATGTGACTTCTAGAAAAGTCTTTAACTGTCTGACAGGAGACATAGGGACAAAATAATGTATTGAATATTATTTGCACTATAATATTAAGCAGCATTAATAGTGCAAATAATATCAAATTGTGATTTTTTTCATACGTAAAAAAAAAAAAAGCATTAACATTCCCTTAATATTTTCTAATTTTTGTTAGAAAAAAGTGTTATGATAAACCCGTTGCACTCTTAGGCACTAAGAACTGAATTTTACTAAAGAAAATCAGCTAGTTTAAATGTTATATGTTCTTCACATGAAAATGTAAGACTGGAAGTCTGCTGTATGAGGGAAATTTAAAGAAAACAATTTGATTATTAAAGGAAGGTTGATTAAAAACACAAAGTGATGTAAAATGGAGACAAAAGTGAAACAGAATGGAAGTGAAATGGTGCATGGGTTGCTGTGTACAGCCAAAACCCTGAGATCCGGCTGAGCGAGAACAGGCGAGAGTTTCCTAACACTGTTGCGAGTCCTGACACGACGCTGGCTGTGACACCGAGCTGAGGATGGGATCGCAGAACAGGGAGTGAGAGTAAACCCAGAAAAACGGGATTCCTGTCTCCCTGCTCACGGAGCAACATACCACTCCAAGAGTTTCCCACGAGAAAAACCTCCGGCGTTTTTCAGTCCAGGTGGAAGCAAAAAAAAGAGACAGGAGAGACAGGAGAGACAGGGAGACAGATATATAGATAAATACGACAAGGAGCTGCATGGGAAAAACTAGGTTTCGGTGTATTGTACGTGGGTGGGGGTGAGGGTCTGACATTTAGGGGCTTCCACAGAGAAATGCAGGCAGACAGTCAGACGGATTAAGTGTGCGCTTCATGAGAAAAACTGCTAGATAGGCATCAGCTGGCCATCTCTGGACCACAAGGTTTTCATAACTGTCAACCAAGTCATGTTCAGTTTGAGGAGAGGCATTTGATGGCCATGGTTTTATAAAGATATCAGAGTGAGGGTTTTTTTGTTAATCACTCATCTTGCACTAAATAAACAAAAAAGCCAGTGAGACTTGTGCGAGTTCTTAAATACACGTTTGGTTTGTGTTACATGGTCCCCAATGTGGATAAACACGTACACATTTTTAAGAAGAAAATGCCAAAGTGTGGCTCATCTGTTGCCTCCCTTGCCTCTGCTACTGGCATCTCATGTGAATCACAGGTGATGTGACTCTCTCCTCTTCCCTTCTTCCTCCCAACACCTTCATTCCAACCCTACACTGTCTTTGTTGGGAGGATAAAGTCATAGCTGTCAAACCTGTTCCTTGTCTTCATTTACCAGCCTGATCTAGAGGGATTTCTTTCCTTCACCACCTCTTCCTGCTTTTTTAAGGAACATACAAGGGAATGATTATGAGTTAAGCAAGGACCTAAGTAGTTTATAAGACCTTAATCTCTGTGTATATACCATATAAACTACATAATCTATAAGAGTAAGAGATAAGTTCCAAGATCACCTGCTCAGCCGAGATACCTTCAAGCAAGGTTTCAAACTTTGGCTGACTCTGACCTTTGACCTCTCTGTGGGGGGAGCAACTGAAACAAGAACCGTACGCACGCAATACGAAGACAACAAAACTTTTTTTTTTGCATGGTTTTGAATTTGTTGCTGAATGTGTGTCTCTCACTTTGGCTCATTTAAGTAAATTCTACAATGCATTCAGATTCCTAAAATGTATTTTATGAAAAAGAGTTAAAGCATAACATTGTTGCAGTGGTGGAAGATTCAGATCCTTTACTGAAGAAAAGTACAACAATTTAAAAACACTCCTTTGCAAGTAAAGGTTCTGCATTCAGAATCCAAGTTAAGTAAATGTACAGAAGTATCATCAGCTGTTCCATTTACAGAGCTTCGCTGGCTCATTGAACTACATCTCACAACTTCTTGACTTCGTGCTTTACTTATTTACAATATAGTACACAGTCAAGAAGTTTGATATGTAGCACAAACTAGCAAAGCTAGCACTGTAAGCAGAACCGCATTCTCGCACATGAGCAGTGGCGTCTGCCTTACATAGAACTCTACTCTCAAGAGACCGAAAATGTGATTGCTGTTATTAGTCTTTGGAGACGTTTCTTGGAGATGAGATCTTTGTGGTAAAGGAACACGTCAACCAGTGCAATGGCAATTAATTTTTGTTTTGGCTCTGCACATGAGATTTGTTGACAGTAAGACAAATATAAAGATATAATAGAAATATAATAGAAAATCGCCAGTCAAATCCATCTAAGTATCAAAAGTAAAACTACTCAAAATGTCCCCAGTAACTGATATATTATTATATGCTAAATTATTAATACTGAAGCATCAACATGTAACGATCAAGGGTCACAAGATAAATCTGGGGGTCATGAGATGGTAAATGGGGTGGAAATGAAGAGAAGACAAACTTCTGTTACATACATTTGTATCATTTACTCTACTTTTCTCCAATTTTTGCTTTTATGCGAAATACGGGAAATCTCATTGGTGGAACTGCTCAGCTCATAGACATCTGAAACTAGGGGCTCTAACAAGACACTGTTTTTTTGTAAGACATCACAAACCAAAAAGGTTGGGAATCACATGTTCAGTCTTTAACAATGAACTGTTTTATATACGCTTATCATGTTTTTGAGGAAAATCTTATTCTGAAAAGTAACAATAATAGTAATAATAGCTGTCAGATAAATATAGCAGAGTAAAATGTACAATATTTCCCTCTGAAATGTGGTGGGGCAGAAGTATCAAGTAAAGTACAGGTACCTCAAAATTGTACTCAAGTACAGTACTTGACTAAATGTACTGTACTGTGTACTGTATGTTATTTTCAGTACTGCATTGTTATATAATCAGGACTGAAACTATAAGACTAGTCACATTTTATTTAGCTACTGTAGTGTCTCTCAGCCAAGACGAAATTTTCCACCATAGCGCTGACTCACTCTTTGCATCTTATTTGCATAGTTTTGCATTTGACTGTGTTGCTTGCCAAGTTTTTCAGCTGTATATTTATATATAAAAAAATATGCTTTGCATGTGCCTGAATGTCTACATTATGATAAAGTAAATCCCAAACTGAGATTTTTATCTGGTACTCAGAATGACAGCACGACAGACACGTTGTGGAAAAGTCCCCACCATTGCGGACATGAGGCTTAAGGATCTGGGTTTTTTTTTTTTTTTTTCTTTCTTTTTTTTTTTTTGCTGCTTCATCTCTTGTACAAACACAAGCTAAAGAAGCACTTAGGCGTTTGCACAGCTACATCCTGTTCCAAAGAATCCCCCCCACACACACACACACACACATCCACCTGTACCACAGCATGTACAGTAAGTTCCCCACAATAGCAAAAACAAAACTGTACCTTTACAGACTGATTCTCTTTAAGGGCCAGATAAATACTGTCTCAGTGTATTACTCCTGCAGGGAGTTTAATTTCTCTGACTATCACATCATTACATTGCAGCATTTGGCCATTTGAAGGTAACACAGAGTTATCAGAGAGAAACTATCTTGATTTGTGCTGTAGTGGTTTGTATGTTATGAACAAACCAATGCATTTTGAATAAGTGCATTTGGTGCAGCAGTCTGGGTATGTTATGACTGTAGCAGGAACCAAAATATCACTGGAGGCTTATTGTTAATTGTTCAACTGCTGAAACTACCTCTTCATCTATATTTTCCACATCCACTGTCTAGGTCTTGTCATACAGCTTGGTTACAAAGTTCAAAGTTGTAATTTTTGGACTTTTTTTTTTTTACCTTTTAAAAATCCTCGTTAAACCTACGTTAATCATTTGCAAAATATAGCAGGGACAAGTTGATCACCAAACAAAATCCCCCTACATTTTCCCATTATACAGTGACAAGACGCTACAGTAACTTGTTACTCTCGCTTATTTCATATATGCTCACATGTTGCATGTAAAATGTTTTATTAGATATTCATAATTTCATCCATGCAGTTGAGGAAACCTGAGGCCAATAATTGCCATCACGTTTAAGTAAAAAGGTGCATGTCTGGAAAGGGTTGTGGCTAAAGTCCTTTACAGAGTGGTGGAAAATAACTTACAAGTACAATTTTGAGGTACTTGTGTTTTACTTGAGTATTTTCATTTTATGCTACTTTATACTTCCACTCCACAACATTTCAGGGATAAATATTATGCTCCCTATTCCACTACATTTATTTGAAAGCTACTGTCAAATTACTATTACTTCTATTATTTTGCTTCCATGCCGGTGGCATTCTGTTTTCGGGTTGTCCATCCGTCCGTCCGTCCCATTCTCTCGTGAACGCAAATCTCAGGAACGCCTTGAGGGAATTTCTTCAAATTTGGCACAAATGTCTACTTGAACTCAAGGATGAACTGATCAGATTTTGGCGGTTAAAAGTTACTGTGACCTCACAAAACACGTTTTTGGCCTTAATTGAAGAATTCATCTGCTAATTATGACAAAGTTTCACACAGATGTCTAATAGGATAAAATGTGATAAAGTGATGACATTTTACATTCAAAAGGCCAAAAGTCAACTTCACTGTGACAACATACTGTTCTGCAAAAACACTTTTCTTGTCATTATTCAACGCCATAACTCAGGAACAGAAGAATTGTGACCATATTTGACATTTGGATACTGAATTAGTGACACTAATCTTGGGTGCCCACCTTGAAACTGTGAAGCATCCACATTTTAGAATTTGTAGCTTATATATCTGAAGCATTGTCATGGCGACAACTATCTCTTCTATCATAAGCAGCTTTATGGGCCACGCATGTGAACACATACAAGGAAAATACACTTAATACCATTTATTAAATTCCCTCAAAGTCTTCACTACAAATATTATGTGAGTCTGGACAGACATGGATATAAACTGCAATTTGACTGGTTGGTGGAGGCATACAATCACGAAGTGGTATTTCTAGTGTACAGTATTATTAAATTACTAGTTACTTTTCAGACAAAGATTTGACACAATGTATAACATTAAAAAAAAGATTAAACCAGTGGTTTCCAACCTTTTTGGCTTTTGACGTCTTACAAAAAGCAGTGTGTAGTCAGGGTCACATTTCAGATGTCTATGAGTTGTTAACAGCTCCACCAAATAGTTGTGACTGGTAGACTGGGGTCTAATACTTATGTACTTTAACTTAAGTAGGATTTTTCATGCAGGACTTTTACTTGTAATGGAGTATTTTTACATTGCTGTATTGGTACTTTTACATAAGGAAAGGATCTGAATATTTCTTCCATCACTGCTGTTACATGAATAGTAAGAAGAGTAGGAAAGATGTAAAATTTATTTCTAAATAACAGTGACTCCAAGACTAAGACGTAAAATAGAAAAGAAGAGGCCAAAAAAGGAACTGGAGAGGCAAAGAAAAAGTGCAGGTGTTTTTTAATGCAGTTTAGTTGAACTACGTACCTACGAGATGTGAAGGTAAGAAACACAACTTCCTGTGCAGTTCCTGTTGTATGGAAACACATTTGGTGCTGTGCCTGCAACAAAGACACTTACAATGTCGGTCAACCAAATCTAAATTTTAGTTTTTTCTAGTCTTTTATTGTATATTATATTAGCTCTATTTGCTGTCATCAGACTGCAGTGTGATATATAGATAGATTTTTTTAATGCCAACATTCATATAAACAGACTGGTGACTACATAACTGTACCATTCAAAGATGTAAGATATTTTGTCACAATTATAACAACTGCAACAATAACTTCCTCATGACACGATCATATCATGTTTCTGATAAAGTGTTACACTACACTAAGTGCTGTCTGACTGGTTTAACATGTGTGCTTTGTGTGTGTTTCATCACAGTCATCACAGGCTGGCCAGTGTGCACGTTCAAACTTGTCCAGGATTCATGGAAAAGACAACAGTGTGGCGAATGTGTGTGTGTGTGTTTACATGTATTACAGTGAAACAGATACAGAAAGCGATGAGGGAAGGAGGTACAGTACTCATCCATCTTAATTGAGTGCTTGCTCATATTACTGTTCCTCTCTTTCTTCTGTGATGTTTTGCCTTTTTGTTTCTCTCTTTTTTTTACACCCAGGCCTCCCCCCTTTGGTACCTGTTCATCCAGCAGAGTGACTGACGGCCAACCAGCTAACAACCTCTGTACCATCAATCACACCTTGTGATCATGTTGGCACATACTGTAAGCCTTAAACGCATCTTCAACTTCACGACTTGCACACACACATCCTGTACTTACTGGGGTGTGTAGAGAAGAGCATCAGAAGAGGCCATGCCGGTGTGACACATACACACACTTTGTCACTCTAACCCATTTCCAAATGCCCTACGCAACATGCCCACACACTTTTTGTATGTGCAAGTGCCCTGTCTGTGTGTGCGTGTGAGTTATCAAGGCCCTGTGTTTCCTGTTTTGCAATCCCCATGTACCCTCCCAAAAAACGTCTGCCTCTGGCTGATTCTGGAGCGGCGTGTTCTCTGCCCCTTTCAGAGGGGGCATTCAACACTAAGACATTTGAACATATGAATGTAGTAGCATAGAATAACACAGTCCATTTGTTGTTAACATTTTTCACATATTAAAACTTTTATAAAAATGATTTTGGGTGACAGTGCCTTTCTTCTGGCAATAAACAGGGTTATTTTTCTTCAAAATCATAGTAGAACTAGATTTTACGCTTCAATAAAAACACAAAGAGCTCATAAAACTGTGTTCAGATAACACCAGAAGCTAATTTTATGGCCTTTTCACACCTACCTCGTGTGGTCTGGACTTTCAGACTTTTCAGTTTGATCCAAACCAAAATTACAGGTGTGAAACCTCTCCCGGACCACGGTCCACACCAAACAGCCAAACCTTGGTCCAACGAAAAGAGGTGGTCTCGGTCCGGATCAGACTGAACCATGGTTTGGTTTGTTTCAAGTGTGAAAACATTTTGTGGATGGTTTGGATTTTCGGACCAATTACAAGAAGTTCTGGCAGACTATCATATATAAAAATGAGCCACAGTAGCACACAGGGAGAGGAGGAGACCAAGTTTTTAAATGAAATATGGTCTGACATCATTATAAAAACTCAAATGGAAAAAACCTGATATGAGAGGACAGGAGAACATACGGAAGATAAAGAAACTGCGGCAGCAGTATATAAAGGTGCGTGATGCCATTAGAAAAAGTGGTGTGTCGACCAATGAGAAGGACAAATTTCCTTTTTATGACGTAAATAATAATTTAATAATATTATTTTTGTGGCAACGAAATTAATCTCTTCATTCATTTTTTTCCATTAATTCAAACGGCAATAGAAGGCTACCCGCTGAATTGACAACACGCCGACATTAGATGCAAGCCCGTCCGAAAAACCAATCAATGTCAAGTTCAGGGAGACACAGCCCTCATAGGTGAAGACGACAGGACGTAGGTATGTCATGTCAAGTTCTTTAGTGCACTTGCATAATTGCAATGTGACACCAAAACTAACCGGATCAAATGTAACAATGTAACAAAAACATGAACCTTGGTTCAGACTTTCAGGTGTGAAGAGGCCCTTAGATGCAGCACAAATGACATTTCGTTAAACACCACCCCCCTTAGTTACTGCTACACCGGTCAAGCTTTCCATTCTTGCACAGCACATATGGAGTTTGAAATGATAATGACAGCAGATATATTGACATTTCTTTGATTTTAGACAGAGGTAGATCAAAGCAGCTTTTTGTTTCTAGCCAGTGACCATCTATTTTGCTGGCTGATTTACAGTGACTGACAAACTTTAACAGCTGTAGCTATCTAGCTGATTAAGCTAACGTTATCACCACGAGTTGGTGTCAGTTGTCCCCAGCTGACTTGTTTTGAAATGACAACACTGTAAAAGTTAAATATGGACTTGATGGATACATAAATGATATTGTGCTAAAAGACTGAGGTTAAAGCTGCATGTCCCAGGTAAAAAGTCAGTATGCGCACCAGTTGATGATATATGTACAAGAAATAGGAAAGAATAAAACTTGGTCCTGTAAGACTAAGAAAGAAAAAGAAAAAATAAGAAATAAGAAAATAAGAATAAATGTAAGATCAGACTGTTATTTCGTTCTAACACAACCCTCTATACAGACTTTATGTGTTCACTTTTAACAATATGAGAGAAAATGCTTTAGGGATGAAAATTTAACCGATGTGTTCAGGTCATGTTGGCTGGGGAAGCTGGAGTGTAAACTTCCCCAAATTCAAGAGCAGGATCCTGTTGTGTACCTGGATAAGCAAGTTAGCTTGATTTGATTGCTGATAATTTGACGCAAGCCTATACAAGTCCATATAAACTCATTTTCAGATGCACATGATCTAATAGGTTTGAAAACTGGCAGGTTATGGAAAAATCATTACAATTGGTTGGTGTAATCATCCAAATTAAATTCACACGTCTTCATCACAAGAAAGAATAATAAATATGCATGTTAAAGTACACAAAAAATAATATAGGTGCACTTAAAAAACAAAAAAACAATCCAAATCAGTCAAGAATGAACCTTCAAGCTCAATTCAGATATAGTTTGGGATATACTGTAATTATCACAAAAAACATGACCTCATGTCAAGTCAAGCAAAGTTTCTGACCAATGGAACCAAGAAATATGGCATTTACAATAATAAAGCCATTATAATGGGAATGTGTCAATTGAACACTAAAATTTAGGAAATTTACTTGCATTATTGGCTGTACTGGATTGAAACAAACTATTAATTCAACATTAGAGTAAGTTTACAAGTTATAGGTAAAGTGCTGAAATCACAGATTGACTATTGAACTCATCATATAAATTGGCCGTCCAATTAAATCGCTTCTCACATTAGCAAGAATGTAGCCAGTAATATAGTAGCATAAATAATGGAAATGTGAAAACACTTTGGTGCGAAATGCAAAACACAAAAGCAGTAACAGTGTAGGAACACATAAAATGAGACTTACAGACGGGTGACAAATGAAAGGAAAAATCAACATAAAGTGTCTTAGTAAGGTGTTGGGTCACCATGTGCTGCCAGAACTGCTTTGATGTGCCTTGGCATTGATTCTACAAGTCTCTGAATTCTTCTGGAGGGATGAACACCGTTCTTCCAGAAGATATTCTTTCATTTGGTGTTTTGATGATGGTGGTGGAGAGCGGTGTCTAACATGTCAGTCCAAAATCTTTCATAGGTGTTCAATTTGGGTTGAGATCTGGTGACTGTGAAGGCCATAGCATATGATTATTATCATTTTCATACTCATCATTTGGTGACCCCCCTTTGGATGGGGGCATTGTCTTCCTGGAAGAGACCACTCCCATCAGGATAGAAATGTTTCAACATAGGATCAAGGTGATCACTCAGAGCAACTTTGATTTGCAATGACCCTTCCCTCTAAGGCGACAAGTGGACCCAAACCATGCCAACAAAATGCCCACCCCCATAGCATAACAGAGCTACTGGATCCCTTGGGGTCAAGCATTCAGACCTGTACCAGTTTTTCCTTTAATTTGTCATCTGTCTGTATGTCGTTGACTCTATTCCTCCATTGCATGCTGGGAGGCTACCCTACACACCTACATCACATAAGTGCAATCACATGATCAGGATTCAGCCAGTTATATGAGTACCGATCATGGTTTCAATTCTCTACTCATGTTGCCTTTATTTCAATGTAAGAGGGCACTCTTAAGTGTTGAAAGGCCCATGGGACAATTGGTTTCACAGCCAGCGGTAAATAAATACAATCAACAACACACACCAACCTACAGTCAAACAAATTACACAAAAAAAATAAAGAATTACATAATACTGTTCAAAAGCCAATGGTAGCTGGGACAAATTAGTTTTTGAAGTCTATTGGTCCAGCCAGGATTGACAGGGCCTTCTTTGTGGCCCTGATTCTGTACAATAGAGAGAGTTTGTTTTAGAATTAACATCATTATTTTTGCCTGATAAAAGCATGGTAGCCCAGATTAGTAAGTCTATATTTGAATAACAAGACCCAGGACAGAGAAAATGTTAGCCTTAACTCTGAGAGTTTCCAGGACTGGTT
Organism: Thunnus thynnus; assembly: GCF_963924715.1. NCBI lineage: Eukaryota > Metazoa > Chordata > Actinopteri > Scombriformes > Scombridae > Thunnus > Thunnus thynnus. The sequence continues at coordinate 14,886,844 of NC_089534.1, forward strand.
ACCACACAGTGGGGAAATAGGACACAGTGGATATTCTTATCAGGACAGAACATGAAGCAGAAAATTTGCTTTATGATCTGTTCAACTTAAGACTCAGTTTGTGCAAGCATTCAGAATCATTGCTGTCTTAAATCATGTGAAGATATGTGGACAATCTCTTATCCGTAAATTGACAGTTTACACAGAGTGGGTGTTGGGAATTGTTTATGTTGCAGGTGACAGATTTTCCCTGAAATTAAACTGTAACATCTTCCTGTGTGATAAAATTGCATGGCATTGGTTATCTACCTAGATGCACCTGTTGTGCATATGAATATCTCCTCCTCGCCCTGTAGTTATCTGTCCAGACGGCTATGCACCTGTAGTTTACAACTCCCCTAACACACCTGAAAACTAACACTTAAGACAACTGAGTCAGGCCAAATACCTCTACGCATTGCAACTGTTACATGTAGCTGTGGGGGGTTTCCTGTCCATATTTATTGCTACCATTTTGTGTAATATAATGAATAATCAATTTATCTAAGGCCATGCCCATTGAGGTGATTTCCCTTAGAGGCAGGTGTGTGCTTGCTGGCGTATGTGTGAGTGTGTGAGAGTGACTTTGCAGCCGGGAGTTCCCCTGGGGTAAGTAATTCACAACTTTCACTTATCAATACCACACATTGATGAATGACTAAATGACTATGAAAGATTCATATTGTGCAGACTGTCACACAGCAAATCAGGGACTCCCAATAAACAGGCATTACCTACAGTGTGTGTGGCTGTGTGTGAGAAATGAATGTTCCTCTAAATTAGCTTTGCCTCTGTCTGACATAACAGTAGGGCTGGACCAGCACAGGGCCTCTAGGTGTGGCCAGGGTTTGTGCTGGGGATAGAGTTTGATTGGAGTCAATTGTGGTCAAGAGAGGTGCCTACTGTGGTCAGATATTGTGAGTGTGTGTATGTGTGTGTGTGTGTGTGTGGTTTCTGCTTAGGATGGGTGGAGTTGGGCAGGGCTTTTTGCTCCTATCATACCCTCAAAAGAATGTGGCCTCTTTACTGAGAACTTACAGTGACAAAGGTCAAAGCAGCAACATGATGCCACAAAAAGTGTTTGCCTTATGCATTGTCTATCAAATGAAGCAGAAGGGATTCCAGGATAGAGCGATGAATAGGCGGCAGTCATGGATGATTTGGGTCTCTGGTGTCTGAAGATTCTATTTGACTCGACATGAGAACATTAAGAGGAAAAACACATATTAAAAAGCACCAATGTTTCAGGAGCACAGTGTTTGTCATGGTGAGGAGTGACCAAACACTCTCCTTGAATTGTTTGGTGCTACCTGACCAACAAAACACACACATATATAATTTACATAAGACCGAGATATCAAACATTGAACAAACCATGGGTTAGAAGCCTTTATGTAATGGTAGTGTCCACAAAATGCTGGCTAAATTTTAAAACAGGGTTTTGCAGCATTGAACTCTGAACTGGGAGTCTGCTGGAGATCACTCTAGGAGCTCTCATAGGTTTTTTTTTTCTAGGTTATTCAACATCTTCAGGTCTGCTCTCTATGCAACAGTGACATTGATTGTGATTGGAGGGTCATTGAGGTCAAAACTGCAAGTTTAAAAAGTCAGATAAGGCAAGAAGGAACCTCCACAAACAGAGTTTGAGCACAACACTGAATTTACAAAAGAGTGAGGACAATTTCTCTCTTTTTTTTATTAAGTATTTTGTGTAAGAGCAGGTAAAAGTAATCTTGTTCAATCCAAACCAGACTTAAAAGTATTGTTTGGGCTTTGAGACAACTGAGATGTGCTTCATGCAACAGATGCTACAACTCAATAACAAAGTATTGATCCTAACATTTTTGCCCATCAGGTGTGTCCACCAGTCTTCTTAGTTGGCAGTCCAGTTGGTCACAGAGGAGGCAGCCATGCTGTGTTGTGCTGGGTTGAGTAGTGTTTGTTGTTATGGCACAGAGGTGATCCCTCATCTCTCTCTCAGTGAGCAGCTGTCACTCCCTGCACCTCTGCTGTTGTTGTTGTCTCAGTGAGGTACTTTCCCTCCCTCACACTTCCTCCCACAGGACACTTTGTTTACGCCAGGGTGTGTGTGTGTGTGTGTGTGTGTGTGTGTATGAACGTGTTTAATACACTTGCCACATGTATCTTATGTGGGCCCCGCAAATTTCTCAGAATATGATTTAAATTGAATGTTCACTGCTTGTGATGCGCATGCGCTCATGCACACCAACACAAAAATGTGCTTTATTTCTCCTTCTGGCACAAATGCACATCTTTTAATCTTCCCCACTGTCAGACACCAGTAATCACAATCCAACTGAATGGTCAGACAGTGTTTTTATCACTATTGCCTCTCATTTTTTACAGTGACAAAGTTGTGTCATGTGATTGTTTTTGCTTCTCTTTTCCTCGCTCACTCTCATCTCCCTTCCATTGGTTTACTCTGCCCTAATGTCCACTATACAAATGCATGGACGTCCATCTTTGTGTTTGCATCAGTGGGGAAATCAATCTCGTCAAAGCTCGGGAGGACAGGAAATGACAGGTACTGTGCGTGTGTGTGTGTGTGTGTGTGTGTGTGTGTTTAGAGTGATATGTGCATGAACAGAGAGAAAGCTGGTTTTAACAACACACAGAAAATTTGCTTACCTCGGCTGAGCCCTGCTGCGGGTGTGTGTGATGAGAATATGTGAATGCTTGTTCAGAGAGAGTGTCTGTGCACGTACGATAGCAGGTCTTGTTGCCTTGTTTCTCACCTTTTACTTTTACAGCATCACTGTATGTATACATGAAAGGTAGGTGCGAGACTGATCTGCCTGTTTGTGTGTGTGTGTGCGTACATGTTTACAGGATGTACAGTCGCCGCCGCGCTCATGTTTGAGCTTCCTTACATGAATGTGTCTCCATGTATTGGTAGCAACAGTGTGAACACGCATGCGTTACCTGGACAATAATCATCACCGCTTATTTGGATATCAGTGTCATGTGGCGCAGCATTCAGGCTCTGGCCTGCTCTCTAACACCGTCTCTTCTTTGAGGAATATTTATCCTACATCGACCTTTCACCTTCAGTCTTTTTCTCTGCGTTTGCTGGACTTCTCATCCCAAATCGCAGGAATAAGACTCAGAGAGGAATTGGGAATCCCCAGCTAACGGCTTCTCTGATAAAAGAAAGGTAGAGTGCTGCACCCAGCAGATGGTATGTGGTGAGTGGATAAGGTCTGAACATGACAGATGTACATTATTAACTCGTGGTCTGCAGAATAAAAAGAGGCTTTAAACATGTATAAGAGTGGCATAAATTCTTGTAAAATTGTGTATCAAGTGAAATCTAACATTCTGTGTGTGAGACATTATCATGTTTATCTGACATCATGTAAATCAAAATGTTTTTCTGTATTTGGTTGTGAAAACTGCATGGTTTTCACAACCATGCAGTGAAAGATGATGACCTTGTGTTTATGCAACAGAAATCATTTATGGGCTACATGTTGACTATCAACACAGTTTTTCTGTTTATAAAAGCAACATCTTCATAATCATTAAAAGTTCTTGTGTGAATCTTGTGTGAGTGTAACTGTGTCCAACAATGAATATTTCTAATGAGGAAGAATATGTTGGTTATTATTCTGAAGTGCTTCCACTCAAAATGTGCCCTCTAATACTGGCACTGCTGCAATGAAGTTGTGAAGTTGTGGTATAGACACACACACACACACACACACACACACACACACACACACACACACACACACACACACACACACACGGGCTCTATATCCATCTGTTTTCTCTGTTGTTTTTTTTCTCCCCTCACAACTTGACAATCCCACAATTTCTTATCTCTCTGCACGGCTGTGCTCCTACCACCCTGAATCCTGCCCTCCCCCCTTGCACACTCTCCACATCCTCACACAAGCACACACATACATATACACACACACACACGCACACACACACACACAGAGACACACACACCTCAACCCCCCTTATTCTGCTGATGAGCCAAAGCGTCTGCTTGGTCACATTACCCAAATGTTGCATCCAGATAACTACACAGTGAAGCCTGTGGTTTTGTGTGTGTGTGTCTGTGTGTGTGTGCGTGAACCAATTTTCAAGGTGTGTATAATGTTCCTAATTCCGCTCATGATGCTTTTGGTGATAGACATGAATGAATTATATATTTTTTCATTATTATTATATGAATTATATAAAGCTTGTGGGGTTTTTTTACTGATTATGTTATACGTCCACAAAACAAATCACACAAATATGCAGCATGTAAACACTCAGGCATACTGAATGTATCTATATATGTCACCAATATGAAGCTTCAAGGTAAAGTAAATGTCAGAAATTTGGATTTTTACATTTGCAGATTTGTGCCTCAGCTGATTTTAAAATTCTATGAAAATGAGTTAAATCACACCACAGGGAAACACATATCAGGATGTTTTGCTATTAGTTTATTGGTTTTGTACAGCTGCAACTAATGATTATTTCAATTATTGATTTATCGGCCGATTACTTTCTCAATTAATCTTTTAGTCTATCAAATACATATAACACATTCATAACATATTCAAAAGAGTTGTTTTACTCAACTAAAAGTCCAAAATCCCAAAATATGAAGTTTATATTCATATCTGACAAACTTTTTTTTTCTGACAAAGCATTTTTGCTTGAAATATGACTAACATAGTGTAGTCAGAGGAAGAGATTAGGCAGCTGATCATCGAGTTATCACAACCACATATGTTAATAATAAATTAATCATAAGAAATGACCCAAAAATAGGATAAGTGTTGTGCTGTATGTCTCTTCTCTTCTCTTCTCTTCTCTTCTCTTCTCTTCTCTTCTCTTCTCTTCTCTTCATCGAGGATATTATTCAAAAACATTTATGTGTGTGAGAAAAATCATTTCAAAAACACACTGTACACTTGGCTCCTGCTTCATCAGTCTCATCGCAAGCCTGCGCGACATGCTGTTACTTGATGCTTTAATAATGATTATGGCATGAAATAAATACATGAAAAGAAAACATTGTGGTCTCAACTTTTGACAAACATCAACAACAAACAAAACAAAATGTCATAGATAGATAGATAGATAGATAGATAGATAGATAGCATAATCTTTTTTTGCAGTGTGCCTGTGTCAGCACTGTGTTGCCATAGTGCCCAACTCAAAAGACACACCAGCTCAGATAAGACCTCTGAAACACACCTTGCCACTTCTCCGGTATTTGCTGGTCTTATCTTTAGGGGGACAGGTGTCTCAAAATCTGCCGTCTGCATCATTCAGTACATTTATCACACAAACACACAGATTCAGAATTGTTTGCTCAGAATTTCCCGCCGCTGATAACATAACTTCTCTGCCGACACTGGAGACCTACGGATCACCCACTCAGGGAATGAGGATTGAGGTGTGGTAATTTGGTAAACATCATACAGCTCAAACATCATCATAATTACAAAAAAAAAGACTTTTTTTCAGGTAATATCTTAATGTTAAACAAGATGTATATTGCAATGAGTTTCATATTTGAACAATCAAGTTACTATCTTCTTAAGACATGAAAATTCTTGCTCTTTTTCCTCTTGTATCCACATTTGTTCCTCTTCTGACATAGTGACTGTTGAGCCTAGAGGCTTTTTCCTTTAGCTAACACTAAGCGTGAAAGGAGAACATTGTCAGCACACACCGAGTGTACATACTCATACACATTTATGCACTTTCGGTTTAGTGTATACTTTGTCAGCATTTGCTCCTCTTCCTGTCAACTTCCATAGAAGACGTGAAGGAGGAAAATTGCAGCAACAATTCTGATCAGAATTGATGCATAGTGTGTCATGGGTTTTGCCACTCTTGCACACTGTATGTATGTGCGCGTGGGTGTGTGTCTGTGGTTTATGCCATCTGACACATAGACCCAACATAACTGCAACCATTAATACACAAGATGAATGTTTGGAAGGCTTACACACATTAAGTGTTTAGTCGACAAGAGAACATGTCCTCGTCTTCAAGGTGTTCTGAAAAACGAATACAAAGGAAAATTGGATTTAAAATGTCTTTGTTCAGTAGTTTAATGTCTAATGTATCTCTATGTTTTACATCTGCATTTTTGTGTGTCTGTATATGCTCCGGTGCACAAACAAAACCAATAAAATTTTTGCCCACTGTTCTTTATTCCTGATGTTGAGCTGCAATAACAGCACAGTGAATGATGTGTTCAACATGCTTCAAACAAACTAACCTGGTGCGAGTTGTACACACGAAAAGTGCACAGAAGTAGGCTAGTTGTGTGAAGAATGGAAAACAGAGCATGAAAAAGAGGTTCAAATCCTGCTCATTTTCTCGCCTCCACATCATTGCTGTATGGAGTGGACGTGCTTGTCTTGGTTTAAAAGATATTTTTTGACAAACTACTGTACTTAAGTCAAATGTTGTGGTTTTTAAATGTGCTCTATAAATAAATTAATTTGACTACTGTTCCCATGGTCGAAAATGAGCTTCAGCACTCAACAATTTGGGATAAATATATTTTTTTGCCATTAGACTCTCACACCATAACACTAAATGCAGGCTCATAGCTTAGTAGAGCTGAGATGAGTTTCTTCATCTATTTTGATCATCTTTGAGTCATTTTTCTAGCAAAAATGACAAATATTATCTGGTTCCATCTTTTCGGTTATGAGCAGTCGAGTCATGTGTGATGATAAACTGAATATATTTAGGTTTTGGACTGTTGGACAGTCTGAGGATGTCACCTCTGGCTTCAGGGAATAGTGACCAGCATGTTTCATCATTTTCTGACATTATAAAGACCAAGAAATGTATTGAGTCATTGAAAATAATTTGAAGATTAGTCAATGATAAAAATAACAGCTGGAGCCCTAGATTATAGACATGTATGCTTATTTATCAGCAATTATTGTCAATCACCGTATTTGTATCTTTACTTTGAATCATGTTATGGATACATGACATAACATAACCTCCTACACAATTTGTTTTATTTTTATTGTAAAATATGAGTTAAAGTTGTCAGTTAATGTGTCTCTGTGCATGTGATTCAAACTGTGCATATGTGTGTGTATGTGTGTCCATAGCAGCTTGTCATTCATAATGATTTCACAGAAGACTGCGATACTGTCCTATAAAGCTGCGTGATGCATTCACTGCCAGCTGTACTGTTGTTTTTTTTGTTTTGTTTCCCTCATCAAGCACTTTTCCTCCCATATGTCCTTTCCGACAGTTGCATCACACACGCACACACACACACACACACACACACACACACACACACACACACACTTAGTCACAAACAGAGGAAAAGAGACACTAGACTGTACAGACGAACATTTGCTCGCTTCAGCTGTCTAACTTGGAACTAAGGATGATGTCAGAACATGACAGTCATCGCTCTATTCACCAGTTTATTTCATAACAGGTGTCATGCATACAAAGAGAAAGTGTGTGCGCCTATCCGCCTGTGTGTGCGTGTGTGTTTGCCTTTTCAGCCAGACCGTGTTTTGGACTGCAGACCACAAACAAGCCTGAGGTCTGAGTATTGTTATCTCATCGGCGCAATTATGCCCAGTCCTGCTCGCTCACTTGCACAAACACACACACACACATGCACACAACTTTCACCCCATTACCTCCACCCTATCCATCCTCCAAATGAGTTCAAGGGCAGTAGGGGGTGTATCTGAAGGGGGTGTGTTAGTGTGTTTTTGGAGGGGTGGAGGGTGGATGGAGGGCGGATTTATTGACGGCCGGGGAACCCCGGTGACAAGTGCCCTAAATTGGAGCGGTCAGGCGTGATCATGCCATGTGAATCGACTTGTCAGGATCACTTAGAGACAACAATGGAGTAGACGAAGGAGAGGAGAGGAGAGGAGAGGAGAGGAGAGGAGAGGAGAGGAGAGGAGAGGAGAGGAGAGGAGAGGAAGAGTTTTAGGAGAAAAATATCTGTGTGCTGGTTGAATGTATGATTGAGGAAGAATTGAAACTTGAGTGTTTGTGTGCATTTGTGGTAGTGATGGCAGCATGGGGTGGGGTTATGGTGAACGTGTGTGTGTGCACGCGCGCGTGTGTGTGTGTGTGTGTGTGTGTGTGCGTATGTGTGTGTGTGTGTGTGTGTGTGGTGGGCTCCATTGAAAGGCCCTTCCTTCTGCTCTATTTACCCAGGTGAATAGGGAAGCTGGACCAAGCCTGAGCGGGAAAACATGTCAGTCTGTGCTGTGATGTGTGTATGTGTGTGTGTGTGTGTGTGTGTGCATGTGCGCGTGTGTGTTTGTGTGTTGGTACTTGTGACTGTATGCCAGCACAAGTTCTCAAGACAAAAAGCTAGCCACATGACCTTACTCCCCCAATCCCAAACCTAAATAGACACACAAACACAAGCACCCAACACACACACATACACACACATTAACACACACTGAAACCCAAAAAATCCCTGACATATTTTGGATTCATAGCAACATAAAAATACTTTTAATCATGTCCAAGTTTCGACAGCTTATTTCCCCCTCCCTCTCTCTCTCTTTCTGTCTTTCTGTTTTTGGTGCGTGTAATGAATCAAACCTAGAGAGAGCCTTTGTGAAAGTAGACAAAATGAGGTCTAAATGGAAGTCTGGTGTGTGTGTGTGTGTGTACATGTGTGTGTTCAGGGGTGTTACTGAAAAAAAGGCCTCGGCCTCATCAAGTCAGGAAACTGGGTGACAACCTGACCACACACTCAGCACACCAGAAGGCTGTGGGGACGTCTGTCTCTCTGTATGTGTTTGCGTGTCTGTCCATTTCTGTTTGTGGTTACTCATAAAGACCCTTTTCAACCCATGACACCTGCTTCAATGAGGTGAAGGTATTTACAGTGTACAGTAGATCAATCTTTTTTTTTTTTTTTATAAATCCTCTCTCATGGTTTCTATTTATGCTTCATGAAAACTGTCAGAGGATGTCACATTTTTAGGGATTTTCTCATGTCTCACACTGATATACCACTTGATATGGTGATTGGACTTTGAATGCAGCAGATGTGATCAGAAGCCACATTAACAGCAAAGTGTAAGCACATTATTCTCTAATCTACATTATTGTTATCTTTTTTTTTTTAATTGCTAAGAATAACGTGAATAAAATATGCATTTTTTGCAATCATAACCAAATGTCAATTGTCATGATAATCACAGAAGGATGTGCTACTTTTACATACTTTGTAAATCTGCATGTAAAAGCCAGTCCAAGATGTTCTGATGTAATCCAGCTATATTAAATATTGGCATATTATACAAATATGGTCATATAACAGATGTATTGTAATTCTAAAATCTGCAGCTGAGCTAACAATTTTGACGTCCTCTTCAATCTTTACACAGAATTTCATATTATGTTCCACAGCAAAAAAACAAAACAAAACAAAAAAAACAAAACAACAAAAAAAAAACACACTCTCTCAAATGTAAATTCTAAAGTAGAGCGGAAGCAAGTCAATTAATCGATGAGCCGATAACTATTTTGATTTTCAATTAACCATTTAAATTCTCTGGTTCCCGCTTCTCAAATGTAGAAGATTTACTACTTTTCTTTGTCTTATTTTATACATCTTTGTGTTATTTGAATAAGTCACTCTGGACTTAAGGAAATGATAATAGGCATTTTTCACCATTTCCTGACATGTTATACACATAAATGATGAAATTACTGAAAAAAAGAGTAATGATCATCTTGAACAAAATGTATGAATACTGTAAGGCTTGTAATGCAAAAAACTGTTTTGAAAATCTGTCAAGTGAATCCGTGGAGGAAATAATGTCTGATTTGGACTTCATAAAGACGTCATCGTGATTATTTCACGATGCAAGCCAGCAAAGAATCCAACTATCTTTCTTTTCTGCTGATCTCCTCCCTTATTTTGTTTATTCCCTATCTCTTAGTCTTTTATCAAATGGCCAAAGGCCTGTTTTTGCTCTTTGACACCGTTGGCACTGGACTTTGGCAGTCCTGACCCACTTTTTGAAATGTTTACAGTTATTGTTTTGGGCTATCTGCAACAGGCACATTGCTCTATACATTTTTTAGTCCTGAAAAAACAACAAATAAACGGCCAAACGAATGACAGCCAAATCTGGGAAGACAGTAACTGTTACAGACGAGCCTAATCACCTCAGCAGCAGCTCCAACAGTCCCCATCTCTCTCTCTCTCTCTCTCTCTCGATCTGTTCATTTCTCTAACCCTCCTATCTCTCCACCCTCAGTCTCTCTTTCTATGAGGCAGAGGTCTATCTGCACAATCTGTGTGTTCTGGTTGTGTGTGAGCATATGCATGCATGTGCATTTTGTGATTGTGAGAACATGTGAGCCATACAGTCCGTGTGTAATGGTTCTCACGTGGCTGTAGCCAAATTTGGACGTTTTGGACAGATGAACGGTTGTGCACCTTTACGTCTATCTAAAAACGGACAACTGAAAACAGAAAAAACTGTCCTATGAACATACACACACATGCACACCCTTTTGCATGCATACACATAAAGTCTATTTCAGCAGCATTACTGTTGCACCATGCTGATTTTTTGTGTACAGAAAATTAAATAAACACTGCATATTATCACAGGGGCAATATAATTTATTTGAATGATCTATTACTGACCCCAGAATTTCTATAAATTGGGACTTTTCTTGAGTAAAATGTGTCACCTGCAACATTAAATGAGCCTAAACTTGTGGTGTTTGTTTGGTCACATTTGGGTTACACTGGCTGATTCAGGGCAGGCTTGTCCCATATTCTTCATTTACAACACAAATGTTTCCACAGTAAGCACTTTATGGTTGAATGCTACAAGCAAAATTATGCTATTACTACATGCTGTGTATAAAAAGAAAGATATTATTACCCGTGCTCTGTTAAGCCAGGTAGCTAATTATACCTCAGCTTCTCTTTGATCTCTCTTAAAACAATGTTGAAGATCAATTCATTTCCTTTTACTCTCAGAACTAGGGAAGTTCTGTTTCTCTCTGTTTTTAATCTTTTATGTTTCTTCACATGCGTCACTAAAAGATTAAAACCTGTTTCAGCGTAGGCGACTTTTTGTGTGTAAATACTGACATAATGGATCCTTTTGTGTTCATACACAAGTGCTGTGTAGTGTGGGATGATGAATTAACAGATCTGTGGCCAAATTCCAGTTAGCTGCTTCGGTTTCAGGGTGCTGTTTTCGTGCATGTTGGCTCACTGTTGAAGCTGTGTCCAAATAGAGAGGCTGCATCCTTCAAAGGCTGCATTTGAAGACAGAATACATCACAGCGGTGCAACAAGGCTGTCCCATTTTGAAGGCTCCTTGAAATGTGGCCTTCTTTTCCTGAATTTGGAGGATCCAATGGCTGGATCCTTTGGGACAGCCAAGTATCCCAGAATGCATTTCACACCAACCGGCAGAGATGGCAGAGATTTTGGGCCAGGTTAAAAGCTGTTGTAATTTTCAATCTAGGCCTGTTATTATGTCACTTAATTAAGTTTTAATATTTTTTCAGGTGAGAAAGTAAACATTTAGATTCCTAATATGTGGTCAGATTATCAAAATTTGCTTCGACAATGTGAGGAGCTGCCGGGTGAGAATGGCCAGTCATCACAGCTGCTAGCAGCCCAACTCCTGAGATGATCAGCCGCTCAACGTCTGTCCTATCTATCTATCTATCTATCTATCTATCTATCTATCTATCTATCTATCTGTCTATCATCCATCCATCCATCTATCTCCTCAACTTGTTTTAGCTGATTAATGACTTAATATTAAGGTAAGATTAGGGTTATTCTAAATATGAAATTATATTGTCGAAGTTAAATAACATTAGCCATATAAACTACATTAACCAACTATTGTTAACCAGCTAATGTTAACATTACTGTTGGCTAAAAGTACACAGCTTAACCGATCGTAATTTACATGGAAATGGTCCTCTCTCAGCCTAAGATACATCCCGGACTGGTGCCATCGGGAAAACCTCTCTATTTCCTCTAATAAATAGTAATACAAAAAAAATTAAATTAAATTTCTGGCTCCATTTCTACTAGAGGTGTCCCGATTGTCGACTGCAGCTGTCAAGGTTGCTAGACGACAGGAGTGGCACTTCATGATGCGAGGGTAAGGGAGGGAACAGCTGGTGACGCAAATAAGAAATCCTCCGTAGACCAGACCATCTCCTTTAACAAGGCTGATGCTAGATTCAATCAGCCTGAGGGACAATTTGCAAAACTCTTGTGAGATTTGTACACATTGTGCTTCTCAATTGTGAAAGTAACACTAACCCTACCCCTAACCCTAACCCTAACTCCTAACCCTAAACCTAACCACACTCATGAGAGTTCGTCCCTCTGGCTGATCCAACCTAGCATTTACCATTTAATAATGCTTAGTCTGGCCACAAAGGCCAGTTCTTTTGAAGGATTTGGCCCCTGATTTGGGACACAGCAACACTGTCAGTCTGTCACTACTGTCTGTCAACTGAGTCATATTATTACCTGTGTCGACAAGTCAATAAGTCATAATGTCTGCTATGAAAAATGCCTATTACACAAGTTGTTTCATGTTCAGAAATGTTTGTAGTAATAATCAATGTATATATGTATATATATTCAATATTCAAAATTTGGGGAAATACATTTTGAACTTATTTTTTGTTATTGGTTTTTTTTAGGTTTTTTTTATTTGCACATACAGTATACTATATACAACAGCATAAATCAGATAATAGAAATATAACCTTTGGGACAGGAGAGGTCAATATTCTACAAGTTGAAACAATGGACCTTCCCTAAACCTGAAAAAAGGGGAACTGATACATATGCTCAACCACTATTATGGAGTATACATTAGAGCAAGAGCCAGGAAGCTATTAGCTCAGCTAAGTATAAAGATATGGTTTTAGAGATAGATATCTACTGTAACAATTTCTTGATAACCAACTGGCCTTTTTCACAAGACATTTTGACTTACCATATTAGGAAAAGCACAGGTGTTACTAATAACATTAATAATGGCTCTGTTCTATTCAGTAGGCCATGACAATGTGGCAGTAAACCAATACCAGAACCCTTTTCCTACTGTGATATATCAAAATGTCAACAATGAAAAAGGCCCATACCTACAGTAGCATCGCCACTGGTTGGAAGTTACTGTGCCTGGCTGTTTTTGGCCAAGAAAGTGTTACAGCACGTAACTCCCCTTAAAAACACAAATTGTTTTGTTTTACATTTCAGATTGTGAATGGGTTAAATGAAGGAGATAAAGTGTGTTAATTAGTGGGCTTTAGAGATACTGGTAGGAAGATTTTTTAAACTTTGAACAGAAGCAGGCTTCCAGTTTTTATGCTATGCTAAGCTAAGACAGCGCCTCCCGGATCTAACTCCATACTTCTTGCACAGATATGAGAGCAGTATTCATCTTCTCATTCCACTCTGGGCAAGAAAGCGACTAAGTGTATTTCCCAAAGTATTGAACTATTCTTTTGATATATGATGCATTGTTTTCAGTGTTAGTGATAACATTAAAGCCCCCTTTTTGCCCCCCTAGACTCACTATGGCTATTATTTACTCTGTTTTGAACTCTTTGTTTCTGGTTCACTTCTTGACCTCACTGGAGAAGAGTCAAAAGACAAATATGGGTTCACAGGAGTAGAAGCATGTTTAAACCTCACTGAACCCCCTTTTTCTTTTTCTCTTTTCTCTCTCTCCATCTCTTCCTCGCTCTGTCTTCTTCTCTGCCCCCCACTCCTTTCTCCTCATCTCCGTACCATGGATGGGTAGGGTAGTTATCAGGCCCGGCCAGCCCAGCCCAGCCCTCCTACCTGACCGCTGCCAGCAGGGAGCGGCTGCTCTTGCCTGAGTATCTCCGACCACAACAGCGCCCAGGGAATGAGGAAATCAGGCTAGAGTAATCTATGCAAGCCCAGAGCACGCCGTCCAGCATGAGAGTGCACGGAGTGTGTGTGTTTTACGAGTGTGCACGTGCACGTTCAGGAGCCCGCCACTTCTGCAACATCCGGCTATAAATCTATTGTGACATGTCAAACTGAATTTATGAGCCAATCTGCTTGCGACATGCTTGATTTGAAAAGGGAAAGGAGGATGGATTAAAAAAAAATGTAGTAGTGAGAGTGAACTTCTGCTTTGACATTTAGAGAGAGAATATTTTGTAAATTTAAAAAAAACCATAAAGATGTAAACAATTCTCTTCAACCTCTCTGGTCTGTTTCAAAAATACTAACACAACATAATAAAGTCTAAATGAGAAAACTTGAAACTACTGATTGGATTCAAAAAAGGTGTTTACATCCTCACATTTTGTCAACAGTCACCATTAAAGTCTTTCTTGACCTATCATACAACACCAAAAATGTATTTACATCCTTGTTGCCCTGACATCCCTGAACCAAAAGTCACACCATCTCTTAGAGGAACCATATGGAAACAATATTTGGGCTCATAAAATTTTTGCATTTGGAAGATTAATGCATTTGCATTTCTATGTAAGAAAAAACATTTTATTTAAACTTAAACTATAGTGGTGCATAACTAAATGTAAAACAGAATGGTAGTTGTCATCTTTTTGACTCTGAATTTAAATTTTTACTTTAATTGCAGCCACAAATTGCTATTTCAACAACGTGGATGCCTCTTTTACTTGTGTATATTGAATTTTTATTTAAACAAATGAAGTTCTTTGCTCTATTCTGCTATTTTACATATTATTCAAAGTACATGAAGTGCACTTTTCTATGTTTTTAGTGTCTGTTAGTGCCTTTGGGACCATAACACTCTTCTGAACTGAAATGAACTTAGCATGAAAAACACTGCAAATCTAACATTGTAACCCAATGTTTTGATGATACATTATCAGTTTCTCCTGCTGCCTTTCTAAAATGATTGCTTTGCTGCACTGTTGATGATAACACATTCACATTGCTCATATGCTGTTACACTTTTCAATTGATAAAAAGGAGGAAACAAGGAGGGTCCAATCAATGAGGTCTTGTTTTTTATTTTACAGTCACGTGCTGAATGGTCAGTGGTGTCAGTATGAGGCGAGATAAATAGTGAAATTTCAACAATTTGTCTTGGTTTGAATCCTAAAATACACTGACATCGATCCATCCTTTCACTGAATGGGGTGACACCACAGTATATTATATCTTACAATATCCATCTGAATATTGTTTTTGTCAATAAACCACTAACCCCCCCAACACACACACACATATACACACACTTACACACAAAGGCAGCTGCCTTCTCACTCAGTGGAAGCAGGTGTCTGTGAATCTCGTGGGGTTTGGGGCTTTGTGTTTTTTGTTGTTTTTTTTTTTGTTTTTTTTTTCTTCTGGGTGTAGTAAAAGATGGTGAAATTCCAGTGTGAAAGTCTGCTTCTTGCTCTGGCCTCTTTCTACAAGTAACCCCCGCCCACACACACACACACACACACACACACACACACACACACACACACACACACACACACACAAAAACACACCACAACTGCTGACAGGGAATTTCAAACTCATCTTCACACATCAAACCTTTGCTATCATCTCTTTTCATCTCTTTACTGTCAGCATAATTGTTACAATATTTAAACCCACAATATTTTCATGTGAGTATATAATTAAGAATTAAAATTTTGTCTCTTAAACTTGCGGTAAACATGCATGTACCCCAGACAAAACTATTTCTGCGTGGCCCTGCTGTAAATATCACAGTTCCTGTTAGCTGTGTC
This sequence comes from Thunnus thynnus, assembly GCF_963924715.1. NCBI lineage: Eukaryota > Metazoa > Chordata > Actinopteri > Scombriformes > Scombridae > Thunnus > Thunnus thynnus. The sequence goes on from NC_089534.1 coordinate 14,902,651, forward strand.
CGTCGTGATGAATCTCATTTCTCTGTATCCCTCTGAGACTACTACTTGAGATGGGAATCTATATTTGAGGACACTGTGGTAAATCATGGGGGTGCAAGAGCTCAGAGGGTGGGGGTTGGTAAATATAACTCCTGGTCTGAGTCTGGGCCCCTTGGTTTACACAGGAAAACAAGTCTTCTCAAGAGACTGAATGTGGAGCTCATGCATGTGGTGGTAGTGTGTGTGCATGTATGTTTTTGGAGAACAATGAGAAGGATGGCTCATCTTCACATGCTTACAGTTGTGCAAGATGTACTGTAAGTCCCAGGCTCTGTGTAAAAGGAGACCAAAGTAAGTCTGTAACTTTCAATGTGGTGAGTGGTCCCCCTTATCCACAGAAAAAGAGGCAACGGTTGGGGACATTTGCTTATTACCTTAGCTAGCTGATAAACTCTGGACTCACTAAGTAATTGGCAGATGGAGGGAAAGTTTTATGATATGCTCGGCAACTTTATGACTGCAAACCTTTGTATCTGTAGGATTGTGGGTACATGTGTGTGAGTGTGTGTGGGTGGGAGGTGAGGGTGGAGTATTTGAATACTACAGTCCTCATAAAAATTTGAATACTCAAGATAGGTTACACTTTGTAGACACTGGAGAGCAAATAATTCATTTACTTCAAATAGAGGAATTATCCAAGACAATAGAGGCTTCAGTGCTATTGACACTTGAAACTTAAACCACTGCAGGCTGTTTGGACTAAGGTTATGACTGATAAAAGCATATTTACAGCTTAAATATATGGAAATGTTTATTATCTCAGAGGGACTTGAGAAGGCTTCTGAATTGTGATCACTATTACATCTTAAACTTTATGTTATGTTCACTGCTATGTATCTACAAGTACCTAAGTTTGCTTATTTCCCTTCAAAACATACAAAAAAACACTGAACACAAGGCTGTAATAAAAACAACACACTTTATTTACTAGGCAGTATATAAAAGTATAAAAACATGAAAACTTGGCATGTATAAATGCTTTTATAAAATCATTTTTGCTCAAAAGCTAGTATAAAAAAGGCATTAACTGTATAAAAAAAGATTGTCTCCTAAGTGTTTGACATGGGCTACTGCAGTCTTAGTAAGAAAGCAACATGCTGATTGAATATGCATTATAAAACAGTACAAAACTATTCAAAGAAATGTGTAAAAAAACAACAACCATGCAAAAGTTTCGATTGGGCTTTTGTTTGTAGCATTATATAAAATATCAGTGTTTAGTACTCTCTCTTTTTTATGGAGAACATAACATTCAAGTGCAGCTTGATCTTACTCTTACTGGATGAAGCTCATGGTTTCAAACATATAAGCTAAATTCAGATTTTTTTTTAAACGTATAAATATACTGTGTATATACTTAAATTTTAACAAGTACAATGTTTGTTCATTGAATGTTTCACGTCACAGGACACTGTAAAGGCCAGACATAAATTCAAAGTTGAAATGAAAGCTCAATTTTCATGAAATAAAAAGGTGCCAATGTAGTAATCAGATAATACTAGTAAGGTTGGCCCCTTCTGTCGTGTAAAACATGACCATTCATAGTTGAATAAGAACAGACAGCAATTCTTGTTCAGTAGTTAAGTGTTAACATGAGGTGACCTAGACCAAACACTTGAAATTCTCAGTAGACCCATTATAGCCTATTAAAAAAAAAAAAAAGAAAAGAAAAAATAAAAGATTCATGACTGAAATACAGAGGTCAGTTTTCAATTCATTAATATGCCTTTGGATAATGCTAATAGGGCTTAAATACTTAACTTAAAACACTGCTCCATTGGCCAATTGTAAAAAATACAACAACAAAGTCATCATCAAAACGAAAGAAATAAATTAATCAACTTGTTCTTTATATTAATATCAAAATTCGTAATTAATAATACAGCCCAAATGCAAATTATATAGCTACCTTTTCCCATTTATAATACAACATTGATAATAATACATCGACAGGACCAAAAGAGATAGGACGTACATTTATAAAAGCCCAAATGCAAATTCTATATAAAAGATTTCAAAAACAAAAAAAGACAGTCTTTGGTTGGTTGAAATCCAACAAGTGTGAGTGTAAAAACACCGATGGCATAGAGCCTCTCCCAACTGTTGTACCACAACAAATATGAAACCCGTGGGTTTTCCCAGCGCAGGGAATGTTGATGTTTCCAGATCAACGTGTGTCTCTGTCTACATGACCAGTGTCCTCGTAGGATAAGTGTTGATGTACTTGTGGCTCTGCTCTGAGGCCAAAACGTGCTCCTCTGTTTTCCCACAGGTCACCTGCTCCCAGGAACTGAGCTGCTGTTGGTGAGAGAAAGACAGGATGATGAATTTTTCATGGTTAAGACGAAAAAAAAAGGATTCAATTTAGATAAATACATGCATACGAACAAACATATACTGTACACACCTGTAGAGGGCTGCCCATGGTCCTGCGAGGGATGTGGTAAGTTTTGTGTCCATCTTCGCTCAATAATGAGCTAGTAATTAAGTCCTGAACAAAAAAAAAATGCAAAAACGTATTAACAACAGAACAGCTCAGGAAGCAGAAGAGGGGATGTCCTTAAAATATTCTAAGGATTCTTGTAAGTAATTAAAGACAGCTACACATTAGAGAACATATGAACTATAAGGTCAAAGGTCAAATGTCAGCTTACAGGTACTTCCTGTGCAGGGCCGCTGGGGGAGAAGAGCTGTGTGAAAAGGCCTTGTCCTTCCCACTGCATACACAGGCTTCTCTCACATGGGGACTCCACCTTTGACAAAACCCGCAAAACCAATCAAGGTCACACAATGTACATAATTATCGGGAGTCATGCAAACACGGCTACTTGCAAACAGATAGCCACAAACAATACTACTGATCTCTCTTAACTACAGTGACTTCAAAGGATTCACAAAATAGATAATGATTGTGTTACAAAACTGAAAAACATTTAGCCACATTTTTTTTAATCAAAATTGTAAACTGAAAGTAAATTCCACTTTTCACCTTTGCTTTCTCGACTTAAAAACGAAAAGTTCTTTTGTCGGTCTCACAGACACATTTGTCTGTGTGGTTTTTGCATATGTGTATGTACTTATATTGAAAAAGTGGAAAGTACCTCTTGCTTTATCTTCTTGAGAGGAGGCTGCTCGATGGCACACTCCATAGGCTCCTGCTTAATGGACTCAACCATCTGCTGATCCAAAGGGGGGTTCTGGAAAAGACACAAATACCCCAAGTGAGTCACGGACACTATAACAAGCACGACAGTGGTAAACAAGACAAATTCAAGACTCAGATATTTCTAAGGTCATGCTCACCAGTAGTTTGAGTCCATACTTGGCCTCCTGCAGGGACAGGGCTGACCTGAAAGGTGTGGGTGTGCAGGGAGAGGACTCCAGGATTGAACGACGAATGTTTGGAGTTCTGAACCTGAGAGAGAGAAACAGAGACGGTTGTTTGTAAAGCATGATTTAACACAAATCTGCATAATGAAACAGATTAAAAAAAGTAGAGCCACTCACATTTCATTCTCTTTCTGAGGCCTGACAGTGTGGTCGATCAGAGGCTTAGAGTCTACAGGCGAGCTCATTGGTAAACTGTCGCTGTCGGAGTGTTCTGGGCTCACTGACGGGTTGAAAAACTGCGAGACAAAAAGGAAGGAGACTAATCAGTCAAAGTGGCAGACAGGTTTTAAGCAGTAACGATGTGGTAGATTGTGGGAGCACATTACAGAAATGGAGAGGAAAAGAGAAAAGACATGCTATAAATTAAACGATTCAAGTAAAACAAATGGATGGAGGAGAAACGACAGGAGAAACACTAGCTCTGAATGATTAGTTATTGATGTCATCAGATGGCAAGTTGGTGATTGGGTGGATTCTGATCGCACTCAGCTACTTTAACTACCTGTGAGGGTGAAAAGGGTAGGTTTCTGACTGACGAGGGCTTGGGAGTTGAGCAGATGACACCAGCCCATGCTCCGTGAGCAGTTCTTGAGCCCTGATTGGGCAAGACCCTGTCTGTTCTGAAAACGTTCCTATCCGAGAACCCACTGGTACTGGCCTCACCCACTGAGGCGAGGCGCTGGGGAAAGGGTAGGAAAATATGGGTCAAGGCCCACCACTAAACAAAATCTATGTTGCTAATTGCTAAGCTATGTTTTTTTCATCTGGTCACAGTTGGTCATGTCACACAAAAAGGAACAAAATGTGTTGTTCACATATAGTCCGAGGACATAACATATTTTTGATATGTAACGCAGATACTTACTGATTCAAAGAACTCTGATTCCATGAACTCTGGAATAGTATTTGAGAAAGTTGGACTGCTGTGGTGGCTGTTGCTGTTGTTGTTGTTGTTGTTATTGCTGACATTGTTGCTGTGGGCACGTGTTGCAGAGGCGCTCTCCTCAGGTAGGCAGCTCTGATCAAGAGGCAGGGAAGGGGCGGCTGCTTGGTGATGAGGTAACGACATAGCCACACCCTCTGAGCTGTTGGTCAGAGAGCACTGGCTGGCCCAGTTCGTATAGGGCAAGTTCATCTGTGTAAGAAAGGGATATTAATCATGAAGGCTAGAAATAACTGCCAAAGAACAATCATGTGTGCAAGCACTCAAGAGTGAGAAAAAGTGTCAAACAAGCATAAGAAAGAAAATGCAAGGCTGACAATAAGGGATGATGTGTAAAAACTGAACAAATGAGAAAAAGAGAAGGAGAAAGGGAACTTTAACATAAAGCTAGCAGCAGGGTGGCATTAGTGTTGGGTTGCACAAGGGGTCATGCAGATGCAGACACACACTAATGGTGAGATAAGGTGCTATTTCATCACTTTTGCAGAAACAGGCCCCCCAGATGTTTCCTCCTTCTTATTCACACCAGATCCAACCACTGTCCTTAACGCCAGGGTCGACCCACATTGACATAAATTGTACTGTCACACTCACACTCACACTCCCCCCCACCCACACTTACAGACACACACACACACACACACACACACACACACACACACACACACACACACACACACATGACTCACTGGTAGTGATGGCTGGCCTCTAAGCTCATTCTCTGTTGACATAAGCAGCAGTTCGATCTCTTTCACCCTCTGCTCCTTCTCAGGGTCCTCCTCACTATAGTGTCTCTGAAAGCAGAAAAAGAAAGCAGGAGGGCAGATATTAGTGCTAATTCAACCTTGTTCAACAACGTATTACTGTTTCCTCCCTATAGTGATCAGTTACACTGTGTTTACTTGCTTTTTTGTTGTTGTTTTTTTACCTGTATAGCAGCTGTTCCATGCTGGGGAATGTTCACGATGTTTAAATGCAAGGCCATGGGGAAGGGCACCTGTTACGCAAATCAGAAACAACAATCCACATCAAATAAAGAATTTTTTTTTGCAGCTGCACAATCATTAGCATTTAGTTTTCCTTCCAACATCCCAAATTTTAGTCTGAAGTCCACTCACTCTGTGTGTGTCATGAATGTAGCTGTAGTTGAGTGGTGACAGCTGCGTGTGATTGGGCGAGTGGTGGGGGAAACCCATAATGTGATTGGTGGTCTTGACGTAGCCGTGGCTGATGGAGTGTGAGGAGTTGTTGTTCTTTGACGTGTTCTGAAGATAGCCTTCCTGTTCCACCTTCCGCCTCATGGTGGAGTTCCAGTGGTTCTTTATGGCATTGTCGGTCCTGCATGGCATGAATGACACGTATTATTAAAGGTTATCTGTCATAAAACACATCCTCACACCCATAAGCATGCAAAGACATCCTGGACCTCTAGTGGTACTTGATAGCACTATCAATACACAGGCACACACAGATGCCGACACAGATAGTCTCACACACACAACTTTGATAATGTTATCAGCACAGGGCAATTACAATCATGTCAAAACTACAGTATCTTTTCTTCTCTCAATCCCATTGTCATTTGATTCTATGCCTTTCTCTGTCCTGACATTGTCTTTTAACCTCTTTCTTCTCTTTCTTACTTTCTGTATTTACACCTCCATCTTCTCTCGTGTATTGTGATCACTTCATCTCTTTCCTCATTTATTTCTTCTCTTTTCATCCCTCCTTCAGTGGCCTCCCCTATATTTCACCCTCTCAACCGCAACATTGCACATCCAACCAACAAGGGTTCAGTGATTTCTCTTGCTTCTCTTTTTACACCTCCTTTTCATTCTCTTTTTCTCTTCCATGTCTGCCTCACCTGCCAGGGAGCAGCTTAGCGATTTCAGCCCAACGGTTGCCCAGCTTCTCGTGTGCCTGGTAGATGATTCGGTCCTCCTCCTCGGTCCATGAAGTCTTCTTCACCTCTGGGTTCAGGTGGTTGTGCCAGCGCTCGCGGCACTGCTTGCCGATACGCCCCTTCAGGTGCTTGGCTATCACCGACCAGCGCTTGGCTCCGTACTTCTGAACCAGCTCTATCACCTGGGGTAAATGTGTGTTTTTGTGTGCATGGGAAAGAGAAAGAGGAAAGATGACAGGGGAGAAGGAAGAGCGTTGAAAAAGGAAGAGAAATGAATAGTAGTGGAGGGGCATGAGAAAAGAGGAAGGAAGGAGCAATAACAGGGAGGAGAGGGAGAAGTAGAGGGGTACAGAGTAAGATAAATAACAAGGTGAAGAGATGAAAGCCAAATGTGGTGTAGAATAGATAGGATATGACAAAATAAGAGAGAGAAATTGACAAAGAAAAACAATTAGTCATCCATAAAAATCCCAGATATTCCTACATTGTGTTAGTGAATGCTTCTCCTCTGCTTTCCTCACTCCTTCCCTTTTTTCTTTATCTTTTAACTTGTATAGGTGATTGAGAACACCTGCTGGAGAGCAGTGAGGGAGTTTCCAGTGGAACGTTAGCTACTCTGCTAATCATTACAGTGGCATCTGGGTGGAAATATAACTCCTTTGGACAAGTTCAATAAACACCTCACAGGGTTTAAGAGACTACACATGTTGTGTAACAGCAACTTTTTGGGAAACTAAAAATGTGCAACAGCAGCCAAGACGTTGCTACAGAATAGTTGCTTTAATCACACAGGAACACAAAGTAATTGTTTTTTTTTACGCTGGATGACACTTGATTGCCAGTTTCCTGTGAGTAGTATCGAAATACATTACTCCAAAAAAACTCATGTAACACAGCCCTAACAGCGTTAAAGGTCATTATTGATAGTTCTTTAGGACTGAAACATCTTCATGTATTATGAGGATGTAATTAAATTAATAGAACTAACTTACTCAATGTTTCTAGGCTGTGCTATATTAAAAGCGGCTCTGTATTGCTATGTGAAGGTATGCAAAACCAAATGTGGTTCAATCATTGTTTCATCATCATCATTTTATTTTAAGGGTTTCTAAAGTAAGGCTGTTCTTACCCTCTGGTCCTCCTCTTTAGTCCACGGCCCTTTGATGAGTTCTGGGTTGAGAACCTTCTGCCACCTGTGCTGACATTGCACATCTGTACGATTCTGGTGTGTCAGAGAGCGAGGGCATTAGTTATCATCCTTACACTATGAGAGGTTATACATAACATGCATATAAATCATCAGACCTTAGATTTGCTAGTGCTAGGAATACCAAAAATAAAATTTTGCTAAAAGAATATGGTTCATGCATGTGTGTGCACAGGTGTATGCGTTTGTGTAAGCGTACAAGCATGTGTATGTTTACCCACAGGCCTACTACTTACAGTTAGTAAGCTAGCAATGAGTTTCCAGTCCTCTGATCCATGATGCTCTACAAGTTTCTTCAACTTCTCATCCTGAAAAAGACAATACACATCTGTCAGATAAAGGTTCCCTGGTTCCTGGGAAGTGATCTCTCCTGAGACAATATTTTTTATTGAGGGCTTTGAATTGTTTAGGCAAGGGTGTGTGTGTGTGTGTTTGTACCTCTTCACGTGTCCAGCGTGTTTTTCCAAGGTGGCGTTTCCCTGCCTTTGCCAGTGCTCCATCGTAATCATGTTCGTACATCTCGGTTTCCTCCTCATCCTCCTCACTACTGTAAACACTGCACACAGAGAAGACAGACACATTTTAAATTAGAGGCGGTGGTTGTGTGAAAAAGAATGGTGTAAGATAACAGAAAGGTCAATAACAGCACAATAAGTACCTGTCTATTTTCAAACAACTCCCTAATCATCTCTTTACAGAGTGCATAAAGAACTCAGCCCACTCTTTAACTCATCAGGTGTCAACACAGACAGAACCAGTCATTCTTGAAGGTTTGGGTGCAGGCTTTTAGCCAAGACACCCACAAGGGGAGAGAGAAAAAAAAAAAAAGAGAGAGAGAAGAACAGCAAGTGGGAGGGAGGGAGGGAGGGGGATGGATGGATGAACAGGTTCCAATGTTTTTGGTTTCCACAGATACTGGGATTGGCACATGCGATCATAATTTCGTGACCCTGGCGTGTTCAGACCTGCACTTGCATTGTACAGCACACAACACACACACACACACACACACACACACACACACACACACACACACACACACACACACACACACACACACACACTGACGCTGAGTGGTTGGTTAGCCAATCAGAATGCAGAACGCGGACAACGTGGAGGGTACTTTGGTGTCATACAGAGCAACAGGTGAACAGCAACCCCACTGAGGTGTGTGTATGTGTGTTCTTGCACAAGAGGATATTTACAGTTAATTATCTTCCTTATTTCTGTCCATTTACCTAAACGCATGACTTCTTGATTACCATCTATACAGAGAAACACGCACAAAAGGGGGATTGTATTGCAGTCAGTTTGTTTTAAGCATATCAATATAACAGACTAATTTCTGTCAGTTGTATGAAAAAAAGCTAATTTCCCATTTTAATCATTAAACCTCTCTCATGCTTTTCAGAGAAACAGGAAAAAATAAGACACCGAATAAGAAAAAAGATAGCAAAGAATTTACTTGCACAAACAAGCAAACGAACGAGAACGAATACACCAAACCCAACTCATCTTGAGAATGATGAATCAACTGAAACTGTTTAATGCTGATCACGGCCCTTATCTCAATCAGCGGGATAGTTTTGTAACAAGTGAACTGGCGTGGCACCTTCAGCTTATCTGCCTAAAACCATGAGAATAAACCAATAACACACTGAAAAAAAAAAAACCTGACGCACGAAGTTTATGCAATGCGTAAAGTAACCAGATGCTTTTCAGGGAAAACTGGTGCCGACCGATGAAATCCAGAAAGTGTACAAAAAGTTGAGCTGGGTGAGAGTGAGTGAGACTTCAAGTTGTGGCGATTTGTGTGTCAAAACAAGAGATATACAAAAAAAAAAATGCAGCCTCCCCTTGAGACAAGTGCACATAGAGCACGCTGCGAAAGCGCAGTTTCCAAAATAACAGTGAGCGCCCCTCGGTCACAGAGATGCTGCGGCGTTATTCAGGGTGTACGCAGGTTTCAAAAAGCCGGTTTTAAAATGACCTTTACGTTAGCTAGAATGGCTTATAAGACCCAGTTTGCACGTCAAACAATCGTGAAAATGAAAACATCTGCGTGGCTGACTGTGGTGAGGGCTCCCAGAAAAGGCAAGCGCAATAAATTGAAAACATTTCCAAAAGCTACCAAAACTAAATTTAGCCTATGAAACTGTTTGTTGCAAAACATTTAAGTCTATGAGAGCGTTAAGACAGAGGTAGATAGACGGCATGCTGCATAGTGTTTGATTTTGTATTATTAAAGAGTCCTATTAAAACCAATGTCCACGCAACGTCTTGTGCACGACGTGGCACGCGCCTGTCGTGTGTGTGAGTGTGTGTGTGAGCGTATGTGTGCGTGTGGTTTAAAACAGACAGACAGAGAGGGAGAGGGAGCTCTACCCCTTTCTCTCTCTCACCACTGACAGCAGCGCGAGGAGCGCACATGCCAGATGACCACCACCTGTCATGAGCGCGCGAGCGAAACAACCACACCACTACCCGGCCACAAAACAAAACTGTTCACAAAACACACAAAAAGGAGAATACAAAATCTAAAGAGTTCATGAATTAAAACATAAACTCTTGTCAATAAGATGCTTCATGAACCGCTCAGCCTCGCGCAGTATCTCACAGAAGTTATACTTAACGCAAGAGACAGAAGTGTAAGCTAACTACTAATTACATGCACTTACAGAAAAAAAGAAAATGGGAAAATTGGGGAGTAAAAGGTCTGTGTGAGCTTACCTGTTTCTCGGCCGCCGAGCCATGTTAATATGTGAAGAGCGGCTCGCAGGTTGCGCTGAGCACGTACTTTCGCTATCTGTGCTGGGTTCGTTCTCCCGGCGAGGAGGCAGGTTGACATTAATTTTAACTATAGCAGCCCCTTCTGCAGCTCCTCCCTTCGGATCCCGGTAAATTTGGCGCTCCTGACAAGCAGAGCCTACTGCGCATGTCTTGTAAATGTCCACTTCAAATGCCGTCCGACGTTTTGTAAATACGACTTGGGAAAAGTCTGAATTTTTGATTGATGTCCGGGAAAGCGATATCAATTACAACATTGTGTTAATGTATCTTCATAAAATATATTATATTATACTTTTTTCCCTTTAAAGAGACTCCCTCCACCTAAATCGTTTTACACTGCCTTGAAAGATCTACACCATAAAATTGCATAATATAACTGTGAGGATCAAATGGTGATTGAATAATATAGGCACTCACTGCAAATATAATATGATATATTGGTGCCTTCAAGAATTGCGCTATACCGAGCTACCGTATGACATAGATGTTTTCTAAATTACGAGGCGTTCCTGACTGCACCAGTACAATGTATTCTGTAGACTTGTTAAAGGCGCGTTTTGACTGGCCGTCCGCGCTAAACGCTTTTCTTGTCAACAAATTTAGAGAGTTACTTCTTCTCTGGTGAAAAGGAGAAGGAAACTAATGCATTTGAACTAAGTAAACAATTGCGGATTGGGATTAGGCGTGCGGGGAACGCGAAATTGCAAACGTTTTCTATGCTCGGCAACCTGTTTCCAGAGTGCCTGCTACAGATACAGATGTTTCTCAGTGATAAAAACCTGAAAAAAAACAACCTTCTGTGCTCGCCTAGACAAAGAAGCTTAAAATAATGCAGTCAGTGCCACTTTTTGGGGACTGTGGGCTTAGTACGGGGAACTGTGGGCATGAAACTGCCTATAAATCGCACCAGGCAGCATTACTGTACTCCTCACTTGTTATGTATGTTTCTCTTGTCCTGTCAAAGATGAGTAATAACTTCATGTTTCTTTATTCGCTGTATTGCATAACTTCTTTTTATATTAGAATTATTCCTTGTAAATTTATTTGCATGGGCACAGTCCATGTATTATGATTATTATTTTGTTTTGGTTGCAGTGGTCACCTCCCTCCCTGCACCAGAGCTGTCTTCACTCAGCCATTCATTACAGGGAGGAGGGGGGTTAATGCTTTATTTGTATAAATGTGTCTTCTCATTGTATTAGTTCCTCCATACGCGACCGTATTGTCCTGGTCACTTGTAATTACAATCACCCCAGACGAGCCTATTGTCCCAGGGCAGTCATCATAATAGTGGCCTGATAAAGGGCCACTATTATACACACATGGCCATGGACTGCAAATTTCACTATTTGATGCAACAGCGTGGACAGAGTGCTCAGTGAAGTGAAGCACAAGACATTTAGAAATATAAATATTTTTAAGATTGAATATGGGTTGATTTAAGTACAGCATGAAATCTAGCCTAGCCCAAACTACATATAAGAAATGTGTGTGTGTATTTTATTTTATTTTATTTGTACAGCCTAGTATTGCAAATATATTTCTTAGGTCAGAGGTTACATATGTAACATAGGAAACCTAGCACTGTTAATTTTAAGTGCTACTGTACCTGCAGGCTTGTGACACAATGTATCACATGGTTGCCTGGTTGCAGTCACCCATTGGCTTCAAATCCCATGGAGGTGTACACACCTGTGTACACAAACATTGCCATTTTCATTTTGCCTGAGGGGAGTGGTACGTCTAATCTATTCAAATCGAAAATTAATGATACAGAAGCTTTCGTGCAAGATTGCAAAATAAGATTCCCCACATAGAAGGAAAAATAGGCCAGTTAAAAGAGACACAGCACAAAAAGCAACTAAAAATATCAATAAGTTTCAGTGTTAACAACATAATTAACACTAGTAGTAGTAAAAGAAAGCAAGATAAATTAGATAAACAATACTTCATAATATGCAAATGAAATTCTGTCTCCTGAGGTATGTCTGTGTGTTTAAAATGTTAAGTATGTCTGTATGTCTATAGTTCTTTTCCTCATGTGCCCTAAATGTGACTTTTCCCTCGAGGGTAATATTAAAAACTACATCTTGATATCTGAAACCAAATTGAAGGAGGGAGCCAGAGTATGCAAATCCCACTATAGTAGGTTGAGCAGGAAGCCTGGGATCCATTGACTCTTGGCTGAGGACATTTGCATGAGCTCGATTGGACAGGTTAAGGGCGGGTATTGTGATGGCTGCCCCCTTTGAAAAGCATTGTGTGCACAGGTTGGTTCATTTGAATGATTTTTAATGACGGCCCCTGGGCTTGAGATATCATCCCACCAGGCTTTCAAATCTTGTGTTGGGAAGACCAAACATTATGTACTGTTAATTGTTTGTGCGTGTGTGTGTTTGTCAGTGTGGGTGTGTATGTATCCCAAGTCAAACATATAGTGAATGGGATCCTTAGTGGTTATGTGGTTAAATAAACCCATGTTGATTAATAATTGGTAATACATGTATATAAAAATGCTTTAGATTTCTACATTGTTCTGCATTTCTATACAGAAATCCAGCATTCATTATCCAGGAATGGTTTTTAGGAATACTTTATTACATCTACATGCTCACTGAATACACACTGTGGAGATAGTCAATCAAATACAAAAGTTTTTAGAATGATTCACTTGTGCTATTGATTTGAGTATAGAATTGTGTTTTTTATTACCTTTTAATTACTCAGCTTGTCCCACACACATCTACATTTAGAGATCTTTCCTGCGTTTTTTTTTTTTTAAATTGACTTTAGTTGTTTGGACCACCTGTCCAAGACTGCCAAGGGTGTAGGTTTTGCATTTTCTCTGGAGGTTAGTTCCAGTGAAAAACTCTTCCCATGATGCCTGGTGCCCTTGGCAAATTATGTAAAGCATTACCTCATACCCACTGCCAACTTTTGGGATGGACTCCTCCCCTCACCCACGTGCATGTAAGCTTTGTCTTCTACAATTACACCAGCATTAATCTGTTTTCAGATTTACATGCTGTTGTTGACAGATTTGCAATCGTCTTGCTTTCACTTGATTCCATAGATCCCATTCCCTTTGCCAGCAGCCATTTTGTGTACTTCCTAGAGTGGAATATACTTCAGTTACAGAGGAAAATGTCATAAATGCAAACCACAAACTTTATTAGTCATTCATTAATATAATTTTATAATCATTTAAACAAAGCGCCAATCCACTGATCCACTCATTCTTCTTGCAATCTGTCCATCCATCTGTTTAATCCATCTAATCTGCCCAGCTCTCTGAAATCTCTCTCGCCCGCCACTAATTCATTAATCAGACTTTCCGTGAACTCCCTGGCCACACTGGTTGCACATTTTTGACCAGAGAGTGCTTGAAAGGCATCCAAAGGAAACAAATGTTCAGATCTTGTATGGAGGTGAGAAAAATCACACCTCAGAATGGTTAGAGCACAAACGCATTCATGATTCATTTGATTCAATGTGACGTAAAGCAGGCCAAAGGGCAAGAAAAAAAAAAAAAACCTTTTATATTTGCTATCATATGTTTTAAAGACTTGGTTTGAGTCAAAACTTTGTTTACAAGTTCTGAGATTTGCAAAAGGCTATTTTTAAAAAGCTGCAAAACAAATGTTATGTTGAGACTGGTTCAGACATTACTCTTCACTTAAGCAATATGTTCCATTTCCATTACATATCAGGTGCTGCTTGCTGCCTTTGGTTTTAAAGTGTCCTAGAAACATTTTAGTGATGCAAAGGATGAGTTCCCTCCCTGTCACCTGTGTGACCCTGTAAAATGAGCATGTTTGTGTCTGTTCATTTGTTAACATGTGTACAAGTTCCATGTTGTGCATGTGCAGTTGTTTATTTTGACAACTGTACATGTGCAACTAAGACTTCAAAACGCAGGAAGTGGAATCTTAGAGGGGAAACCTCCACCCACTTAGAGACACACACACACACACGGATACAGACACATACACATACACACACTCTTCACTAAAGGTAAAACTGTGCATAATAAATAATAAACACCTTGTCTAGCACCCCTTCCTGATATGAATGATCCCCCTCCTGTTCTTGCTAACCACTGTCAATTAAATCTGCTCATCGTCAAACTGCCAGTTGCAATATGAGCCATTCATTGTGAAAAGGTCTTTAGAATTACCTAAGCAGACGTCTGCCTTTATTCTGCTCTATTTATAGTCTGGGGAGACACGCCAAACCTCATATTTCATTTCACTGTGCAGATGTGCAAGCGTATACTTCACCTGCATCACTGATAGTATCAGATTATTGTTTGACATTTTCATCTTCTTCTCTTTCATCAGCACATAGGCTACTACAGATGAGGTCAGGACAACACAGTGTATCAAAAACCACACATGCATACACCTGCACGCATATTTGTGACTATTAAGTACATGCAAAGACTCAGTCATAGATAGCTTGTGAATGCACAATCACAAGCACACACAGGAATAAACAACCATTTGTTTTCCCTTTGTCGAAGACAGGCTATAGGTTTCTTGTGGTATAAAGTTGGTAGGAAAAAGTGATGTCACTCATTGCACGAAGTGGGTTAGTAACCTCGCACTCTAACCATAGGGCATAACCTTTGACAAAAATGGTTTAGACATTCACACCCCAAGATAATAGGTGAGATTGAAAGTTGTATGTGTATTTTGTGCTGGCAGACTCCTTCAAGTTCTCTTAGTGCACTGCTCATGACCTCTGAGAAATAATTTTCTCAAGGCTGTGCAGAGAGGAAGAAAACACTTTGCCATTTTGTCCTTGTTCATCTGCGATATTGTGCTTCCTCTTTCACAAAAATAAGTCCTAATTATCATTATTATGAATTGTTTCCCAGATTATAAAACAGCAACGTGTCTGACTGTTTGCAGGTAATATGCAACCATAATAACTGTCATCATAATTTATCAAAATTGCCACTACCATCATCTTCATCATCCATCTCATGATTACCATTATGATTATTATCAAAATTCTACCATCATCGTCAACATCATCATCCTTTTCATGGTTTTCACTGGTTCAGTTGTGTTATTGTTGTGTCAGGTAAGGCAGTGACACTTATCACAAGCTGGTCTCCATTTTGCTCAATACTTCTATAAGTTATCTCTCTTCCTGTCAGGCCCCAGATAGTTTATGGTAAGATTATATGGTGCGTTTAAGGTTTCACTTTTACCCCCCGCCCCCCCATTAGTTGCTGATAATGATCGGCTTTGCACACACCGACTGACTGGGAGACAGTTACTGGGTCAGGCAGCGTGCAAAGCAGCGTGCGATACGTGAAACTTGTTGAGTATATTGATGTACAAACATGTCTATGTCGGACATCTGATCTCAGGCCTCATTGGTCGAACTGCAACAGGAAATTACATCGGCGAGAGAAAAAAAAATAGTCCGCAAGCAAGTCTTACATTTTATTTTATTGACTAGATAGTGCACCATCAAACAAAAGACAAAAAACATGAGTGAAATAAAAACTGTCTTTCTGATTTTATTTCAATTATTTCCTAGGCTGCAGAATTAAAACTGACGTCCGTACTGCTGTAACTTCACGCAGCAGCGGCAGCAGCAGCAATGGCAGCCGAGCAGTGACACACACACATGTCACAACTGTCTGTGAGCCGAAAAACATTTACGCTGGGTCCCAGAGAAGACACATAAGCAAAAATGTCTCGGCACAGAAATGTCCGAGGTTACAACTACGATGAAGGTAGATAACGTTAACTAGGTGTTGGTAACCTTTTAAACCTCATGGCAAGGCCTCAACCTGCTGAAGTAGTTAAGTTAGCCGCGAAGCTAAAATTCACTGTTGTTGATTGTAGCTCTGGCAGCTAACGTTAGCTTAGTTTAGCTGGCAAGATAACATTGCAGTCGTGTCAGTTGGCACCTAGCACAAGCTAAATTGCACCACAGTACTAGTCTATAACTATATACACAGTCTTTCAGGCTAACGTTATAATGTTTAAACCCGATAGGATGTGTCTGCAACTAATAATGTAGCCAATGTTTACACTTATCATGGTTAACGTTAGCTGCTGAGCTAGCGTGCTAACTTACCACTGTTCTGTGAGAAATGTTTCAGGCTTATAACTGATTGTTTGATTCGGTATACTGACATTTCATCACCTTATTAACTTTTTAAGCCTCCAAATTTGTCAAATCTACAGTTAAGTAATTATAGAAAATTACCTGGTTGCCAGCTTACACTTTGTTATGCATTCTGTAAAGTAGCTGACGAGGCAAAATGACAGCTGTCACAAAAGACGCTCTCTTTACAACACCTGTATTTAACACGTTTGTATGTTTGTGTAAATAAGAGACAAGGAACACATTTAAACCTCAGTTACATTCTTCTTTCTAGACTTTGAAGATGATGACATGTATGGACAATCTGTGGATGATGATTACTGTATATCACCAGCAACAGGTTGGTATCAGTGAAAGAAGGATTCTCAGAGCATGTATATGTATCATCATAATTACTGTTTGTGACAATTTAAAGTGTCATCAACAAGTATGTATGTTTTCTGATAAAGAG
The DNA here is from genome assembly GCF_963924715.1 of Thunnus thynnus. NCBI lineage: Eukaryota > Metazoa > Chordata > Actinopteri > Scombriformes > Scombridae > Thunnus > Thunnus thynnus. The sequence goes on from NC_089534.1 coordinate 14,919,503, forward strand.
ATAACATTAATGCCAATAACAACAATAGCTGCTTCTGTAACATTAATGAAAAAATAGTTTTTTTTTTTGTTTTGTTTTGTTTTTTTTTTTTACATGTTTTTTGTTAAAAGACCAGTATGTAAGATTTAGTTGCATCTAGCGAGACAGACTTGACAGAAGTGGAATACAATGTTCATAAGTATGTTTTAATTAGTGTTTAATCCTATGAAAGTAAGAATTGTTGCGTTTTTGTTACTTTAGAATGATCCCTTTATATCTACATAGGGAGCGGGTCCTTTTCCACGGAGCCTGCCATGTTGCACTGCCATGTTTCTACAGTAGCCCAGAATGGTCAAACCAAACACGGGCTCTAGAGAGGGCCTTTCATGTTTTTCACGATTTTCGTGGCTATTGTAGGTTCTCCTACACGCTTGGAAGGGGAGGGAGAGGGGGAGGAGAGATGTATTCATTTGGTTGCGATCTGCAACCTCACAGCTAGATGCCAATAAATCCTACACACTGGTCCTTTAATTGATATAGTTTATTGATGTGATCAAATGACAGTTTCATACAGCATTTACCAGACATCTCTCATGGCCACTGAGTTATGACGGTTTTGGTTTATACAGCAAATCAGTTCATCTACTCACGTCAAGAAAGGCAAGCACCAAGGGAGGAGCCTTTAGAGGAGGAAGATTATGAAGATGAGGATGTACCTATGTCTCCTACTGTCAGCCACAATCTTGACCCTCTTGATCAAGGTAACATCATCAAGTCCATGCAGCCGTATACAAATGACAGAGATCATCTGATCTTTACCTGTTTTCAGAAAATTTGACATTAAGATCTTATTGAATGAGTAGTTGTATACTTTCCTTATTTATTGCTTTACGATTATTATTTATTAATCGTTTCTGTTTCCTGGGCCACAAATATAATGTCTGCATCAAACATGTGTGTTGTACTCTGTAGCAAAGCTGTACTCCTGTCTGGACCATATGCGGACTGTGCTGGGAGATGCAGTGTCAGACTCGGTCTTGAGCCAGGCAGCCATAAAATGTGGATTTGATCCACAGAGGGCACTGGATGCAGTCCTGTCTGAAGACACTAAAACAGCCCCAGTTGCCAAAACTACCATTGAGGAGACAGCTTCTGTACTGAGAGTTTGCCAAGAGAAAGCACCACTTCCACAAAGAACCAAACAAGCGGCCGTGATTGAAAAAGGTACGCCTGGAGTGGATCAAAATGATGTTAATTTTATTGATCTGAAGTTGTTTTTCTTGATTCGTCCACTGTAATAGTGTGCTAGGCGAATGTTTGTCAGTGTCATTTAAAGGTTTTCTCCAGTTATTTACCAAATACAACACAGGATCTGAACATTTTTTAGCCAGTACTGAAAGTGTTACAGATAATGCAGTTGGTTCACAATTTTGAGTTTTTTAAGTACCTGGTTACAGTATAGACTGAGTTTATTGTACACAAAATAAGGTCAGGTGGATTTGTATCAACTGCTCAACAGTTTCATTTCAGTATAGTCACATATAGCCAGTCAAAAGTTTTTCAACATCTCCCATTTCTCTATCATAATTACAGATGTGTAATAATAAAGTGATACATTATTTTTACAAGAAGTATAAGAATCTTCATAATTCGATAGCTGACTCGATGACTGACTGGTCTGAATACACATGCCGTTGCCATTGAGAAGAGACCAGTCAGAGGAGCAATTTCAAAAATGCTTTGTTGTTGCAGTTAAGAACAAAACACAGAGCCATAGTTTCTGAAGTCACCCATGATTGACCCAGAATTTAAAAGTGAATTGACTCAAGCTGCAGATTGTATTTTCAGTTTTTACTACACCAGAATCTTTAGCTTCCACCTGCTGTCAGTGGCTCATGTAACAGAATTTTAAGCTCCTGATTGGATGTTTCTCGCCGAAATGCACCATGGGAGTTGTAGTTATTTCTACCTTGAAACCTACAAAGGCTCGTACCTTCGACTTTTTTCAAAGAACAAGATATTTTCTAACACAGTTGGCTCATCTTTTGTGCTGAGGATTTAACCGGGAGAGTTTCAAGCTGATCCAAGTTGTAGAAGTGAGAAGTGAATGTGATTTTTACCTCTGAAACCAGGGGTGCCAAAAACGGCTCTTTCCACTTTGTAACTCTATTAAGGCATTAATATAAAGCATGGTTCAGAGCCTTACCTGGGTTAAGAAACATAAGAACTGGACTATAGCAGAATAGACTGAAGAATGATTGAGATATAGCTTGGTATCATGCTATTTTTGACTGAATATTTGTGGATGCTTCTGAAGACGCTCATTCAGAAGAATATTTTAGTTAATGTTCATCAGTAATGTGAATATGAAAAATGTCACTATTCACTGTTGGATGACACATTTAAGTCATACAAATGCAAATGTTTAACAAAATGCCTTCTTTCTGTTCTTTTCCCCTTATTTATGGTATGATTCATCTGCCGTTTCATCCCATCTGCTCTGTGGTACTCCTGTCGCTCCTTTTCGTCAACTGCAATTGGCTTTCGTAAGGTAAGGAGCCTGCTTGTCTGCTTCTCACATAGACAGTACATCCAAGGCACATAAACCCCAGACCGATGGGTGCAATTACACACAACCTCACTCGCCACTAACCACACCAGACTCACGTGATCCCTTATCTCAACTTAAGGCTGACAAAGTGGTTAACAGCTCTGAAAGTCAAAATTTTGTTTGTCAAAGTGCTGCGCCAAGCATTAGCAGTGGTACCAGTCTGGCACAGCTCATGTCTGAGCATGAGCAGAAGAATAAAGGGTCAGGAGTAGTTGACATGGGGCGAGGTTTAAGTGTTCCCTCATTAAGTGCTCTCACCATAGGACCTAATACACCTCCGTCCCTCATATGTAATAACAATCTTTCATTGGGAACGTTGGCGTCTTTAAATATGTCTTCAGCATCTCCCAGCTCAGCTCCCTCCCTCCTTTCAGTTTCACTTAGTAGTCTGTCAATAAACCAACCCAAAGTAACAACTGTAAGCTCTTCTCTGGTTCCTCCTCCCGGGTTCGGGAGTCTCAGTTCTGTCCTCCAGAGCAATCCGCTCTCAGTGGGAGTTGGGACTGGAAGCAAAGCAACAATTGCTGATCCTAAGGGAAGCCCATCGTTGGCTGATTTAATCCAGGAACATTCAAACCGCAGCCCAACTCTCAGCAACTCTTTCCCTAGTCCCCATAGTAACACCACTTCTGTAAAGTGCCAGGGTATGAATGCACCAGCACAGCAGCTCTCGTTGTCTGAGCTGGCTTCACAGCATCATAACAGGAATCCACACATTCAGTCTCAGTCACAGAGCACTGGAGGACCAGCAAAGACTCTCCCTGTTTCTAGTTTAACCAACATTACTCCTCCATGCATAGGTGGGGCTGTCTCACTGTCTCAGCTAGCACGTCAGCATCAAACCAAGAGTTCCTTAGCTTCCCCTCAACCCCGCAGCACTGAACCTCTAGCAAACGCAGTGAAACAACCACCTGGCCTCTCTGAGTTGCTCTCTTTGTCACACTTGTCTTCTGAACACAAAGGCAAAACCTCAACCACCTCAAATGGGTCACAGTACTCCCTCACCTCGCTCCTTTCACCAGCAAAACCAGATAGGGCTGGTGTGCTGGTAGAGAGTGCTACAGAGGGTGGGACAAAACGTAAGCTCGACCACAAACTATACCACGAAAACTCCAGGCCACCCAAGCTGGGCCAGACTATTGATCTGAGTACGCTCATGGCCCAGTCACACGGAGTGGGCCCTCGTCACTTCGACAGCGATCTCCCTTCACCCTCCTCTCCAACTCCAGTCGCCTCGGGGCTGGATCCTTCTATTTTTGCACCCCCATCGATATTTGCGATAACTTTGTCGATTCAGAGCCGCAGACAACAAAAGAGGACGAGAAATATAACAAAGGTTAAAATAAGAGGTCAGAGGACAGGAAGCAGTCACCAGGCCTTCCTCTGTAAATCGCAGGACCAACAGGACAAATGCAAAGAGCAGCAAACCCCGCTCACGCCGATTGTACCATTCCGCTTTGACACACCGTCACCTGACGACATTGTCCGTGCTAATCAGAGAAAGGCTTTCACCAGATAGACAAGAGGAAATAAAAAGCACTTATATCAGCTGCATCCAGCTTGGTGCTAAACTGACTCACTACAGATGAGAACCTCAGAGCTTTTTGGTGACATTTAGTCTACCAGCTGGCGTTAACACAAAGAGATGCAGCACTCAGGGTTATCAGTCCTCATGAGTGTTTTAAACTGTGTCCCGCTACAGCATTTATGTATCTCTTCTTTTATAAAACACACAATTCTTTTGTTGCTACTGCTTATGTTTGAGTCAAACAGGACAAAAAAAAAATGAACTACTCAGTTACTCTGGCAGCTTGAAAATGGTTGCAGCTAAGTAACTTTCAGGACAATGAATGTTTTAAGAACTTTTAGAATGTTTTTTTTCTCATTTAACACAGTTAACATTTTTTCTACATTTTAAATTTGAGTCTTATTTTTATATGCATAGACAGCCGTTGGCTTTTAATTCACATTTTTGTATGACAGTAAAGTAGTTTAATCTTAGCTAGGGAAAATTAATGTCTCTTTTGGCATGGCCTCTTTTCTAGTTTTGAGCTGCAAAAAAACTCATCTCAGAAGAGGAAAAAGAGGTTGATTTTGTTTGCAGGTGTGCTGCAGCTATTGGAATATGGATCAGTTAACCATTGTACTGGTTTACGGCTGCCTGTGTTTGAGATCATAGAGTAGAAATTTTGGTTTAGAGGACACCTGGAGTTTTTCCCATGAGGGAGCGAGAACACATGCACGTGCATACAGACGCACTCACACAGACAGACAAATGAATACTTTTCATTGTTGTTTCACATTATTGAAATTACTTAAATATTAGCTCAAGCACTGTAACTAATGAATGAGTTCAAATGAATGCCTTCAGACCTGAGGTAAAATCTTTTTCTTGCTCTTACAAACCTTTTAATATTACGATGTAAAGTACAAGTGTGTTTGATTTATACTGGGTGTGTCATCACACACTGCCAGAGATTAATTTGTCATATTTTGAAATAAAGATAACTGAATTTATGTACTCTGAGTGCACCTCTGTCTGGGCGTGTCTTTCTGGCTCAGTGTGTGTGTGCGCATTTGTGTGTCTGAGTGTAAAAAAAAATATAGTTTTCGTTTAACTGATTCTACAAAAATAAGTGAAAATACTGCTTGACAGCATATATGTACGCTATATAACTATTCAGAATAACTGCATTATGTATCTGGTGCAGTGTATGCAGTTTTTTGGGGTTAGGCCAAAGTTTCTTAAGGCATCTCACATTTTTAGAGTGAGTCACTGGTTTTGGTTTGAATGGTGAATCTTGTGATTAAAGGAATGAATTTCTAACACTTAAGATAAAACAAGGACAGTTTCGAGGTTAGATTGATAACAATATGTATGAACAGCAGCCGTAAGACATAGTTTTACGTGCGTTCTTGTCAACCCTAAAAACCGGTAATCTTTCTACAGTTAGCGGCAGGACACTGTGCTATAGTTTTGAGACAGGTGGAAAAGATAAGGGTCAAACTTTCTGATGTCTGATGTCAAACTTTCCTTTCTTTTTAGTCATTCTCGTGCACTGCTTCATTGTTGTCTTTAATGATGAGATCAGCCTTTGAGTAAAGGAGTAGGCTTTAGGTTGGATGTCTGTAAACCCTATACAGGTGCAGAAAGCTGATTGAACTAGACCCTAAGGCTGTCAAACATAAACTGGTGAGCCTGAGGGAAATGATAGATAATAAAGGGCAGATAGTGGTAATGATGACAAGTCAAACATTAGAAGTCAAACTGGTTCCTCAGTGTACATGAAGTCTCTGGAGCATTATGATGGTTGGAAATAATGAGTTCTATTGGGGATGTTGTTGTCTGTTTTTATAAGTGAAGATGTGATCTGCAGTAGTTTTAGATTTTACTCTGTGAAAGTCTAGAAATGAACAAGTGTCTCATTAACAAGGGGGTTTGTCCAGCAACTGTTTTGTCCTTTACTCTTGAGGCGAGCCAGTGTGTGGGTTTCAGCAGGAAGCTGCACTGTTGGAGAAAATGTCACCCCGAGCACACATCGACTCGACACAGCGGGTGATCATCTTACTCTCTGTGTGTCTCTTACACCACCTACGTAGGAAAATCTGATCATGTCTCTCAGCTTTCACAGCTTTGTCAAAGGCTTTGACAGATCAAATCATTTTTTTGTCTTTACAGGCTCTGCATTTTTGCAAGGCGTACATGTTGCACAAACATTGTTTTGTTGTGATGTGGTGCCAACACTGGAAAATACCATTTTACTCACTAAGTGGTCAAAAGAAAGCGTATGCATTTGGACTTACATGCTATTATTGCTACTGCTTTGTTGTGGTGCAATATGTAAAGTGGAAAACAGGCTGAGAAAGATTCATTCATGGTTTAAATGGAAAAAGCTGCTCTCAAATTGTAAGAAATGCAATCCTAAAAGTCCTCAAAAGGGAATGTGATAAAACAGTTTGCAGCAGGCACGAAGTGGCGTTAGAAATCACTCAAGTTCCTTTTATTATTTGCATGTTGTGCAATTGCAGCTTAAATCCAAAAACCTTTGCTGTGACAGCAATATTTTTTTTTGTGCAAATTTATCAAAGGAAGTGCAGACATATTTAGAAGAGTTTTTTAATCAAGAGCCACCACTTGAGGCACCTTATGTAACTATGGATGTTCTTGAGGATGTTTGTCTTAGCTTGGTACAAATTTGGATATTGGAATCATCTGTTTTGAAGCATGTTCAAGTTGGAAGCTTGGCCTCTCTTCAGGGCTGTGGCTTAATTTGTTTTTATATATGGAACAATAAACACGCAGTAGGTTACAATAATGAGTTTAGGTTCAGATTTTGAGCATTTTCAGAATCACCTTGCGTCATGCCTTCCAGGTGTAGTGTCATGTAATTCGCTCATCTAGCAAATGCAAAGCAGTGGATTATTAGATTTTTACTGTAAAAGGTAGTGTTAATACTACCCACACTACATTTTTGTTTTGTTGTGGGGATTTCTGCGCCCTATATAGTACATGAATTTAATACTCAGAAGTTTCACTCTCAAATGAAATGCGTTAGAGTAAATATAGCACACAAAGTAGCAATATAGTTTTACACACAGCTTAGCACTTAAACTGTGTTTATCGTGAATTCCTTCCAGAGTTGATTTGCCTTCATGATGGGGTTCATGGGGTCTGACATCTTTGGCGCCATCCACCAGGGCTGCACAATTCTGGATGAAATAAGTCTGAACATATATGTAGAAGACTTACAGTTTTCTTCCTCAGTTTGTAGGGAAACTTTTTTTTATGAAACATTTATTGCATTTTTTGTCTTCATCAAGACAGGCAATATCATGACATAGAGCAAAAGGACAAACTAAAATAAACTGCTTATATACAACAAGCTGAACGTTATAACGATAAACGTGACCCCCAACGTTTTTCATGTGCATAGGAACTCTGAAGTAAGACTTCTGTGTTTTGTTGTACATGGGTTTCTGATCATTTAGTGGTTCACATAGGGTTAAAAATGGCTTCGTATTTAGCTTGATGACACATGTTGAAAACATGATTGAGATAATGACGTGTTACACAACTAATCTTGTAGCCTTTTCACAAAATATTGAAGCCTTGTCCTGTCAGTAAGGGAGGCTGTCACTGTCAGTCCTTGTGCCCAGAAGTTTTTTCTCCTCCAAACTCCAAAAGGTAGGATCCTCCAGGCAGCGAGTGGCTTTGTCATAGTTTTCTCGGCCTCCCTGCTGGTGCAAATGCAGCTGAATCATTTTCATGTAAGAAAGAGATTACATGTACAAATGTTCAAATTTGAGATTTCAATACGAGTAATCGTGCAGCACTACTGTCCACAAGAACTTGCGAGTGTTTTGCTCCTTCCGTTGTCACTGAAAACTTTGTTTTTTTTCCCATACTGCTGATTCTGAATCTTTTTCTTGCCTGTTTAGGAACTGCAGTCATGTACCATTACTCACAGAAGCTGGGTTTTATATAATTATTTTCATAAACAATGTAAATCAATCATCATTTTACTTGACATTAGGTTGTTTTATGGGTCGTAAAAATCTCTATTTTGAAATCTGTAAACAGTAGGTGAGAGTTCTCAGGTATTTGGTATGAGTCAAGGTTGACTGCAGAGTAAGTGGGTGTAGAGGGAGAGATATCTTAATGTCATTTTATGAAATGTTTAGTGGTGGTACCGACACTGTGTCGGTGTGTGACTAATCTTAAGACAGGGCTGACAGGTAGGGAGCTTTTCTTCAAACAGCAGTCTCATTTCCTTCCTTGTCACTTTCATTCATGTCTACTTCCAATTTTCAAATGTGAAAGAAGTCTAACTCATGGTTTTGCTCTTTTAATTCAGAGCAGAAATAAGCTACTATACACCAGAGAGAGCCAAAATGCAGTCATCCATTTCTATAAATATAAACCAGGTTTTTTCAGTGATAGCTCCATCCTCTCTGTTGGAACGTATGCTGCTGTAAGTGGTGAAATCACTGGATGTATCCTAGTATTAAAGCTGGTATTAAAACCTACATATAGGGCTGACTATCTTTAAATTGTGAAACTACATTTTGACAGCATGAGGTGCACCAAACTAACAGCTAACTGTTAATAACTACACAGACGTGGTGTAGACAGTACTTGAATCAGTCACATAATAGTTGTTTGCTGCAAATGGTTTGTCCCCTTTTTTCCCCCAACATTAGGCCCATGAAGTTGTGACTCAAGTCTAAAATTGTTCTTAGTCTTTCACAGACTTTAGCGGCCTCAAGTGGCAGGGAGCCTCATGATCAAAATTTTATTTCTAGATCTCACTTTTTAATGTAATGACAATAAAGGGTTAATGAGTATTTACCTAGTTATGATAAATCAATTGACAGAAAATTAATATGCAGTTATTTTGACAATTGATCAATTTTAGTTATATATATTTTTTTTTTGTTAGGAAAAATGCCAAGCAGCTTTTCAAATGAGGACTTGAAACTTTACTGTTGACTGTTGATCAGACAAAAACAAACATGACAAAGACATTTAAAGACATCACCTCGGGATCTAAGACATTGTAACAGGCATTTTTAACCGTTTTCTGACAGTTTATAGATGATTAATTGATCAGTCGAGAAAATAATCGTCAGAATAATCAATAATTAAAGTTAGCGTTAGTTGCAGCCCTGAATTAGTTTTTGTTGATCTTTCTCCATTTCTCACACTGCACCTGACTCTCACTTGCACAGCCACCTCACCTCAGCCCATTACCTTCTCTTTCAACCCTTGTGAATTCACTTTTGCCTCCAAACTTTTGTGTGTATTTGGATTGGGGGGGGGGGTGATTATTTGCATATCCTGGGCGGACTCCTCTTTATAATGTGCTCAGTTGGGCCCTCAGGCTAAGGTGTACAGATGACTCACTCATTGAGTCACTGCAAGGGTCTCCTATACCAGAGAAATCCTGGATGGGAGGACGCCAACTGTTTGCCTGCCAGTACAAACAGTGTGAAGACATCCTGCTCCAAGCCTTAAAATCAGATTGCACTGTGTAGCTGTTCTCAGGCCGCCCTTCCAGTGCTGCCCTCAGGGTAGCCCAAAAAAAATTATCTGGCAAGTCAGTTGTTTGCAAAGGTATTAAAGTGTTTTGACAGAGCAACATGTCTGGTAGTTAAAAAGAGGGTTGTTTATTACCTGAGACCTTGGGGGAGTTGAGTAGGATGTGCCTGTCTGTTTTACCCCGGGTTAAAATAGAGAGCTGAAGATTCTAAAGAAAACCTAATTATATGTCACTGATGTAGATGCTCGTTTTTTTAAGGTTGTGGGTTATTTTTGATGTTATTTAAAGGTAAACAGGGTGTGGACTGGGTTTAATTAGCTGGTCATTCATTAGCTTTTTATATTTACTTGATCTAATGAAATGATTTGTTTCACAGCTGATGTTCCCTAAAAGGGGATTGCAAGCTGGTGTCCTGTTCAACACAGGTGGCAGAAACCTCCACGTCACTGTAGTAGGGACAAGAAAAGCTGCCAGCTGCAGGAAGAACCAAAATTCCCCAGAGAGTACTTTTTCCATCTCATGTTGATGCTTAACTGCAGGACAGATACCATAATAATGATGCAGATTTCAATGATGATAATGGTGTTAATAATTTGTGTTAAGGTGTCCTTTTCTGGTTGAATTCACCCATCACATGTACAAATAGTTGGGAAATTTCTATATAGAATTAGATTTATCTATTGTCATTTCTTACATATAACTAGCAGATTCTGTAAGTTGTAACTTTTGTTTTTAATGACATCTTTTATGCAGCTTTGCCTCAGTTGTCCACCTTTTCAACAGATGTGGATGATTGTGTCACATCATGTCATTACTTTTTTAAGAAAAAAAAGTTGTCTTCAGAGTTCAGCAAGTCGCCTGGTTTGTGTATCTGTGTTTCAGAATGAGAGGGACTTTTTCTCTTGTGCAGAGCCAGTCATTTAGTGAATGCTGGGTTAGAGAAAGTCCATTAATAATTCTGTTGAATCACACCTCCTTTCCACTCATTTTCCCTCAGGGTATTTTTTTTATGATGAATAAACTGCATGAAACATATACTGTAGGGGCACACAAAAGGGATTAGTATCATTTAAAAAATGCACTTTCTTAACCAAAGATATAAGGTAAAGAATAACTTTTTTTTTAAGTTTTAGAAGACAAACATTCAAAGGGAGTAACGATCCTGGGAAAGCAATTGTGCAATAAATTAAGTTGCATGAGGACAGTGTGTGGGAGTTTGTTCTGTTTTGATACAAACCCAAAAAATACATTAAAGAAAACTGCTGGAAATTACATTTTATGACAAGCTCCACTTTTCCAAGTAGTTACAAATCGATCATTTTTGGGTTTTTTGTTTGCTGTGGATGTCTCTTAGTGCAGATGTGTGCAAGTTCTTTAATCAGTTGTGTGTGAATGTGCGTGTGTATTTGATGATACACACATTCACCTCTAGCCGTGCACTTTGCTGAGGTGACACCTTTTCAAAAGAATCATTCTGTGAAATGCTGTGTCACACTGCTCTATTTACGTGGAGACAGGAGGCAACGGCCACTTCTGAAATTAACCCTTTGTGAGCCAGGATGTCAGTGCTACACACATGCACGTATGCACGCAGGGTGCAGTTGGCTTGGCTGTGCAGCCCAGTCTAAATGAATCAGTAGCAGGTTGATATGACTGGTACCGGTGGCCATTTGCGACTGGGATGACAAAGCGATGACCTCAACAAGTCTCACTGCTGCAGAATATAATTTACCAATCACACAGATAGAGGATGCTCAGAGTTCAAGTGATGGCATCATATTCTCACACTTAATAATGTATACTTTATATGCCAGCAAAGCACGCAACTGTGATCAGGAGAACAGTCATAAACAGTATCCTGTAGTAATATAGTCAAGAAGCCTTAGTCAGTGGCACAGCTGTGTGCATTGTTGAACAAGCTTCTGTGTTTTCTGTTACTGTTTTGCAGATCTAAGCAATGTTACAACAAATGTGTAGGAGTTAGTCATTTTAGAAGAACACACTGATGTTGCAGGGTTACACAATAAACCTTTATCAACAACTGTTTTCTCTCCAAAGTCAGAAAAACAGAAACCCAACGATCAAATCTCACGTGTAGACTAATGCTCAGTCTGCGGCCGCTCCACTCACTGTAAACTGATAATTGAAAGTGAGAAAGGTTTTGCATCTGGATGACCTTTATGTAATAATTCTGTCCTCAGCTGTGGGTCAGAACAGCTTGTGAAAAATCTTCTTCCTGGAAATCAGAGTCTTTTCTTATCCTGGTTATGAGAGATGATAACAATTGTAAACCAACACAGATAAACCGTTTAACTTGTAATGAAGGTAATTTCCATTAATTATGTTGGAAAACATGAAACAATATGCTTTTCTTGTTGGCTGCAGTGGGTCATGAATGAGTTTTGTTTGTGAGCAAGTGTACATTAAGTTCCTCTGTTCCCTGTAGCGAAAAGCAGAGATGTGTCTCACAATAAACTGGACTCTGAAGTGGTACCCAAAGTGGCCCGCATGACCGTCTCTGGCAAGAAGCAGAAAATGGGCTTTGATGTTCCCAGGTACCTGTGTATACACATCTGCACACAAACACACATCATTCTCATAAAACAGTGATGTAAGATGTGATGAAATTCCTCCCTCTGTTTATATTGGAAATCATTCAGCAATGGGCAAGATAATAATTTCATTAAAATGAAAAATAGTTATGATTGTAAATGTAGGTGAGCGTTGCTGACATTTCAAACTGAATGGGTGTGGTCACCCTGTTGTAGTTGAGCTTTCTTGTTTGGGAATACTTCAGTGCCACTAATTAATTTACTAATAATTTCAAGAAGCTGCATGAAAGTGTTTCTTTCACCATCATCTTTCACATTCTCTCCTCAGCACAGGGGAGAACGGCGTTGTCACCACTTCAGTACGTCGAGGTGGCAGCCCCGAAAACGCCACTGCGACACCTGCTTCAGAGGCCACCTCCAAACGTCCCGAGACACCTTCTAAAGGGTCAAATGGAGACGAGCCTGCCCCAGTTCCCACTCCAGGCCGCTCTGGAAAAGCCAAGCAGACCATCAATGTAAAGGCTGAACTGGAAAAGAGACAGGGGGGCAAACCTCTGTTAAATCTGGTGGTTATAGGTAGGAAGAAATATGCAAAAAAATCACTCGCAAATTAATTTTATTTTACTTTAAAGTACATTAAGGTTTCAGCACAATTACTAAGGATCCAAAAGTTGATTATCTGTGCACCAAGCAGATAAAAAACACACTCTTTCACCACCATTTAAAAGAATTTCTTAACACATGTACACACTGGTTGACATTTAAATACACATATTACATAATACACATAGTACCATATTTGATGTGTTACAAACATTAGCTGGACACTGGACTATAAGCTCAACAGTCATTTTATATCATTTATTTATTATTTTGTCTTTAACATATTAAGAAATACAGGAACAGGAAAAAAAATAACAGTGTGCTCCTTGCAGTCTCAAAATAAAGTTGAGTTTTACACACAGGAACTCTTCCTCCTCCAAAATCTAGTCATTCATTCATTCATTCAAAATTTCAAAACAGCAAGCATGAAATCCATATAAAAATATCCTCACATTGCAATGTGGTGTGAACAGATTAGGTTTTTCCCTCATAACCTTTTAAATTAGTGGATTTACACACAAATTTTGCCATTCACAGTCTGATATTTCAATGTTAACGTCTGGAAATCATTTTCGATTTTGAATCTCCTTCTTTGGCGTATGTCTAAGCTTAATCATAGTAAATGAGTCGAACTGCAGAACAATGCAGTTGCTCAATCATATTTTTCTCATTCTCAGTTACAACAGAAAAAAGTGACTTTGTAGTTTCAGAAGTGCAGATGATTCTAGTTTCCCACAGCCTATGAAACCTTTCGTTTTACCACGGTCTTCTCCCTTCCCCCTCTAAACCCTCCATCCTTGTTCCCATTTCTGTCTACCTCACTCCTCTTGTGTAATACTGCTTCTTTCCTTCTCCCATCTGTGGCTTCCCGTTGCCATGTCTTATCTTCTCTCCCTTCCACTACCTTATCATTCTTGCAACATTCGCCCTGTTTCTCTCTCTATCCTCATCCCTCCTTCCATCCCTCCTAAGTGTCCTCTTTCATTCCCCACCCTCTGAGCTTCTCTGTCTCCTTTTTTTTTTTTTTTGTCCTTAACTCTATGGCATCATTACATTATACCCTTCTTCTCTGCAGGTCATGTGGATGCAGGGAAGAGCACACTAATGGGCCACCTGCTTTATCTGCTGGGCAACGTCAACAAGCGTACCATGCACAAGTATGAACAGGAGTCAAAGAAGGCAGGCAAGGCTTCTTTTGCCTATGCTTGGGTCCTGGATGAAACCGGCGAGGAGAGGGACAGGTACGTTTTGAGCGCGACTCTACACACAAATACACAGTAAATGTATATTTACACAGAAAATATACTTGCATGTATACATGACGTTCTGTTGATATTCAATGGGAAATTCTCTATCAAATTCCTTACCACGTAGAGTGCAGAGGTCAGAGGTTTGGCAACAGTGACTCCCCTGAAGCTGACAGGGATTTAATGCCATGAAAGGACACTTCCATGGTGAAAAAGCTTGTCAAGCTGCAGTCTCTTCCTGCTATGTGCGTCTGGTTGATAAACAAATCCTGAAAGTCAGACGTTTGGCTGGTGCCCTACCAATGTCTGGTGCATCTTGTGTTGTTCATTAGAACAACCAACTCTTTCCTTCACTAGCTGGAAGGCAAACAAAACATTTTTTGTTTAATTAATACCTTTTAACATTGACTTTACACTTTTTAACACACAAAATCTCTTAACAAAATCTCAGAATCATGAAATCTCGGCTCCCTGTTAAGCCACATCTCTGTTGTTGTTACCAGAGTGAAACGGAAGCGAAATACGTGAGAAACAGAAAGTGACTAGGGTGGGATTGCATATTCGCTGATCAGTAACATCTGAAGCGAATGCGTAATATGTACAGAATCTGATCGAGAGCCTCGCCCTACTAGGAGACGTTGCTGTTGAACTGAAATAGATTGAGGCTTTAAATCAACATTGCCTTATACGGCAGTCTAGCTACAGACAACTGAAACTTTGAGTCAATTCTCGACACTATCACATACTGTACATTGTAAATGCATTTTTTTTTCCCCATATGGTTATAAAAAAAGTCAGTCAATAATTTGTGTTTCGCTGCAGAGGTGTGACAATGGATGTGGGCATGACCAAGTTTGAGACGAACACTAAAGTGGTGACTCTAATGGATGCGCCAGGGCACAGAGACTTCATTCCCAACATGATCACAGGAGCTGCACAGGTATACCACATAAAACATTCCTCTTGAGGGCTGAACACCCCTTAAACCATTAAACTCTTCAAGCAGCCTGCATGCACTGTGCATATAATCCAGCCTAAATTACAAATCTCCAGGTATCAAGTATTGTAGTAGGTATATTTAAGAAGAACATCACAAAGGTAAAAGTGAGTAATGGACATGGATTATATTTGTAGCTAAGTTCAGAAGAACAAATGTGGTGCATGATGGGTTCATAGAAAGAAAATGCAATGTTTTCAAACATATTCTAGTAATAAGTTAATAAATTATCCTGGGGTGAAATGTAAGTGTTACAGCAACACATTGAACAGATCAGAGAGGACAGGAATAACATGATACAGATAAGAAAAAAAAAGTTAGAAAGTTATTGCATGTAATGATACAGTAAAACAAAAATACAGTGCTTTTCTTGATAGTCTTTAACAAAGGGACATTCTAGATCTACAGTATGTAAAATGTGCATAAAGAGGTGCATAGCCAATAGATCAGCAATGAGCAATATGGATAAAAACCTCTATAATGGTATATGCAATTTAATAGTATGGCATCTATATATATTGCGATATGGAAAGGTATCTGGAAAATTAATTGAAAACTTGACATGAAGGTCTGTTTTGGCTAATCCAGCAAATTAAATATTTGACATACTGTATATAGGTACTTCATCACATTGATGAAAAAAAATCCAATGCTGCTATAAAGCACTCCTGCTCATTGCTTTGCAACATTGCTCACAATGGCATGCAAGGTGTCAGCTAGTTTCCAGGGTGTAAAGAAATCTCAGAATCTCTACTGAGGTATACATCACCTTATGCACAACTCTATACTTTTTAGTTTCCAACATGTCAGTTATTACTACACAGATATCTTGATTCTTTCTCTGAATGTATAATTTGCCTGCATTAATGGCTTTATCGTCTACAATGCCCTTAAAAGGGTACTTTCCCTCCTTCAGTATAACCTCAGCTTACCACACCCGTCAGCTTGATTTGAAATAACCTTCGTGGTTTTGGGTGGTGACTTTTTGCAAGCATGGGTGTGCTTGTCTGTCTCTGTTTTGGGGCTCTAATGTAATTTCTCTTTTTGCCATATGACTGTCCTCACGTTTAGCCTGATCATGTTGTGACTAAGGAGTTTCTGTTGAAAGCAAATGAAAGAAAGAGTCAGTCAGTCACTCTTCTGATGAAGGTGAATGAGTAAAGCATGCACTCATTTATTTAAAAAGTACCTGATCCAGGGCTAGGAAACAGCCGAGTCACAAACAAGTCACAGTTTCTGCAATGCTGACTGTGTGATATATAATGTGTACAGATCGGTTTTGTACATGCTTAAAATAGATACGAGTGGATATGTTTTTTTTGAGAATGACACATCACTTAAATGCAAGATTAAAATTCAGAATTTTATTGGAACATGAATGCTGAAACTCAAGTATTGAAAAATGCTTTTATGTAAATAAATGCTTCAGTGTTGGTATATTGATGAGCCATTATCTCACCCACAAAAATAATTACATTGGGGACCTGTGGAGAGGACATTATTGTTCCCCATGTGTGATAGTTTGACAAGGCTGGAAATGAGTTCAAACGTTACAGATGACACTCTGCTCTTAAGCCTCCCAGTCGCTGTCACTTAGGAACTAAACCATCAGAATATATTTTACCAAATACTTAATGAATTGTGTGCATGTGTGTGTGACCATGATGCTCACATCTGCCTCGGCAGAAACAGATGCACATGTTTTTTATCTTCCCCCCTTGGTTTCTTTCTCCAGGCAGATGTGGCGGTGCTTGTGGTGGATGCCAGCCGAGGGGAGTTTGAGGCAGGCTTCGAGGCAGGTGGTCAGACCAGAGAGCATGCCCTGTTGGTGCGTTCACTTGGCGTCATTCAGCTGGCTGTGGCTGTCAACAAGATGGACCAGGTCAGACCAGCAACACACTGCTGAACACCGGGGGATGACTCGTTATTTGCTCACACTACAGATACACAATATGAGTAATTTGACTTTTAACATAATATTATTGTCACAAATTAGTGAGGAAGGCTTTGATTTTCACAAATTGTGCAGGCAATGCATATCTGCGGGGACATTGAATTGAAAATAATTTGAAAGCAATCTGTTCCTTGCTTTGTGGCTATTATTTGGTGAAATGCAGAGCTTTAAGAACATGAGAGTTCACTGAATCAGTCTGTAATTAGTCCTTTAACCACACTTATGCAGGGATTATCCAAGTAATATTCACAAATGTTTCAAGAAGAGCAAAAATCACTCAATTACACTTTTGATAAAAAGTAGTCGAGCAGCAGGAAGGTGGTATATACCATTTAAGTCACAGATTGAGGTCTGTAATAAAATGACCCGTTCTGTTGGTTTTCAGATTTTCTGAAAGTCCCTAAACCTTTCTGTCAAGACAGCAGAAGGCCTGAGGGACCTGCGTGCGTGTGTGTGTGTGTGTGTGAGTGAGAGATTGTATTTTTGTTTCCTACAATCACTGGCATGTTGCTAACACATTTCCATATCAAAGCAGTGCTGAAGGGGAAACTTTCTAACTTGGTCTGTGTATTTTTCCTTTATGTGTGTGTGTACACACAGGTAAACTGGCAACAAGAGCGTTTCCAGGAAATCACATCCAAACTTGGCCATTTTCTCAAGCAAGCAGGATTCAAGGTTGGTTAGCACCAAGTCACTCAACATCTTGACATATGGATATGAAATTGTTTTCAGTAAATCAAACTGTTGATTACTTGATCTCTTTGGCTAAGTAGAAGTATTCCCTGGCTTTCCGTGTTGGGTTTAGTCTGATCCAGTCTTTATCTGTTCTTCCAGGAGTCAGATGTTTTTTACATCCCCACCAGCGGCCTGTCAGGAGAGAACCTCATCACCAGGAGTTCAGTTGCACAACTCACCTCTTGGTACTCAGGACCCAGCCTGCTGGAGCAGATTGGTAATGTACACTGGCATGGATCAAGCTGCCCAAAGCGTTCACTGCTTTTTGACACTCAGACCCAGCAGCATTTTTGCTCTATGTTCGTTATGGATTTCTTGCAACTGTGTAAAGAGACGTAACGAGAGCAGCCTTCCGGTGTTTGTGCATGTTTACTGCACTGCATTAAAAACCCATCTGTTGTCATCTAGTCTATTGTTGAATATTAACAGGCTTTTCTCTTGAAAAAGAAAGAAAAATCACCCATTGCAATGAAAATGCATACGTTTCACTGTAAACTGTACACACCCTGTAGACTTGAGAGAATAGCGGTTGCGGTCATAAAAAAATCTCAAACCACTCCAGCATATTTCACTTCTCTGCTGTACAGTGGTTTTTTTTGTACGTTCCACACTCCACACTGCTTTTGCCTTCCTGGTAGCTCAACAAGAAGTAGCCTATTTAGCCATATCATGCCTGAACTATTAGTGTGTTTGTGTGTGTGTATATATATATATATATATATATGTGTGTGTGTGTGTGTGTATATATGTATGTGTATATATGTGTGTGTGTGTATATGTATGTGTATATTTGTGTGTGTGTGTATATATGTGTGTGTGTATATGTATGTGTATATACGCTGAGCATATGAGCAGAGACGGTAATTATGCTCTTTTTTCCGTTGTAAAAGTCACTACTAGAAGCCATTGTTACCGACTGAATTGTAGCATTTCACAGCTCTTTCACAGCAACCTGTAAAAAGCCCACAGGATGTTGGGGTTAGATAGTCAAAACATTTGTGTGTACTATCACTTCAAAATGACTCATTACAGCACAGAGTAACTTATGGATAAATAGGAGGAAATGATTTATAGTTTCAGTAGAGTTTTGAGAACATACAGTGCCAGTCAAAAGTTTGGACACACCTTCCCATTCACCCAACACCGCCAAGACATCTATTGCATAATTCATCCAGTACCAGAGAAAATGATTCACCGGGCTTCTCATAATATTTACTAGCCTTTCCGGTCCTCATGGTTCTCTTCCTCTTTTCTTTTTTCTTCTGTCTTCTTTTTTTTTCTCTATCTTCTAAAGATGCCTTCAAAGCCCCTCAGAGGTCTGTGGACAAACCTTTCAGACTGTGTGTCTCTGATGTATTCAAAGGTAAAGTCACTGTCACATATTGTTTATGTGATTCTGTGCGTGTCCCTTTTCATTTCTCCCCTTTTCATTTCTCCTTTTTTAATTTAAGAAATTGCTGATGTCGCCATTTTCTCTCCGCAGACCAGGGTTCAGGCTTCTGTGTTACAGGGAAGATCGAGGCTGGTTATATTCAGACAGGAGACAGAATACTGGCTATGCCCCCCAATGAAACATGCACTGTCAAAGGTATGCACCGATGTGTTAGTTTGACATTGTGGCTGGTACTTCAGTTTGCATTTTCATGTGGCACACAGATCATTTTTCTTACAGATGGCAGCAGGAAAAGATGCTCAAAAATTCTCCAAAACCTTGTTTTGAAATTAATAATGAAGACAGTTTAAGATAAATCAAATCCTTCTTGAGAACCAATTTGTAGTGAAATATATCTGCTGCAGCATTATATTCAATCTGTCACTGTCTATACCAGATATAACTGTTCATGTGCTGACAATAATGCTACTTGGCTTACTTAAACACCCACTACACAGGTGGAAATACTTTAAAAAAGACACCACCATTGTGCTATTTTCAGCGTCCAGACAAGACATTTTCCTATAACCAGTAAAGGAAAATCAATTGCAAGAGGAAGATGAGCTGAAGCAAAAGAAAACACACATATACACTTACAATACAACATCAATAAAAATATTTAAATTAAATAAGGGTACAGTTAGTTTTTCTTCTTTAAGTGAAAAACATGTTCATGCTTCAATGACACCTGTGTATGAAATGCCATTTTTGTGTGAGTGTGGGTGATGAGTGAGTGAGTGAATAAGTGATTGGTGATGAATGCTGCCATCATGTGGCAGCTGGAGGACCTAAACTATGTCTATCTCCACTATAGGTATCACGCTGCATGACGAGGCTTTGGACTGGGCTGCAGCAGGAGATCATGTCAGCCTGACGGTCACTGGCATGGACATCATCAAGATCAAGTAAACCCTTTTTTGCCACTATTTGGGTTAATATAAGCTATAAGGCTTGTTTAGCTTTAAATATTATTACTGGTAATGTCTGTGTGGTTGGAGAGTGTATATTCGGCTGTATAAGTGACAACTGCTTCCTTGCAGTGTCGGCTGTGTGTTCTGTGATCCCAAGGAGCCTATTCGAGTGTGCACCCGATTCAGAGCCCGGATCCTCCTCTTCAATATCGAGGTCCCCATCACACAAGGTTTCCCAGTAAGTACACGCACACTCTCTCTATCTTACACACACACTTTTTTGTTTTATGTATCTACAAGCTAACAACTCTCTCTGTATCACTGTAAGTGCATATTTGTTCATTGTGGCACTGTGTGTGTGTGTGTGTTTGTGTACAGGTATTGTTGCATTACCAGACAGTCAGTGAGCCGGCCACTATTAGGAAACTGATAAGTGTTCTACATAAGAGCAGTGGTGAAGTCCTCAAGAAGAAACCAAAGTGAGTGTTGGGGGAGGCATTATATGGCATTTTATATCATAATATACACATCAGAATTTTGTTGAATGTTTGTGTGTTCTCCAGTCATGAAGAGTTGGTCTTTAACAACTTTTTAAAGTGTTAAAGTGCTGCTGTACTATAGCGTGCTCATTTTAATTTCTACGTCATTAAAAGTGTGTTATGCTTACTTACTGTGTCTTGCCTGTTTTTAAGGTGTTTAGGGAAGGGTATGAATGCCATTGTGGAGATCCAGACCCAGAGGCCGGTGTCATTAGAGCTTTACAAAGACTACAAGGAACTCGGCCGCTTCATGCTGCGCTACATAGGCTCCACTATTGCTGCAGGCGTGGTCACTGAGGTGAAGTGTAACTGCTATTGGACAATGTGCTCCAGCTGACGAACGGTTCCATGAGGTGACATTAGCTTGTGGTGCTGTTTTCTCCTTACTTATTAAGTGTCTTCTTCATTTTTCTTCACTGCAGATCAAAGAATGAAGACCATTTCCATCGACTCAGAGCCAGTCAGACCTTGCTCTGGAGACTGCATGCAGCCAGAGACAAAGTGCAATTCCTCAAGAGATGTCACTCATGGACTCAGAGCATGACATCCATCCATCTCTCCATCCAGCTGCTTCACCTGACTGCCCTGATCAACACTAACTGCACAGATACCAACCATGTGGCACGAAACAAGGCTCAAAACGCATCCACCAGTTCTGACATCGTAATGCAGCGAGGCTGAGCAGCCTCCACCTGTTTGCTCTTAATTCTTTGTTTGATCAAGTCAAATCAATACTATAATTAGACTCTGAAAGATGATCCTACCATGCTGATATTTTCTGTGATGAATTCCATTGCACTCAACCTTGAAAGAGTGATGCCTGATTATTTATCTTGAGTGAAAGAAACCTGGCGTAACAAACCAAATCAGTGCAGGTAGTGAAACTGGAGCTGTTTACAAATCAGCCCAGGTGTAAGGACGACATTTCCTTTCTCTTGTATTGATGAGGTGTTTTTAGAAAGAACAAATTCCCATTTCTCCATTATGTAAAATTCAGTCAGTGACGATGAGGATCCAGTTTACATCACTTTTTTTTTTTCCATAATAAAGCAGAATTGTCTCCTAATAAAGCTGCTAAACTGAAACTGGTTAACTTTAAATTTAGACAGGAATCAAAGGATAATGTCATGTAGGAGTTGAAGGCATATTACGCAGCTAAGGGGACAAGGCAACAAATACATGTAAATGTTTACTCTAATCAAGGTAGAGTAGTTTTTGAACAAAAAGGGAAATTTAAATGTTCATCTTTCCCTCGATAAGGAGTTGGAATACTCTTTTATGTTATCAAAAGATAAATGACTTGAAATCCTCCCACAAAGGAGATTTTCAGTAAAGCTTCAAAATGCTTTTTGAAGGGCTGATCTGTTTTTTTTCTTTTTCCCTAACAAAGAAAGAGACTGAAGGAGCTGTATTTCTGTTTCTCCATGTGTAAAATCAGAAATGTTGGTGCAAGTGAGGTGGTGTGAAGCAAGATGATGCGAAATGAACGTGACATCAACAACCTGTGGTTCGAGTTTTGATTGCAAAATTCTGGAAAACAAACCGGGTTTTTCTTTTTCCATCTGTCGAAATGCATATGGAAGTGAAAATATAGAGGTGATGATTTCCTGCTGGAGTGGAAAGCACCACAAAAAACAGATCTTATTGATACCGTCACCGAGAGTCTAAAGAAGGAGTTTGATTTGCATGCTAAAATGTTTCAGAATTAAAAAAAAAAAAAAAAAGTCACAAACTCGTCTAAAAGCAATCTCGTATAACTGGAGGGAGGCGATCTAGTTGTAGACTCTGTGGTGATACATGTTTAATTGGGAGTGGCCCCAGTTGCTCAGCACTTCCAGTATCACAGTACAAACTGCTTTGTAAGTGTTTAGAGGCTGGATAAACAGAGAGAAACAGAAAGGAAACATTACAGTTTAAGTGGTGTGAGACAAAGACAGGGAAAAATCAGAGGAGATTATAATTTAATGACTAGTCAATGGAAAGAGCGAAGGGGAATGAATGCTAAGTCAGGCTCATGCTTGATTTTTAAGTGGCTCATGAGAATTCAGGAGTTATCACAAAGTGAACCCGCCTGTCTGCAAAAACTCCACCAAGGTGTAACTGTGACACACAGGGGGAGGACATGACAAAAATTAGGCAGTAGAGCAGTAAATAAAAAGATTTATTGCATTCAGGCACAGGTTTATATGATGACTGACACCATGTTTGCATTTTGTGGAAGTTTCCGGGGTGGGTTCTTGGATAAATTTTTGCTGTTAGTCACCTACATAAATGTGCAAAGCCATTGTCAGATTATGTCTCTGATTAACAACGAGCAATCTTTAGTGAGTGTGCATACATTAAAAGTTTGGTAAAGGTTAGATATTCACAGAATGGACAGAATTACAGAAACAGCATACAATAAAATACAGTAGCCCTGCAATACATGCTATTGTGTTGATCCGACTGTTAGAGTGTAGTTTATGTTAGGGTTCATGTGTTTTCTTGCACTTAGTTTTGCTCTGTAGCATTATGATTTGCATATGTTGTTAGGATTTTTAATTTCTTACTTTTCAGCATTACTGTACATGATTTGGCATATTTTGTGAGTAATGCACTAGCAATGACTATTTGGTCTCATTTTATCTTCTGTCTGGTTATGTTATCTGACAGTCAACACAGATGCACTCCCAATTTATATTCAACTTAGTATGACTCACTTGTACAGCTACCTTTTTATAACTTCCTTTACCAGAGTTGCTGTCTGGTGTGCTGCGCATCAGCCACAAACACTGCAAAGTTATATGATGTAACAGGAGCAAAGGTCTCATAAATAATGACATATTCCAGTCAAAGGGAAACTGTATTATCAGAGAACAATGGTGGGACTGAAGTAGGCCTTCACAGACACTGACCTGAGGAAATTAATGGAATATTTGCTAGCTGATATTAATGACGTTCATGCAAGTGTCCTGATACAGTCCACTCAAAAGGCCTCATGAAGAGCAATTTCTACAGTACAGAAAGATTGTTTAGTTCACCCAGCTACCACAGGATGGCAGTGTTCAGTTTGTTGCAAGATCACCACTCATTTCCAGTTAATAACTTAAAAGCTGCACACATGCTTTCTTTTTATTCACAGCACTGACAGATCAGTTTATACCTTATTCAGTATTGTATTGCATGAGAGCATATTTAAAAATGCAGTCACATCCAGTGTGTGTCTGAGGTGTCTACAGACCTCTGAAAGGGGGAACAATACAGAACAAAGAAAGAGCCGTTGTTAATACTATGTCTGGTGGCCCATACTGTGATGATGAATCACTTTCTCTGTAAATGGATGAGTAATACACTGGCTTCCTCTTCAGATGCTGCCCTGTCTGAATCAGTACTTTCTAAAACTGGCAGTCACATGTACACAAACCTGAAACAAACACTTAGGCACTATTAACTTCTCAGTATGTCTATTTGAGAACAGTATGTAGCCTTGGAAAGCTAAGTTCTTGCCTTCCACTGTAGCCTAGCCTTGTGCTCATAGTGAATGCATATAATATAAAATATGAGGGTTAGACCTGTGATGTTCAGTGCATTGGTGGGATAGGCCCCAGTCCATCTGTGACCATAAAAGGGTTAATCTTTTACATTTAAATGGCTAACAGTCTTCAACTAATCACACTGAGCCTTGGGTGGAGGAGACAGAGTGAAAATGCTATTCCAACAGGGCTGGTGGTCTACCTAACTGTTGAAAAACAATCTCACCTCAGGTCCATTTGGTAGCTGCTCTCAAGCTTATGGTGATCATGTCACATGATCTTCATCAGTAGATGGAGTTGGCCCCAGTTGTCATGAAATTGTTAAAGCACAATCTTACTTTTTGTTAACTATGTTTCCAAGGTCAAGAACGACCTTTGAAGATGAACTTTTAAGCCAACATGACGTAGATATCTAAGTTTTTGCACAACACATCTTATCTGTCTCAATTAAAAACAGGAAATAACTGAAAATACGTTTGAAATACATGTAAGTTCCTGCTCTTTTTTTACACGTGGTGGATCTAAGCCATCAAAACAAGTTATCATACCTTTTTAATAGTTGCTCATTTGTCTACGGCATTGAGGGGAATAATAAAGGTATAATTAATTTATACACCTGCTCTGGAAACTATCATATAATGATCACTTCTGTGAGAACTCAGGTGTTCTGCTGGGAGAATAATTAGTCAACTTACTGCTGCACAGCACGGTGCAGTGTATTGTGAAATATGCAGTGGGAGGTGTAGTTGTACCAGGGTCAGTTTCAATTCTCTTTGAGGTTTGAAACACCGCTTGCTCCAGTCTCCTGTCATTTTCTTAGTTTGTTGTATTTGTTTGGTAGCACTAAGTTTTACAGTCATGTCGAAAAGCTTGGAGCAGCGCTCATACCTGGTTCTGGAGAACTACATCGGAGGAAAGTTCATCCCTTGTCGGAGTCACATCGACTCCTACGACCCGTCCACTGGAGAGGTTTACTGCAAAGTACCAGACAGTGGCGAGGAGGAGGTGGGACATCCCAATAATACCTTAGGATTGTTTTTATTATACAGCACTATGCATCTTGTACTTTCTCTGCAACAACCTTTTTGTATTGACATTGAACTTTCCTTTGCTGCAAAAGGCCTGTAGTAATACCTCTATAAAGCTTATAATTTCAAGTTTTTGTTGAGGCTTTTAGATGTGTAGCTCAGTGGTATTTTTTGAGATCATATATTTGTAGGGATAGATGAGGTCTACTGGTGTATTTGCCCTGTGTTTGGCAAATAAGTCTTGAGCCATGCTGAAGTCTGTATGACTCATTTCTGCAGCTGTCTTTGTGTCAGATTGCAATGCTGTTTTTGTCCACAACTGTGCTCTCATAAACTTTACAAAGGTAGTCTTTATTGCAGGGATTTGGTGCTGGATTGCATTTTGCCATAAGAGCTATTACCGGCAGGTTTTATTTTGGATGAAGTACTTGAAATTGGCCAAGGAAAGGACGAGAAAAGTGAATTCTAATGTGTCACATCTGTTTCAGAAAGCTTATACTATGACAGAGAAGTACCTTTGCTCTTTACAGAGTCAACAGTCAAGTAATCATTAAACACACTGAACACACATATCGATACACTTTAAAGGACAAGTTCATAAATTTTCAAGTCTGTCTAAAAACACTAGTCAGATGCCCAAATTAACATTGACACATTTTTCATGCTCCGATCATTCCTCCTGTTTATTGGGGAGAATGGGGTAACATGAGTCACTTTTTAAATTTGATGATTTTTCTCAAAAATATAAGTGTATTTATTTCAAATTATAGTTACTATATATACCTCAGGTTGTTGTATACCCATGGAAATTAAAACAAGTTATCTTATTATTATGGTTTTAGAACAATGACCCATCAAAAAAAGTTAGTCCTATGTCACAACTTGCCCCAAGGTAGGGGTAAAATGAGCGTGGGGATGGGGTAAATTGAGTGCTCTAGGCATAAATAGTGCCACTGCTAAATACTGATATAAAAATGACAAAAATTAGGTATTTATTCATCAACATTGACTTGTAATAATGATCAAACATTAACATGAACAGTGTCTCTAGTCTCTAAAATATCAGAAAATAATACTTAAATACTCAGGTTACTCTGTACATATTACTTTTGGGGGTAAACTGAGCCATTGACTCAACTTTCCCCAACATTACTGGCACATTTTACCCCACAATCTCCATTTTGACAAAACTGTTTCACACTGGCTCAGATCCACAATTATGCTAGGTTTAAGACCTTGTTTATTAGTTTACACTGACTTAAATTAAAATGTTATAATGTCTAAAACTTATCTATTTTAATTAAGATACATGACTGATACTTTTAGTAACATGATGAATTCACTTGGCATGACAAAAAAATTTCTTTTACTCTGGTTTGTTAACCATTCTCTCCATGTACTTGAGTCCAAGATGGATTCAATAATGTGAACTGTACTTCCTTAATTTGATTAACAGGGGTGGCTCATTTTATCTGCTGGCTTGATTTACCCCGTTGCCCCCTACAGGCCATTAAGAGACTCCTTCATAATGCACTACAAATGTAGCCTGAGTGACAGGGGACAAAATCCACAATCCTTGTTTGTGCAAAAAGATATTCGGATGTTTATCTGAAGCTAATATGAGGCCTGATCATCAGTTTGGCAACTACTGATGTCTGAAAGACATGCAGAACAATGTGCTAATCTCTCAGTGCATGACTGTCTGCAGGTGGAGGCAGCAGTGGCAGCAGCGAACGAAGCCTTCCCTGGCTGGTCTGCTCGCAGCCCAGAGCAGCGAGCGCAGGTTCTCAACAAGTTAGCCGACCTGATCGAAGCCCACCTGGAGGAGTTTGCCCAGGCTGAGTCTAGAGACCAAGGTGTCTTAAACTGTTTTGTATCAACCCACCAGTCAGTCAGCTAATCAGTTACTTAGCAACAGTGGATCAAACTGACTTCTTTTCAATTTCACCAAGAGGTGTTAGTTTATCTTAAACATGTCCAAGTCCTTGAATTTAATATTATTTGGCACCAACATTTTAAAACCCTTATATGCAGTTTCTGTTTAGGTGTTTAAGTAGTGACTGATGACTGATAACATGTTATTGAAGCAGAATAGGGGTTTCTGGCACAACTTCAGCTACTTCCAAGGTGCACAGAGAAGGGAAAATGTCTAAACAGGTCAAAACTCCAGCAACACTTGTAGTATATAGAACAACTTTATTGTTAGACCAACATGTTTCGGCTTGTGGTCATCAGGGTCATCATGAGACACTACAAACAACATTTAAATAGGGTAGGTATGAAGCAGAAAAAAACTCAAAAAGGTAAAAAAATATATATATAACCATATACCCTATCATGTAAATCCAGACACATATCAGCCAATGCGGAACCTACAACAGATGGTTTGGGTATATGGTCATGTGGCTTCAGGCCTATTGTTGTCCCAGACTGGCAGAGAGACAAGGGGGGGTGGGGGGGGTGGGGGTGTAATGTCCAATAAGGGACATGGGTGACACCATATTAAGTCCATTAAATGGAGAGATGCAACTAATGGGTGGTACTTGAGTTTGTACAGAAGAGGCCTTAATTCAAAATGTGCCTAGAAAAAGGAATTCCTGTAGTTTGACCATTTCTTTTTCACATCTGTATTGTTAACGTCATGGTATTTCTATCAAGAACATTTGCATAATGTTACAGCAGCAACATACACATACCAGCGAGGATCAAGGAGCAGAACGGGCCAACATTTAATAACAAAGCTAGCTGAGATAGTGCTGCAGGTCAAAGTTCCACAAAAAGCAACATGAAAAAACAGTTACCACCATCCAACCTACGTCTGTCATTATTTAGTTGGCTTAACAAACACACAGTTTCTCTTGACTGTCCCTCAATAGACCAACATTAGTCCAACATCGCTAGCCATATTAGTCACGCAACATGCTAACGCTAGGTTCAACAGGCTAATCTGCTAAATAAACAGTAAGACAGCTAAAACATGGCAAAAGTTACAGCGTCCAAGTTTGAGGTTGGGTCATGGACGGCCGGTATCGATCCATCATACACACAGTTTTCCAGTTTACATTTCCATCAAAAATAAAGTGAATCCAGCGGGTCTTCACTTCCTCAGATGATGGGGGGGCATTCTTGCAGCAAACAACAGAACTTTGATTCAGTTCAAAATTTGATTCAGTATATTTACACTGGGCAGGGACTGTCAAGCCTGCTGAAGGGCTGGAGGGGGATGTCTATTTTCAACAGAATATATGATATATGATGTCATAAAGGGAGCCAAATTTAAACTGTGTTTTTGCACACACATTTATTGAAAGATGGAGCAGGAGAAAAAGGTTTTGTGGGTCTCTAGACACACCAGGGACGCATATCTATGTTGAAAAGACATGAAAAAGTGCATTTTCCACAATATGTGACCTTTAAAAGATGAATATCAAAACTATCAAAAACGTCCCAGGAGTGTTTGAGCAATTGATGTATTATTCTGCTCTTTTGATCATTTATATGTATTTGATGCAACATTACAGGTAAAACAGTAACGTTTGCACGGACTGTGGATATTCCCCGCTCTGCGTACAACTTCCGCTTCTTTGCATCATCCGTGCTCCACCACACCACCGAATGCAGCCAGATGGACCACATGGGCTGCCTCAACTACACTGTCCGCTGCCCTGTGGGAGTGGGTGAGAGCTCCATGTATTCACATTAAAACCTGTAAAGGATATAATTGTGCTATATGTGTTCTTAAATTGTGTTGTGTTGTGTATGTAGCTGGTCTGATCAGCCCCTGGAATCTCCCCCTGTACCTGCTGACCTGGAAGATTGCACCTGCAATTGCTGCAGGCAACACTGTGGTAGCCAAGCCCAGTGAGATGACCTCTGTGACTGCCTGGATGATGTGCAAGTTGATGCAGCAGGCTGGTAGGACTACAACAGCTATGCAAAAGAAACACAAGATTATACACATAGAAGTTAGAGAGATATTCTCATGAATTATTTGAAAAACCATAAAGGGAGTTTATGGTTTACAGAATTACTATTTAAAAAATCTCTCTCTCCCTCTCCAGGTGTTCCTCCAGGAGTAGTCAACATCATATTTGGGACTGGCCCGCGAGCAGGGAACGCCCTGGTTGGCCATCCTGACGTCCCGTTGATCTCCTTCACGGGTTCCACGGCAACTGCCCAGCGCATCACAGAACGGGCTGCCCCCTACTGTAAGAAGCTCTCATTGGAGCTGGGAGGAAAAAACCCTGCCATTATTTTTGCTGATGCAGACCTGGACCAGTGCATTGAGACCACTGTTCGCTCCAGCTTCTCCAACCAGGTAAGAAAAGAGTGTAAGTGTTGAATGGATGCTAACTGTGTGAAGAACAGTGATAAGGGTGCAGTTAAATTATTTGTCCACATGAGGGCAATCAAAACCCATATTTTGTTTTGAGGTAGGTGCCTGGGAAGAACTTTCTGAACCCTGTGCTTCAATGAAAATCCTTCTTTCTTCTTCTTCTTAGGGAGAAATCTGCTTGTGCACCAGTAGGATTTATGTAGAAAGGAGTATTTACTCCAAGTTCCTGGAGAGGTTTGTGGCAGCAGCTAAGAAGTGGAAGACCGGTTTGCCCTCTGACCCCAGCAACAACAACGGAGCACTCATCAGCAAAGAACACCTGGAGAAGGTGGTGACTTAAATTGTCAAAAACAACTTTTAGAAAGATGTGTTTTTTTCTTAACTCATATTTATTAGCCTCTCTGTCTTCATGTATAGGTTCGTAGCTTTGTAGCACTCGCCAAATCCGAAGGTGGCATCATCCACTGTGGTGAAGGGGTTGACCAGCTGGACCTCCCAGAGCGCAACAGCAAAGGCTACTTCATGCCGACCACCATCATCTCAGGCATATCTGACAGCTCCCGAGTAATGCAGGAGGAGATCTTTGGCCCTGTCACCTGTGTCAGCCCCTTTGACACAGAAGATGAAGCTGTTTCCAAGGGCAATGGGGTACGCTATGGTCTGGCAGCCACTGTGTGGTCGCGGGACGTTGGGAAGGTTCACCGGGTGGCCAAGCGGTTACAGACAGGTCTGGTGTGGACCAACTGCTGGCTGGTGAGAGATCTGAAACTGCCCTTTGGAGGGATGAAGAACTCTGGTGTTGGGAGGGAGGGAGGGAAGGATTCCTACCACTTTTTCACAGAGGTGAAGAGTATCACCATCAAACACTAAAAGGAAAGGAAGATGACAGGAGAGGCATGTGTTGGATGAATAGAGGAACATTTTCTGTTAGAAGTAGGTGCACACATTTGGAGAAGGTTTATCTTGACATTCAACAACCTCCGTCATCAACATTTTTCAACAACTAATTTCTCCTCCCATCCCCTCAAATTACTGGAGCCCTTAATTAGGTCACATTTGTAGAATACAAAGGTCAGAGAAAGTCACACTGGAGCAATACAGATAAGAAAACTAGCAAAGATCCAATATAAATGTCTAGTAAAGAGGAAATAATGCACAATGCGAAATGCTGTAACATTAATACCTTTGCTGAATATTTTGTACAATCATCTTCTACTGTTGAAGCCAAAACACATGAAGCAATAATTGTGTGAGAGTTTCTCTTAAAACTAGAATGAGTACAGACCAGACAAAGTAAAACCAGACAAGATACAAGCGTATTTACGAGAGGAAGTCAAGAGTACAATTTATCAGCTTAATCCAACATCCCTCATACATGTATACTGCGGGTTTGTGTCCTGTATGATAGTAAGAAGTAAAATAATTCTGAAAAGAAACAGTGATAATATTATTTTAAAAAGTGTCCTGTGAGGGAGGTAAATACAAAGAGATCTGATGTGTGCCTCAGGCTAACCAAAACCAAGAACCAAAGCATTGTAGGTGAGTTTCATTAGAACAGCGTGACTGTGCTGGAATTTGTTCAGTTGTTTTTCAACACATACAAGCGTTGTCCCAAATTAAAGCACCTTACATAAATGCCACATGTAGTTCAGTGTGTTTTTATGTTTACTGCAGAGTCTGAGTTATGTCATTGTTGTCTGTGGAATGCAGAAACTCATGACAGTATCTGACACGATGTCAGTAAAAGGTTTGGTATGTTGGCTCTGTAGGCTTGTACAAGCAAAACAGGTCCACTGACAGATTTATTTATTTTTTGACAATGAAGAAGTCAAAGTTTTACATTTTTATCAGCACACTTTGTACTTTTCACGTGTCACGGTTGTATACTTGGTCAAAGTCTGCTCTGTTATAGAATTTTCTGCGTCACGCAAACTCAGATGTACTCAGAAGTAACTGTTCTACAGTTCATTGATTTGTTTATATGTCTGACTTGCTGACGTAAGGAAGGTGATGCCAAACTGTCCTTTGTGGTAGATGGACAAAATGTTTGGAGAGAGAATCAGGAATGTCAGCAAGCTGAGTGAACTGGATGACTGTCTGATGGGAGACAAATTTTAAATGTGAAATATAGCATCTCCCTTGTCAAATATTATATCTCACATGGGAATGTCAGAAAACTCAGTTTGCCCGTATTATGATTTTATTCACAAAAGTTGTGTCCCATGTGAAATTTATGTTATGACATCACAAATACATCACAAATTTCACACGTGAAAGATCCTAAAAATATGTCCCCATATCACGTAAAATAGTGTTTCACCTGATTAATTAACACATGCTTTTCTGTAAAATGGTGGTGATGTAGTCGACAAAACAGTCTTACAGTTAAGTCAATTTAGTAGCTGTTGTGGAGCTTTTGATCATATTACACAATCTTCTTAAGGAGATGGAGCCTGCCCAGTTGTTGTCAAATTGTTCAATGTTCAAGTTTCCGTTTTACAGAGCACTTCGGGGAGTTTCCGTCTGTGTTGGTTTAGAAGTTGAGATCAAAAGTGGTGAAAGAATTGAAAAAAGAAGATTGTGTGATATGACTGAAAGCTCCAGAATAACTACTAAATCAACCTTGTAGTGAAGACATACCAAATTTAAAAAACAAAACAAAACATTGTTAACAAAATATGCACATCATCATAAATGTATGATTCTCTAAAGTATGGCAGGTAACTTCAACTTCAACTGACCTCACGTCCGGTTCTTGCTGAGTGGTGAAATAATCTTTCAAGTAGTCATCCTCAGCAGCTTGCTTCATCATCCTTTGATCACATTTTTCTTGCATTTGTCAGCACCCTCTTCACCCCTCAATCACACATTTCCTTTCCTTGCTAAACATCTGATCATGACTTAATGCAGTGTGTGATGAGACTGACACAGGCAGAGCACCATGCATGCTGATGAGTATGTGTACATGTTGCACTCCGCATCATTCAGCAGTTGTGCCAGTCGAGGAAAAGAGGGCAGACGGGGGAAGCGCCCTATCTGTAATGCGAACGTGTAAAATCACGTCCACTGGTGATGTGGATGTGCCATTTACCACAGAGCCAGTGTGTGGGTCCCACCCTCTTGTGTTTTGGCTAGGGAAGGGGTATTGTGCTATGTCACACTGCATGATTGCATTCACACATGCGCACTCCTCTGCCTTCCAAGAGCATAGCGTGTGATGAAATGGATACCACCCAAAAGACAGGTTACAAGGTCTAAAGCAACGTGTTTAGTTGCACTACCACCACTCACATACACACACACACACCAAGTCGTAATCTTAGAAACAGAATGGGAACAAAGCAAGTCAGCAAGTATTTCATTTTCCTTCATTTCCTCCCTTTTTCTTGATTTATCTTTCATCTCCTCCCTCTTTGTGGATGTTTCATTCACAAGGAAAAGGCTTATTGAAGTAGGTCTCACCCTGCAGTACGTGACTTTGAGGACACTGCCAGTGGCGTTAGCCAAAGCAAGCATTTCACTTTCACCCCACTTATCGGGCACAGGGAGAAATGAAAATAGAGCATCCTTCCATTTTATAACCAAGAGGAAACTGGAATATCTAGAATACATAAAGTATCTGTTTTCATTGCTGGCTACGGGGATGTGATAGGCCTCCTGCAGAGGGTGTACTCATTGATATGTATGTGGAGAGAACAGTCAGAGCCAACAGCCGTTTTCTCTCTGGTTTTGGGCCAAAACCCAATGCAATAAGTCTGTGAAATGTTATCTTTTTTATGTGTTTCAATTATAAATTTACAAAGGGAATATCAGATTTTATATTTGGAAAAGGGTGTATGCATGTGTGTGAGGCAGATAGAGATAGAGAAAGACAGAAAAAGATTCTTTTGAAGCAAACTGAAATTTAAAGAACTGAATTTGACAGACAGAAAGTGAAAGATCCGATCCTGACATGACCTTGTGTCCTAGATTCTGTAGTTTAAGAGCTATGTTTGCATTTATTGCTTAAACCAACACACCATTGTCTGGTATAACATCTGAAATCAGAGCTCAAATTACAGACTGTACGCCTATTCATTGAGTCAAAAGATGTTTTCTTGGTGGCCTGTGGCATTTGCCTCTTTTAGCTGTTTAAATTCTCCCCTTCTCTCTTTGAATGTCAGGTGTCACACATGGTAAGCTTGCTCTTTCTCACATCCTGCCTCTTCTTCTCTCACCGTGCTCCCGTCTCTCAAGGCCTTCTGTCACATTAGGGCTCAGGGAATTTTCCAGAGCTGGCGGCCTGGGGTTTTTGTGGTAGATAAGCCCCGGGATGAATCCTGAGTCCTGAGAAAAGGCTGAGTTCAAGCAGGTTAAACAAACTCAGCCAAGAAACCCCGTGTGTATGTGGAGAAAGGGCGAGAGAAAGAAAAAGAGAGAGAGAGTTATTTGGAAACAGAAAGCCAAATGTTTGCAGCTGCATGTCAATGAGTGCACTATATTTATCAGTCTGAAAAGACAAAATGACAGCTTCAAAATGAAGCCTAAACAACATGACTGTAAAAGTTGAGTAGCAAGTCAGTATTCACAATTATGTGCATTCTCATTCATGTTTTTTTTTTTTTGATAATAATGAAATTTGTTTTGCCTTTCAATTGACTGCAGAGATTACACTGGTTGCAGTCATTGTGTAGGCTGTAAAACTAAAACAATGACCTTAATGGTGCTAAAACTCTATGTTAAGCTGAGTGGGATCTTAAGATTGGATGATAATTGTAAGTTTGTCACTACAAGCAACACCTTTTCTATTGCATTATTTCATGGACAGACAGAGATTCTGACTTGTTTTAGTTATGAGCCAAACTCACCTGTATCTGCTCATAAGGTCTGAAATACCTGTAATTTATGAGTGTTGTCCTCAATTCCAGTACTTAGCTTATCTAGCAAAGTCACACACTTATTTTGTCTTTTTGCCTTTCTTTGTCGGAGTTAATTTCCTTACTGATAGGAACTTTTGTCCTGCTAATGTAACAGGCCAATAAGATAATGAACAACACTGCCACACTGTACTTGCCAGAATGTGGTGGCCTAGATCTTTTCTTCCGGACAAATCGACTGAATCATGTGTTTATCCTGAGTATAAATCAATTACAGCAATTATGCTTCACACCATCTGGACTGTGTATTTGTCAATAATGCAATAGAGAACCAAAGTTACACATCACCTCTGGGCAGACATCCACAGTGTTTTTACCCATTTTGTGTGTGTAAATACATCATCATGTCATTGATTGCTTTGAAAAATAGAGATATGATATAGGGTCATAGCCACAACCGCTATAAGTGATGAAATCAGACCATTTATTTGTTGCTGTTATTTTTAGCACAGGTACAACCAGGATTATATTTCATGACTCAGTGACCTCACTGGCAGATTTGACATCGCATGTAAGCCAAGGACTCATGCTTCCACACTTCAAACAATTAGAGTGAGGCAGTCCACTTCCTGTTGTAGGCTGATGCTCCTCAGTCCTGCATGTTTCGTGCCAAATTATACCAGTGTGGACAAACAGAGTAAAGAGCAAAGGGATGATGATTTTGTTTGGTGTAAAATTGGAGCACAGTGCAAACGTGTCAGGAAGCCCTGGGTCATAAAATCATGACAACAATGTGCAAAGTTTTGGGTCTTGTATTGCATTTGAAATGTTGCCAGTCCCCTTTTACTATGGCATATTTCGGCTTCAGGAAGTTATTGAAAAATAAGCAGGAAACTAAAAGATTGTCACTGATCCAGGCTGTTGTGAGGGTAAAAATATGTAGCACATTGTTTAAATATTGCCATACGGAGCATACTCTTAGGCATTGCCTTTCAGGTCCTCAGGCAGCAATGATTCATGCTGGAATAAATAGTTCCTCTATCTTGAAGTGATTCCTCGCTTATTATCTTTCTAATATTTTGCCGTTAGGAATTCTCCATAGCCATTTAGTATGAGCTAGTTAGTAACTCATTCTCTCACTAGCATAATACAGGAACAGGTACAGGAAGCTCTGAGCGTATTAAACTGTCCTCTGATGTTGCTGGGGTTGGGTTGGTATACATTTTGGTTCCAAGAAAAACTAATGTACCACTGATCAAGGATGACTTTCTCATAGTTCTTTGCTTGTTGTTTGTTTACAGCACTGTCACCGTGCTGAAGCTGTTCCCATCGTTTGCATAGCATCATGTAACGGATGCAAGAGGACACAAAAGCTTGGGGTCAGCCGCTGCAGAGCAAACAATATAGAGAAACCAGGTCAGCACTGAAATCTTAGATGTTTACACGAGGGCGTTTATTGATATAAAGCTCAGTCTGAAATACTAGGAGAGTCCAGAAAAAGAAGGGACACAAAAGAGTTTATGTGATATAGGAGCATTTTGAAAATCCTTTACTGACTAATAGTAAGATGACTGTTGTTGCTTTGGGTGTGAATATATTTAACATACAGATTGTTGACATGCCTGACCTGTAAACCTATTTGTTGAACATTAGCTGTAGGTACTGTAGTTAATCTGGGAGGCGCCACTAAGGACTGTCAAAGTGTCATTATAAGTGATACACTTATCAGAATTAGGTTTATTACCATGCAGGTTTGCACAAGGAACTTGCCTTGGTGTTGTGGTGCAAAACAGTCAAAGACATACACACAATTAAGTAGTTTTAAATAATATAAAAACTAATTAAAGGGTATATATTCTAAGTGAGAAGGGCTGCCACATTTTTAAATCCCAACCTATGAGATGTTCTGCTGATCTGAAGAAAACCAAAAACAAACAAACAAAAAACAAACTTTTTATAGGGACCAATATAATATTTAGTACAGCCTTCTGAAAAATGATTGAGATCTTTGTCAGATTTGTTCAGGTTGTTTGTCTACACACGCAGCCCTCCAGCTGAAGGACATGCACAGTGTAGGCAGCAAAATGAAAGGTCATCGTGCCTCCCAAACAGCTCTCAGTTGGCAGCGGGGAACAAAATACTGAACATGTTGTCATTAAATGTAGGCCGCATTGCAGGTAATCACTCATCTGGAGTGCAACTATGTGAGTGTGTGCTTAGTGTGGGACAGTCTGACCTAGATTACTCATATTCAATTTTTGACATAATGATGGATGTCTTTTACATAATCTCTATATGCCTTGCTCTTCAATATGGTTTAAAGGAAAGCTCATAATTTTTCACATCTGTCTTAAAACAATAGTCAGGTACAAAAAAATCAGGTGCACAGTTCTCATTTTGTGCAAAATGTATACCAAAACAGAAGTTAATATTAGTCAAATAACCCTCTTCCAAAGTCTCTTAGTGTCCTCTTTGTGTTTCCATGCTGAGCTGTGGTGGAGAAATAGTATCAAAAGGAGGGAATTTTGAATTAAAAAGACTTATGTTGGAAGATACTCACTTGGTTTGGCAAACTCAGACATCTAAAGCTTCATATTAACTTCAGATAAAACCTAAGACTACATTTTTGCGCAGAATGTTCCCCATCACTTGCATTTGAAGCTTAGTGGCCTGAGGAATTAACATGTTTTAAGACAGAAAAAAAAAACTATTGAAAATCTATTGAAAAGAACCTATCCTTTTAACTATTATACATGTTGTTTAAAGGATATAAATGACCTGTTACATTGTATGATAGTATTTTTGGTGTGTTTTATAGCTGTGCTTGAATGGGTCACATAGACTTATCAAAGCCTTTTGAACCCTGCAAATAATAATAGCCTCTGCTGTTCATGGTCTCCTTTTCATGCTCTGTATTAATCAGTGTGACTCATCTTTGCATTTCAAATCTAGTTGAATCTGTTCATTGCTCAGATCATAACCCTGGGTGGCTGATTGGCCTAGATTTATTGAGCCTTAATTAAAGAGTTTGAATAGGAGCAGACAAATGACCTTTCAGTTGAGTGTATTCGATTCAGAAGTGTCTTCACTGGGAGTCATTTAATCTTCAAAGGTGAATAGATGTTAGAGAGTTGCTCGTTAATGAAGCATAATTAGATTTTGAAAAAAATACTTTTTTTTAAAAAACTGATTTGCAGATGTTTTGAGATTTAGATTTCTCTTTTTTAGATCTTAATAAGTATGTAAATTGAATAAGCCAAGTTATAACTTAAGTATTTACTAAGTGGAGATGAACGCATCACTGTTAAAACAGTTTGCACCACACAAACAAACAAGTCGTTGCATATAGATTAGTTGTTACTAAATATTTACAGCTAAACTAGCTATTGTAACTGTTGTATAAAGTAGTGTGAAATCATATCATTGTATCATATCATATCTCAATTTTAAATATTATATATATGTAAGTGTCAGATGTACATTCATGATATTAGAATCAGTGTAGTGTGTGATTGTGACTGACAGTGTATAATTTATGATCCCTCTGGTATCATTCATTACTTTCTATGGGATATTTCATAAGATTTATAATTAGCTATATTTATTTTATGTGATTTGAGCATGACATAAAAACATAAAAAAATATCAGAACTCAATTAACGATATGTTATTATTATATTTTTTAAATTTTTGTTAGCTAGTTTCACTGTTGTTGTTGTTTTCTCTCTCTCTTCTTTTTTTGCTTTGTTGTAATCATGCTCAGATGGTAGAGAAAAGTCCACAGGTAGGTTACACAGCGTAATCATGATGAGAAAAGATGTACACCAAAAAAAATAAAATATAAAAATTCCCTTTGACAAAAAAAGTTATATAAACAAATACATATTGCATACAGCAGTGGTTTTGTAGAATCAAGGTCTCTGAGTATGTGCACGCATGTGAGCAAGTGCACACACAAATGTGCGTATCGGCCACCTGACAAAAACTGTCCTTGCCGATGTTGAAACCTAACGTGAGCCTTTAATTTAATATATCACTTGGCCCCTTAAATCTGTTATTTTTGGCTTGTTATGCTACGGTTGATTAAACGGTGCTGCAGATGTTTCCTACCAACTGACACATGAGTCTTTAAGTCTTTACTATTTAAGTCATCTATTAAGTTTTAATGTTGCAACCCAATTTAGTAAAACGAGCTAGTAGTTGCTAATAATTTAGGAAGAACTTTACGCAACTCAAGTGCAACCCAATACTGATCCAAACCATTATTTTTCATGTCTTACAAACCAGGCAGCAGATCTCGCACACAAAAACGTCATGACCAGAAAAGACATTTATCCTTACAATGTCACAAGCTGTGCTATTCTGCTGCATTCTTTAAAAATATACCTCATGGCGTTAGTGTCTCACTGGAAAAGGCTCATGAAGCTTGATTTCATTTTCCACGCGGGGGGGCGGAGGATGACACCAAATCCTCCTCTGAATGTAAAACATAACGAAGCCAACATGTCATGGTGGAACATTGTGCCGGGCCTGTCGCCTCCAGCATGGCTGCCTCACAAAGGCCATCAGAGCTCCGCTGAGACTGCACAGAGACAAGGCCTGTCTGTCAGTGCGTGGGTGCATGTGTGTGTGTGTGTGTGTGCACAAGGGGGGAGAGGGGAGAGAAGAAGAGAGATGGAGACAGAAAGAGAGAGGGAGAGCTGCCTACTTAATGCTGACTAGTCAGTTTCTGGCTGTAAGACCAGATGGCCCAGTTTGGCCTCTGATTACTCAGGACATTGTCCAGGTGAGCATTTGTCTGCACAAACACATATGCACAGAAATATGCATATACACAGGAGAATACAAAACCTAATGTCTCTCAAACAATTCAGTTTATAGCCTGAGCCGATTGCCAGTCCTCCCACTCTTCGGGTTAGTGTATGAAAAGAAAACTGTTTTGGGAGAATGGAAAAATGTCAGAAAAAGAAACTTTGTAGAAAAAAAGGGATAAAGAGCTGCACACACTGGAAGCTGGATTTGCAGATGTGCTTATATGGGGGTTGTAAGTGACAGATTTACTTTAGCACATGTAATTAGCATTCATAAGCAGGATATAGAAACATATCTACAATTCACGATTTATTGCTTATAACCCACTATTGTAAGAATATACAGTATTTGGACATTGTAAAGTGTTTATTTATATTTTTGTGAATAAATCCAACCTTTCCCATGAAGCATCCATATATGGTGTATAAGCAGTTAATGAATGATAGGTACAATCATATTAAATTATATAAAATTACACACATGAACAACTCCTTACAGTGTTTGTTATCTGTAAAATAAAGTGCTATCTAACAGGGGTTTGCAAAGATCAAAATAAAAAGTTCTCCAGCGAACCAACCTACATTTGCTCTTCATGTCTTTTCCTATCTCAGGTATAGTAGCTCTTATCTGTCTGTCTCCCATTAACCCCCCTCTTCTTCTCTTTACAACATCTGTCTCTCTTTTTTTTTTTTTTTTACATACCTCCCCTACTTGAACGTACGTCTCTTCACCCCACTCGTCTTTTGTTGTTAGGGCTTGTACCTTTTCCTGCCATTTTATTGGTTTGCTTGTGACACACCACCACTGGGAACGCAGCCACAAAAGATCAAACACACGCCTATAACTACACATGAAGCGGCTGACCCTTCCTGGCACTTGACAAATACGGCGCCATGTGACCTCTCTGTCTGTTTACATTAGCTTCCTGTCCATGATCAACAGTCAAACATGGCTGTGTCTGACAACATTAATGCCCTGTCACATAAGTGACATAGCAAAATAAACACATAGGAAATCCTAAGATTAAAGATTATACTGTAATTATCCCAGCTGCATATTATCGTCCATATATCTGTTATTATCCATTCCTCATTCAGTCCATCTATCCTTCCACCCATTGCATGACCTAAAATGTAGTCTGTATTGTTTCATAACACACCTAATATTTACTCATGAAATTAGTGCAAGAGCAATTCAGCTGGTCTGCGCCATCAGTCCTGTACTGTTATTTTAGAAGTGCATTGACCCCGCACACACACACACACACAGACACACTCCTTAGCAGCTCGTTCAGGCTATTCGTGACAATAGGGCCTTGTCCCAGTCCATTTCCTGACTCAGAGAAAGGGACACTTTCCGGGGATTCTTCTGCCGCCTTGCCCTCGTCTATGATGAAACACACTCACGCAAATACACACACATTCACGCCCAGTTTACGACTAAGCACACCCAGGGGACAATACAATTATTCGATTTAATTTCACTTTAATTAGTCATATGTCGTCACAATTGTGACCGGCTTTGTTGGTGGACAATGAGCCTCCTTGTGTCCTGTGCACACTGGCTGGAGTTTCAATTCTGATATGATCAAAGCTGGTTGTCCTCTTACGTAAAGTATCCCGCAAGTTCCGTACTCACTGAAGAGCTGCTAAACCACAGGAAAACAATAGTTTCTTATGCTGCCAATACAAAAGTCTGTTAAGAGTTCTCAATGATATTTTTCATATTTTATTTTTCCTACTTTCTCAGAGTCAGACACATTCGTGCATTTTGTTAGCTTCTTCTGAATTCATCAATTTCTTTGGGATTGAGTCCCAGTTCCTCTCAGTCACTGGCAAAACTCTTAAAACTCATTGAAAATGGAGGTTCAATGGAAATATCAAATCAAACTCCCCTCCAAAAATCCCCTCCTGTGTACATGAGCTCAGAGAGAGCCACAGCAGATCATTACAGTACAGTATGAAAGTCCCCCTCCACTCAAAAATGGGTTATCCTTATTGTTACTGCACCTGGATGTTTGACTTTCACTTTGCAGATTGTGCAGAGTTTGAAACTAGACAACTGTTTCCACATTTATCTGCTGAGGGGGGGAATGTTTTTCAATGCTCACATTAAATCAGACTTTAAGAAGTGTATGTGTACCTACGAGCGTGATTTGTGACATCACAAGTTCGAAAGCCAATATGGTCCAACATGCAACAATTCTGGAGGGGATTAAAGCATCTGAAAACATATTTTCTCAATCAGCTTTTCATTATGAGGAATGTGGACTTATATGAACACAGAATTTTCATTTACAGTTTTGTTTATTTCACATTAGAGAGTAGAGATTCATGTGAGGAGAGATCAGTTGGGAATCCTGGTGACAGTTGTGGGGTTGGATTTTTTCGGACTGTTTATCAAATCTTATCAAACCACATCCTCACAGTCCTCGTGAAGCAGATTAGGAAGTTTATTTTCTGAGCTTTAGGTTTGATTGTTGTTTATTTAGTCATGAATATTAAATGTTACATAGAGACACTCAAGATTTTAAAGTTTTCTCCTCTCCTCTCCTTCCCACCTCTTAGCTAATTGAATGATTTAGCATTAAGAACAAGAAAAGTGGGTGTGTGTATTTGTCCCGTGTGTGTGTGAGTGTATTGCGTAACCCACTGTTTGAGGAGTGCTTGAAAAGGAAGTAGAGCACTTGTCCTAGGGTGCTGTCAGTTGTGCCACCGAAACCAACTGTGGGATTAAATAGAGAGAGAGAGGGAGGGAGAGAGAGACACATAAAGAAAGAGGGTTGTGTAAATGCACAGCAGGGCCTCACAACACCCGAAGGCCAACCATCTTTTGGCCTACTGGGATGCTGTGCTCAGGATGCAACAGGGAGATGAGGGGAGGAAGAGGAAGGAAGGCAGGCAGGCAGGCAGGCAGGGAGAAAGAAAGTGGGAAAGACAGAGGGATGAGTGGGCTGAAGATTCACGCACTTCTGAGAAAAGAGTTGTACACAAAAGGAAAAGATGGATGTGAGTGATGGATGTTGAGCAAAAAGAAAACAGTGAGTCAACAGCATTTGTTCTATAGCTTCCCACTGAAATAAATTTAATCAACAATGTGTGATGTGACATTCAAAATAACCACTGCATGGCCTGTAGACCAACAGGAAGACTGTGTATATTCTAGGCTGAAACTGGATTGGTTTATGTAGGATTAACTCTTTTATATTACCTATTCTAAGTGCATTTGATATGATATTTGAGATTTCCCATGATGTCTTCAAAGCCAGGGAAAATTAAACCTGTGTGTCATTTTACCTTTTTTTTTTCTCTGCATATTGTGAAATGTTGTTGCCATTGAGTCAGCTGGTCAGCCAAAGCTGATCCCCACAACTATACTGGACATATTGTAATGAATTAAGCTTTCAAAATTCATGGTCTCATGCCAGTTTAATTACATTACATCTTTGCCTTTCTAAATGCTTTGAGAACAGTAATATTGTAAATATATTGTTTGTTTTGTATAATGTTGGGTTTAACGAGCATTTAAAGGCATTGAAAACCCATTTTCCCAATTAACTTCTTACAATGAGTGATGGGGTCTTATATAAATGCACTACTTTCTGCCAAAATTCCTTTAAAATTGCTTTCATTTAAAGATCCCCTCCAGACATGTCTTAAATACATGTAAAATACTCTGCTTTCAGTAATAATTTGTGTGTGATTTTGTTTTTACACAAGAAAAGTTCTATTACCTAGTTAAAAACTCAGAATTGATGAATATACAAATATTTTTTTCATTTCAAAAGTTTAACTACTGGACACAAGATGTCTCCTCCTTTGTTGTAAAGAATCCTCAGTGTTTGTGCACTGGAGGCTTCAAGTTTCCACATCACACTCGTGGAAGTTGCATACTGGACCCCGACTGGCACCAAACTTGTGATGTCACAAATCCTGCTGGTATGTTG
Organism: Thunnus thynnus; assembly: GCF_963924715.1. Lineage (NCBI taxonomy): Eukaryota > Metazoa > Chordata > Actinopteri > Scombriformes > Scombridae > Thunnus > Thunnus thynnus. Next base: position 14,962,593 of record NC_089534.1, read on the forward strand.
TATGTCCTGCAAACTTTAGATTTGATTGTTGCTTATTTAGTCATGAATATTCAGTGTCGTAGTGTTGTAGTTTTTAGGGGCTTTAAGTCTTGTTTTTGCATTAATTTATTTTGCTGTATAAATGTTTGACTCCATCAGAGTGTCAGACACTTGGACTAATTTCACCCCGCCAGTAGCTTTATAACCCCATAATTTATCATTTATATTTTCAACTGTGCAATACTGAGTTAACAGTACAATAATTTTGTGCAATAGTTCAATATTCTGGTGTATATTTCTTTTCATACTGCATTTATACTGTATATTTCATCTAATATGTATTTAGTTATACTATTCTTGCTTTTAACACATTTATAGATCCCATTTCTCAGCCTCATTTTTTACATTGTAGTATAAATCACATATTTTACATATTTCTTATCTTTCTAATTTTCTATTTTTCTTATAATTTCTCTATACTTTTATATATTTCCCTTCTAGGATGTGAGCAGCTGTAACATGACCCAATTTCTCCTCAGGGATCAATAAAGTATTCCTGATTCTGATATGTAGGATATCAGTAGCTTGCAGTACAAACATAATCAGTCATATATCCAGTAAATCAGCAACAGAAAACCAGCAGTGAAAATACATACAGTGTTCTTATCTGTCCTGCTTTTTCATATTGCACCATGCGATCGGTTGAAGCCCACTCTCCTGCCTTTGTGGTTTGATGCGGTGTAGTCATTCTGTACACATCTTTTCTGTGGGAGGCCGAAAATGAACAAAGCTCTGTGTGTCTGATTGTTTTGGTTCTCATTTGACTGGTGGCTTTGGTATGCATAATGGTGGGATGTTGTGTGTGTGTGTATGTATAACTGTGTGTGTATGACTGAGTGAATAAAAGACAATTTCAGAGAGGGAAAAGAAGGAAAAAGAAAAGGTCAACTTACTGTTTCTAGTTAGAAAATTGTGGAATCAATCTGAATTGATCCACAGTATTAAAATGTATATCTTGCTACATATGACTGCAGGCATCAGTGTTACAACCTCTGTGCAGCTTTTTTATGTTTAAGTTTATAGGTAACTCAGTTAGAAACACACATCATGTGATATTTCGTTCCAAAGAGAGACCTGATGCACTTATATAACCCTGTCTCATCGGGTCCTTAACCTGCTGCTTTCTGCAGTGTCCACATTTCATCCACTAACAGACACAGCATTAAAGATGTTTTTCACACAAGGATTTCAATCAATTGACCTTATTTCCTCTGACTGACCTGCAGACTCCCCTCCACTGGTCTGTTCTGATTGGCTGGGTTGCACAATAACAAAAACTTTCACGTGCGTTGAACTGGTTGGTTGCGCAGTTACTTCTGGTATATTCTGGTATTGTGTTTCGGGGCTCCAGTATTTTCCTATGTTTTTTCACGTGTTTGACTGTTTGTGTATTTTTTGCAAGACCGTTTAGGTGGGTGTGAGAGATTTGATGGGCATGTGTGTCCAAATCATGGCCTCTCCTCCTGGGCATCCAATAAATTATTAACTAATCTCTGTAACCACATACAAGTTGTCACGTCGCACACAGCCTCCCAAAACACTCAAAGAACAGCGTTGATGTCATTACTGTAGGTGACATTATTTACTGTTTATGTACAAATACTGTATAAAGGTGGAAGGGAGGAGGGTTTAGTGAAAAAGAGGGTGGGAGGTAAAGAGGGAGGGGTGGTAAATGTTTTGGTTTTGACGGGGGAGTATGAGGAAAGTGTGTGTAAGGTTTAGAGCAGCGTGGAGCCAGAGTCTAAACATACTGGAGGAAGTGATGTGTGTACGCCCTTTAATGCGTATGAATGAACAGTGACTAAGGTTCCTATAATACAAATGCACACACACACATATCGGAGAGGGTCATGAACGTGCAGCTGTTTGCGGGTTGGACGCTTGTGGCATGTTGTGTTTACATTCTGTGATAAGATGTGAAACTCTTTCATTGAACATATTTTGCAAACTAAAACACACTGACTGAATTGTAGCTTGTGTTATTCATGCTCTAATTTACGCTAATTTGGAGGCTTGATGTGATCACTTCTGCTTCATTAGAAATTCTGCAAGCAACAACAGCAGCAGCAGCGGCAGCTGGAAAAAGCAAGAATGAAACTTTCTGTTAAAACAGAAATCACAGAGGCTGCAGCATCACAATGATCACATTCCACTTAATGATGATATATTTGCATTACTGTAAATCCTGTACTGGATAGTGTTAGAGTTTTGTCTTTATGCAATGTTTGATTGTGAAAGAACAATATTCATTTTCAGCATGAACTTGAAGTTAATGATAATACACAATAGCTGCCATGTTACAATTTTTTGTCCCCACCAGCATACAGGATATGTACCCCTAATACTCCTAATACAAAAATAATAATCTTGAAGCAAAAATAATTTACATATTAAATAATCCACTTCTGAGTAATTCATGATGGGCACGAAATCACAAAGGAGGCTTTGTGAACTCTCTTATCACAAAGCCTGAGTCAGTATGAAATGTACTGAAAATAAGTGGGGATTAACAGAGGAAAGATCAAAAGACAATAAGACAGGAGTGGTCTTCAACTCTTCATGGAATGACAGAGGCTTTGTGCTTCCTCTATCTATTTAAAGTGCTGTGTTGACCACAGGGTTGAGAGTGTGTATGAGTGAAAGTGTGTGTGTGTGCTTTCCAGTGGTTAAAGGTTATGGTCTGTATAAACAGGGAAGGGATTTGTGCATCAGTTCTTTCCTGACTCTTTAGATTTCTAACTCGCTGCCTCCTCCATAGATGGCATCAGATTGTGTGTGTGTATGTGTGTGCTCGTGTGTGACCTGCAGGACAGCGACTCAGACTGCTGTCTCCATGGCGAGGGCTGCTTCCTGTCATCGGAAGGCTGAGCTTCCTGTGCTGAGGGTGCTGTTACAGTTTGTGTGTACTGTTGATGTCTAATATTGGATCGTTTTCAGCGCCACGCAGGAGACGAAATTCATACATTCAAAAAAAAAAATAAGCAGAAGATAAATGTCATATCTGTGTAGTGGTGGTGGTACATTCTACTTCAAGACTAAAATGTGTTTGACGAGCATGTACGTCTTAAAAGCAAATCTGAATATACTCCTGACCCACATTAACTGGCAATTCTTTATACTATTGTTTGCATGGCAGCAGGTTGGGGGAGACAGAACAGCATAATAGCATCCGGGAAACAAATTTCAATCGACAAGAAGTCCTGTACACTCTGCCTATGACTCACCCTAGCCTTCAGATTAGACGCCTGCTTGCACGAGACCAAAAAGATAGAGCTGAAATGAGTCGAGCCAGGCGGGTGAAGTTTGGGGCGAGGCTAAAGGTGGAGGAAGCCTCTCAAAATAGCAAATGCAGGCCAAAGCCATTGTCTGAGCTGTTCCAGTGTCTGTTCTTTTCCTCCTGCAGACTACCCCATCCCTGTTTGCCCCACCCCTGCACTACACTAACTGGACAGTAGACACACAGGCACCAGGGGGGAAACTATTCTGCTGCACGCCATTCTTTGAGGATAGCTATTGTAAAGTATTGGCAAAGAACAATGAGTAGCTTTCATAAATTTTGCAGATGAGTATGCCAAATGTAAACCCTAACATTTGATAGTTTATTGCACATATGTCAGTATTTACATCATGTTTTAAACAGCATTTTGAATTTACGAGTGTTTATGTACTTGCAGTCTGTGTCATTGTGTTGTTGCATGCGTCTTCAGTATAGCAATACATTTCAGATTCAGTGCAATATACAGCGTCTTTAATTAGTAAAATCAATCCAGAGTTTGACACTGAAATCCCCCGAGCACCACACTAGAGTCATCATTAGAGGCATGATGGGAATTCCCCTGACCTTTTAAGTTGCACTCTTCTACACTAGAGTCATGACTCATCGCCATTGCTTATATAATGAATACAAATGCACACAAACATAGAGACGTTTTGCAATGTGGGGACATTTTTGTAACTTTTCATACTGAAGGTAATTTAATTTAGTTGAAGATTTCTGTTCATGGGTTGCAGTGCTAACAAGGTAGCAGTAATTTCACTCTCAACACAAACCTGAACAGCAAACCAGGCTGCGAAATCACTGCTGCCATGTTCACATTCCCATGATGTCATTTTTGGAATAAACTGGAAATAATTTTTGGACATAATGCACAAATACTTCAAGGTACCATGTGGAGTTTTTGACCACTAGTAGCATTATGGAGCGATGTTTTGAAAAGTGGGTCCCAGTTTTGTTTGTAGCACAGGTGCACGTGGGTGATACACAGTCTCACTGATGGTTTGATACAATGTAGGTTTCAAATTGACTTTTATGAGGAAGAAAATGCATTCAACACATTTATAATTCCTCAATGATATACAAAAGCCTGTGATTGCCTAAATAGAAAAGTACATCTCCCAACACATTATGCCACTGGCTTGCCTGTAGTCCTTCTCTTAAAATGCTCACTGTCCAGCAGATGCATTGTGTTCCATTTTTTAAGAGTCTGGGATGTTTTGACTGTCTGTTTGACATTTATGACTGACAAAGTGGAGGCAGAAAAGTGCTGATGGCCATCTGACATTTCTGCCTCTTTTAGGAGTCTGTTTACCTGTTTTCTTCTCTCATAGCCTTTAGTTAGGAACAAATTTTGGTGAAATAGTTGTTGCAAGTGATTCTTGACATAAATGTCATGCATTTCAGTTACATAAACGTCAGCGAATGCCAGGAATGCCATCCACATACTGCTCCACGCAGGATAAAGTATGCACTGAAACTTATTTGACCCAGGTCTGATATAAATCAGAAGTCATATGGCCAAGCAAGTCTGTGACTGCAGCTCTGCGGTATCTGATGAAACTGTTCTTCTGACAGCACTTGACATTTCAGTCAGCCAGTCAGCACAGTGCTGCTCCCTGCATGGTGAGGCAGTCAGCATCTTTACGTAATAGCTGATATGTATCAAGCAGAACTAAGAGAGAGATGCAGAGTGGCAAGATTGCAAAGAACACCCACACTAACTGAAAGGAAGAGCGTGCGTGTGTGTGTGCGTGTGTGTGTGTGCGTACGCTACCACATCTAATCTTCCCATATAAGAAGCATTGGATATCAGAGCAAAAATATACGGGATGAAGGACAAAAGCATGTTTTCAAGCAGAAAGTTGCTGCCTACTTGGAGATTAGATAAAAGAGAATAAACTCTGAGCACAGAGGTGTCGTTCTGAATTGGAAACCAACCACTGAAACCACGACTGAGCTGTACTCAAAAATAGTTGTTACATTTTTCTTCTCTGACAATGTAGATGGTGTTGGGTAAGTTGTCAGTCACAGAAAGGAGAAATAAATCAACTCCAAAATACTTTCCTGTGATTGTTTAAACGTTATGACTCATTGTATTGTCCTATGAGGTGAACTATACCCATCTGGCACAGGAGGAGGATAAATGAAACTCTGTAAGAGAACTTGCAAATAGCATCTGTCTCATTTTGGCAGCTGGTTTAAAAACTGTCTTCCTTCTCCAAGCTAAAAGTAGTCCACACACACACACACACACACACACACACACACACACACACACACACACACACACACACATACACACACACAGCAGCCAGAGACACATGGGTGTTTGTGCTGTATTAATTGATATTACAATGAAAAACAAAAATAAGACTTTCCATGTAATGGTTAATAAATCATTTACTAATTAATAAGAACAAATTTTGGGTTGCTTGGTGTTTGTTTGGTTACAAAAAATGAGACTTTGACTGATTGGATAATATGACATTTTGGAAAAGCGCTGCAGAGGATCTGGACCAAAATCTCTATATTAAAACTAATTAAGCCTTAATTAATGGATTACCAACATGTATAACTGCTTTATTATAAAATGGAAGTCATAAACACCAGCCATAGTGATTTTTCACAACATACCAACCCAAAATTGCTCTTATTAGTGCTTATAACTGATCTTTAAGGCATTAGTAAAATTATTTATTAACCATTTATAAAGCCGTTAGTTACAACTTAAACCCTTTATAAAAGGTGCCTTATTAGAAAGTGAATAAAGTAAATATAGTTGGAGAAAAAACAGGTTTGCCAAAATGTTGTGATGTCACTGTTATGTCTTCCACATACAGTACATATCTGCCCTGTCTCACATAAATGGTCCTCCACTCCAAAGACAAACGCAACGTGCTCCTATGAAGCAACTGAGGCAATGATGTAACAACGGTGTAACTACAGCAATAGCCTTTAGCATGAGTGTCCCTTTCACAAAAAAAAAAAGGGCGTCAAACCGTGATGTTAATGTTCACTGACAGAGTGGCAGAGAGAGAGAAAGTGCAAACTGACAAAACAATTGAATTGAAATGTTATATAACCTCATGGTGTGTGTGTGTGTGTGTGTGTGTGTGTGTGTGTGTGTGTGTGTGTGTGTGTGTGGGGTAGACATTCGCTGACACTCCCTTCCTATCTTATCATTCACATTTAGTACATGCAGACTTGTTCTAACCAACATTTTTTTAACAAACACAAATACATGTGATATAAGGGAGATGGAAGAAGTTTATCTGATATTAGATCATACAACCATACACACATTTTTTTTTTGCTGTTTGACCTCCTTCTCTCTTGTATCATTCTCTTTTATCCAGCTTTATTTAGCCCCATCTGTGTCTATCTAAGCTTAGATATAGACATATATAATTCTCTGTTTCTCAGTAAGAATACAAGTGCCCAGAGCACACTGCTGATTTATGAATGTGTATCTTTGCCGGGAATACTGGCTGATCGCCAGTCCAGAGAAATTAATTACTCTGTCAGTTGGACGCAACATGCAAGACCGGGGAGGAAGACGAGGGCGAGGAGGGAAGGAAAGCAAAAGAGGACGCTGATGTAGGCAGGGAGGAAAGGAGATGAGATCAGGGGAGAAGAAATGAAAGGGAGGGTATACGGTACGGTATATCATAAAAAAAAGCTTAAAAGGAGCTAATGACTATGAAGAACAGAAAGGGGAGAATGTCGTAGGATCAGCAGCGAAGATTTGGGCCTTGATATCAAACAATTTGGAGGAAAAATGAGGACAGGAGAGTAAAATACAGAAATAGAAGCAAGGGAAGAAGAGAAATGCTTGTTGACATTTGAGAATCAATTAGTAAGGGGTGATGAGAGGAGAGGGAGAATAAGAGGAGACAGAGCACACACACAGTCAGGCAATCAGTAGTAATAACGGTAATGTCAATGTCACATCTCTATCCCTCTTTCTCTTTGAGACAGATCTGACTGCTCTGTATGCAAGACGTGTCCCACTTCCCCTCATCTGCCCTCTGTGTCTGTGTGTGTTGTGTACATGCGGATGCATGGGCATACCAAGATGATTCAGTCACTGAGTAGTTTCACCAGACCACCAGTCCACAGACCTGTCCTGCGTGCTCATTGGTTCGAGAGATGTGCCGTCTCAGCCAATGAAACCGCAGCAAGATTTTATGGCCAGGGTGATGTGTGCAGTCAATTTAGGTGTGTGTGTGAGAGAAAGGCAGAGAGACAGCCAGCAAGATAGATAGATGGACAAAAAGGAACATCCGTCAACAAGACTGTGTATGTAGAAAATGTTGTTTGTGTCAGTGTAGAAATTTTCCTCAGGCTATGAAAAGAGAAGATACACTTTATAATGACACATTAAAAGCAATCCTACTCCTTCTTATGAGGCACCACCAGTGATCAGCACATAGCACTTCTTCTCTTTCCCCTTACTCACGCCGGTTAATGGTTAAAGAAGCAGAAAGAAACCCCTCAGGAGTCCCATTGCAGGGGTCAAAGAACCACAGTCTGCAGTCAGTGTAGGCTGTGCTGCTTCTCACAACATACCCTCTTCTCTGTGGGTTAACTCTACAAAGTTAGGGCAGATCCTCTCACAGTGCAGGTCTAAAAAGCTATGTAGTTAAGTCAAGGTGAGCACACTTCACAAAAATGAACAATTGGATAGCTCAGGTGTATGTGCCATGTTAGGAAATTACATTCATGTGAAACCATTCCACATGAATTTAGGTTATATTCATGAAGATTTCATTTAACATTTTTAATAATAATTATGGCCATCATGTTTCCAGCCACAGTCATTCAGTATATTTGCATTTTGTACCTCTCTGTACACCGTAGTAGGATTTCCACCTTGTCCACCTTGCCCATGTGGGAATTAAACTGTGCACCCACGTACAAGGGAAAACAATTTATGCATACCAGACATGAAGCCTTTCACATAATGCAGAAGTGTTGCTGACTGTCTTCTTTAAGGTACGGGCTCATAGTCTGCCGTTCAACCAAACTGTCCCACACTTTGTTCTGAAAAATTATGTGATGTGGGTAATAAATAAATATTGATCACAGCAATCACAGACTGTCAACAGTCTGTAGGAGCACACTACAGTTTTCTAGTCTGGTGGTGTAATATTATGATAATGGTGATGAAACCCACTGGAATAGTAACTTCTCCATTTTGAAACACAGTGTAAAATAGTAAATGGTAAATGGACTGCATTTATATATCGCCTTTCTAGTCTTCTGAATACTCAAAGCTCTTTTTACATTACGTGCCGCATTCACTCATCACACACACATTCATACGCTGATGGCATGGTGCCAAGTTGCTAATCAAGCTGAATTCTGAAGTGCTAGTCTGACTCACCAGATGTAGATTGTGAGTATAAGCCTGCCATTGGTTAACTATTTTAGTCAGCATTTTCCCCTCTTCCGCTATCTGCAGGTCAATGTTTTCAAAATCCCCGTTGCGATGTGAAACAACAACAACCACAGAGCTAGCAACCTACACACTGAAAATGGCAAGTCATGTTTGTCTTTTTTGTCAGTAAAAGTGATATAACATAGTCAGCATACATCTTTTACTGTTTTACGTGGTAGTTTTCTTTTGCAGCCATTTTTCATGCCAGTGCTCAAACAAGTTTCCCCCCAAAACTATTTTGCAAAGACACTGTCGCTGCATCCTGGGCTTAGCACTGCCCAAGATGCTTGTGATTGGTTTAAAGAAATAAAAACAAGCCAGAGTGTTTTTTTCCCCTATTGCAGAATTGATAGTGGGTGCAGCCAGACCGTCTAATTTTAATGGAAATGTTCAGTACCAATGACATATTGTCATATAATACATAATGACATAATATTATATTGTATTACCATAAATATAACCCTTCATTTACCTTTAAACAACTAAATGTTGAACTGAAAATGTTGGCATCGAATATTTTAGCAGAATGTTCTGTCTAATATCCAATGAAGAAAAATACAATAAGGGCAGTATTATGCTTAACCTAAAGAGTAATTTGTCAAAATAGTTGGTAATGAAAGTAATTTGTAGTAGATACAGTTGGTGTTGAAGGACACTGCAGTCAATAGTCTACTGTTGGATAACTAGTGGGCAGTTGATACAATTTCTTAATGACTACAGTAGCTGTGTACATAAAGCTACGAGCAATCTCATTTGTTCAAGCCAACCTGTCCTCAAAAGAAAAACGATAGTGTTGGCCGAAAATTCAGCCGGAAAAAACAACCTATAGTTACATTTGAGTGACAGGTGCCATCTAGCAACTGTAATGATTATGACCCAGAGAAATGACGCAGTTCAGATGACATCATTATAAGGTGACAAATTTCCATAATCAGAGGTGGCAGGTTGGGTGGATGGCTAGATAGATAGATGGCAAAAAGTAGATGTGCAGGAGACCACCGTTCACTTCCTGTTTCCGACCATGAGTCAGGACAGTCTTTTAGAAAACCGTAACTACAGTTGTTGTGGTGTTTACTGTTGCCATGACAACAAAGGTTGTCTAACTTTAAGGAAGTAGTAACTTTAACCCACACCGCATTTCAAGTGATCATTTTAACCCAAACCAGACCTTAACCACAGCGATGTCAAACCATTAAACATAAACAGAAACGAGGCAACATATTAGAAAAAGCTCCTGTGGGTTGTTCTGGGGTGCACGGTACAATCAACTTATGTAGTCGTTTAATTAGGAGGATGTGTTGGTTCAAGCAGTGTTCAAATACCACAGGAGTTAAAGTACATGTCACTTAAGATTAATGCTAGACTTTGGGACAAGAAGAGGAGTACATCTAAATTGTTCTGTTCAAAGTTTGAAGTGCTACTACAACAAGAGAGGACAACTGCGTTACACAACTATGCTGTCAGACTCACTTTGTGGAATCTGAAAAACCAACAGACTACCATCACAAAAAGAGTTTATTGCCAATTTGTCTGTTACTGGTAAAGTTGCAGGCAGGCAAATGTCAGTTCTATGGCTTTAGAGTTTGTATTAACCCCTGTTTCTTGGCCACAGTGGCCTACATTGGGCCTACACTTCAGGATAAGCAGATGCTACAAAATAACTGAGTGATTCATCACAAATCTCATATATCCTTTGCCAAATAAATCCTGAAAATCTCACAAAGTCACATTGAGTCTTTAGAGAGTGATTTGTTTGGTATTGCCAGCATTATCCTTGTCATTTTCTTTCTTTCTGGTATTTTTGTTTTTCACTGTTTTTCGTCTGGAGAGTTTTTTTTTTTTCTTTCTCCTTCAGCTGAGTATTCCCTGGAACATGGCCGAAACATTTCCATTTCAAAGCAGCACCAGAATGAACGTCTCCAAATCGGTGTGTGTTTATGTGAAAGTGTGTGTATGTATGCGAATGTGTATGTGCACGCACTTGTGTGTGTGTGTATGTGTGTGTATGTGTGTGCGCGTGTGCATCAGAGTGTGAGTTTCTATGTGTGTCAGGCTGCTGAACTCCATGACGAGGACAGCTCTCTGAAATTTGCTGCTCAAATGCTCAGTGACATCTCTGTTTGCCTCGTACCCAAAAGCAAAACTGTTATCTTTTATACACTCTTCAAAGGCAAAACAAATCAAATGGGAGGAGGAAATGCACCTTCTTCCCTAGAGAGGAAGTAAGTGAGGTGAATACAGGACAGAGTTAAAAACAAAACAAGTTGTCAGCTAGTGTCTGTCCATTATTCTTTGCCCTCATTTTTGTTGTGTGTATATATGTGGTTTGACTACCACTTACAATTGACTCAGTTTCATTGAAGAACCTACCCACCCGTTTCCTCCAATTATCAGGCATCACTGTAAGCCAGACTGATGTTTTAAGTGCTATCAGACCAAAACTAATTGAGCACAAATCTTGATAGTCATTAGAATAACCACTCTGCGTGTGTATGTACTTCAAATGCACATTATGTGGGCATAGGCGAGACTAATGTGAAGATAATGTTCTCAAGCATGAAAGGATTATGTGCCGATAATACAAATTCGACGCGCCATTTTCACCTGTTCATCGCTCAGAAAGTAAAGCTGAGGTATGAATCGTTGGCAGACAAAAAGACTTTTACATAACAGCTGACCATTATCCTAGGGAATCTTTTTTTTTCTAATTATATTTTTAAAGTGTTTTTTCTTACCTTTATGTCTGCAGTGGCTTCCAAGTATTTTATACTGTTATGATGTCAGATGTCCATGAAAAACATGGGGTGAAAATATGTAAAATTCTCCCTGAAAGTCAAAAGCGTAGGCTTCAGCCTGCTCTGAATGCTTTGTTTGCAATGTTATCTCTACTTCCTCCTTGTGATGATGTCAGATTGTTATCACATGCCCACAAACAGCCATCTGTTCTGTAGCCCTTTGTTAAGTTTGTTGCTAACGTTTTTGCATGGGTTGTTTGTGCTGTCCACTCACATATTCCAGATCGGATTCAGGCTTGAACATATATGGATGCATTTGAGAAAATTCCATATTGAGTAAAGAACAAGAAAAAGAGGGGCTGTTTCCGGGAGCTGGCCAATCAGAACAGAGTGAGGAGGGCCTTAAAGAGACAGGAGCTAAAACGGCCTGTTTCACCCAGAGGCTGAACTGAAGGGCTGCATAAAGGGACAGTATAAGATAAATAAGGAGTGTTTTTTGAACTGTAAATCATTCAAAGATATTCCAGTAGAGCCCAAGTATTAAAATATAGACCTGGAAATGTAAATCATATGTCCCCTTTAATTAGTTTACCATGTGTGATAGGGTAGCAGCCATTGTTCAAATAAATGATTAAATGACCTTTTCATCCAGAAACTAAAGAATGCATTCTCCATGCTAAAATAAGACACCAGATATAACATTAATTTGAAATGTCTGACACATCTTTATCTGTTACCAACTACTTAAATAAGGCATACATTTCATGATTCACATGATCTTTTTGAGTTTGAGACTTGTTTTCTCTCACTTTACAGAAGATACATGTGTATTTAACACATTATGCTCAGTTCACAAGATGTTTTCCTTTGCAATTTGCTGAACAAAACTGAACACTTGCCAAAAAAAGTAAATTGTTCATGAACATTTTGAGGCTTAATTTGAGTTTTTTGTTCCCCCATATAGCCTCAGCTGAAATCTGAAGGTGCGCACCTTCATCATTCATTCATTGACTGAAAGTTGTTTACAAAAGTTAATGTGTGAATGTGCATATGTGTGTTTATATAGATGTGTGTGTGTGTGTGTGTGTGCTCTGAAGAGAAATAAGCAATGTGTAGCTGGGTAGTGGAGGTGGGTGTAATATACTGTAAGAGCCTGAAAACCCCCAGTGCATAGATGCATATGAAACAGGGAGTAAAACATTGAGCCTGAGAGATGAAAGAGAATAAGGATGCAGTAAAAGATGAAGTGTTTCTCGCCGGGGGCTGCAGCTCAGCTCACTGTCTTTCTCTGCATTTTCCCTGTACAATAAGTTTATATTTTCAACTTATTTTACATATTTTCCTCAACACTGGCAAGTTTGGGCAGAAATTGATGTCATTGTCTATTTGTGCTGTACAGTTATGATACATTTTTGAATGAAAATATTTCAGTTAAAATGCTAAATAAAAGAAACAGGTGAAAGCCTCGCACTTATTAAGAGGATGTACTGATCCTTGTTGGTACAAAAGATCAGCCCACTTAACCCCTGAGGCACCGGCATTGAATATTGTCCTTCTCAACCAGGACTTTTAGCCTGAAAGGAATTTAAAGGACAGGAAATACCAAGAAAAAGAAAAATGTTTACCCAGACGTTTGGGGTTCATCTATTCAGACGAGAGCACAACTGATAACGTATCACAGTCAGCATCCGCATGACTGTGGCACGGAATTTAACACATCTCACAATGGCACGTTAATGCTAAATTCTCGATAAGCCCCTGTTGCGCGAAAGGAAATTCAACTGCTGGTTCACAGTTTTTCTAGTCTGTCTTGAAACAATAGTTAGGTGCCCAAATGAACCCTGACACATGTTTTTTCTTGCTGTAATCTTTCCTCTTGTTCATACTGGCCATTAGAAGACCCCTTCATAATATACTTTCAATATAAGTGATCGGGATAAAATCGTCAGTCCTCCTTCTATGCAAAAATGTATTTAAAAGTTTACTATCTAAAAGTTTACTATTTTTAGTGCCAAACTCCATCTTTTTGTTGCGATTCTTCCACCACAGCTCAACAAGAAAACACTGTCCGTTGAGTCACGAAGAGGGAAGATATTGACTTGATTTGACTGTTCTGGGTGGCCGAACCCTCATATTATGTTCAAATAAACTTTTAAAACTTTTAAATGGATTCAAAACATGGGCTGTGGATTTTGTCCCCAGTCACTAGCATTGCATTTTGAAGGGGATCTTCTAACGGTTAGTATTAACAGGAGGAATGATTACAGTGAGCAAAAAGCAAAACCTGTTTCAACCTGTCTCCCCCTTCTGGCAGTGAGAGTAATAACAAAAAACACTGTCAACCTGCGTTTACGTCTTAGGCTCTTCTGTAGCCTACTCTGTCGCTACTGTTGTGACTGTAAAATGGTGGATAAATTGTTGTTGAGTGTCACATGTGAAATGACTCGTTTCACTATCAGAATTCAATCCATTTGGTCCAATAACGCTTGGAAAGTTTGGAAGAGCCGCACAATTAAATAAGTTTATCCCCATTCAAGTTAGCGGAGATTTAAAAACTCTGTATACTGTGAAATACAGAGAGATTTACCTGGCGGTGACAGACTTAATAAACATTGTGTGAACTCGTTTGGCAAGAGTTTGAATGTAACGAATGTTCATTTATATGTAAAAGTTCCACACTGCTGGTTTAAGTGCATTGTGAAAGATATTTCTTCATAATCTGCCTTTTCCCCAAATGACTTTAAAAAACAATCAGGGAACAAGTATGATGAATGTGCTGCATACAGTTTGTTACAAGGCCAATATATAGTCCAAATAAGATAAGAAAATATTGACTCTCCTGGCATTACAGTGTGAATTAACAGTAAATTGTACCTACTCTGGCTTTTACGTTTCAGCATGCGCAGGTGTAAATATTTGGTTTGCGTGCTCTTGGTTAATATAGTGTTAGCTTCTACTGATGTGTGTGTGTGTGTGTGTGTATGTTGGGAAAAGAGAATCAGGCCACATCCCCTGGGGAGACAGACTGAGGCTCATATCCAATGCTCTTTATGAAAGAGAGCTGTCCTCCCTGTCAGATCTCTCTATCTCTCTTCCTCTTCTCCCCGTGCCTTCATCTCTCTCTTCTCTTTATATTCATCTTTTTTCTTTTCTCTCACATCTACTCCCCCCCACCCCTCCCCTTTTCTCCACCCTTCAGCACACTCCCCTGTATTTCATTCATCTGGCTCTCCAAATCTTATATCAGAATTTCACTTTGAAGTGGTCCTCCCCCCCCCCCTCCTTCTCTCTCTGTACATGTCCACGGCATTCGTGATGAAATTGAAATTCATGCCTCACGGCTAAAACAGACGCCTTGACTCAGGATTTATCTTTCACACCAAAGAAAATCTCTCTAAAAAGTCTTGCAATCTGTCTTGCAATTGTGAAAGAGGATAAGTTAATAGGATAAGTTGGTAACCTGTGTGTGTTTATAAATCATGACATCAAGACTAACAACTACTATATATCACTATATATATATATATATATTCCCCCCCTGTATTTTGCAGGCAGTCTCCAAAATCATAATCTTACACCTTTTAGTGCTGAAATACCAGCTGCATTGCAAATTCTCTCTGCATTTTCCGTACCTCACTCAGCTGTGAACATGAGAATGTCCCTTTTCTTCCTTATCAACATTTCTCATCTTTTCTCCCCCTGCTCTTGACCCCCTCATGGTGTTACCACGGCGATGGAGGGGTTGGTGGTAGCTCATTGGTGTGGCGCCAGATAGGAAGCAGCTGACCGCTGTGCAGGAAGTGGACAATAAAGGACAAACTGGACCTCGGGCAACAAAAGAAGAGAGTGTGTGTGTGCGTATACATCATGTGTGTATATCATGGAGTGTGAATATTTAGACTATTGTATTTCAGTGGTGCCATGTAGGGATGGAGTGGAGGGTAAAACTTAGCCCTTTATTACTGTTAGTCATAACATATAGCACTGATAACTTGTGTATAATCAATTAATAAATGACACACTTTATGTAGTTGTAAGCAGATATAAGGACATTTTCAGTGTTTATCAATGTAAATGTTAACAACTAAAACTCCAGTTAATAGATTATTGTTAATATATTGCAGTTATATATAGTTGATTGTCTTAATGAGTTTGAAAAATACTTATTAACACTTTTAAACATGCATATGAATTATTTGTTAATGTGTATAAACAAATAATTAATGCTTTATAATACATTATGATTTGTTCATGCATGTACAAGAATTCATTAACTGTTTACACATCAGTAATAGAGGAGCCATACTTGTTGGCAAATAAACATGAATAAAAATATATGTAACAAAACAATCTAGGCTTAAAAATGTCCTTATATATGCTTACAACAAACCATTTTGTGACTGTGAATGTTTGCTTAATTATGTTAAGGAAAAATTTGACCAAAAATTGCATTGGTTGAATCTATTTAAGTGATAATTACTTGTGCTGCTGTTTATTTGCCTTATTATTAAATATGACATCTGAGACTGAGGTCTTTTTTTTTTTTTAACTGCATGCATCGTAGATTACCTTACAGGGAATAGTGTAAATTTAAACCACAGCACAGATCCACAGACCTCAAAGGGAAATGATTGGCATGCCATGAGCCGCCACAAGACAAAAGACAGAAACAAAGCATGTCTGTAAATAGTGCAGCTGTACGTCTGTGTGCTCTCCGTGGCTCCTGCAGACTTCCTTATCTGAGAGGCATCGGTTGGATCGTTCCTCTGAAGTCAACGCTTCCCATTGTTCC
Source organism: Thunnus thynnus (assembly GCF_963924715.1). Classification (NCBI taxonomy): domain Eukaryota; kingdom Metazoa; phylum Chordata; class Actinopteri; order Scombriformes; family Scombridae; genus Thunnus; species Thunnus thynnus. The sequence continues at coordinate 14,978,876 of NC_089534.1, forward strand.
TGGAAAGACTGGAATTCCATGGCTGGTACAATGGGACTGACAGAGGAGGGACACAGGGTAAAGTTTAAATTTGATATGGACCATAAATGGAAAAAATATTGAGCACTCAATAAGATTTCTCTTTTTTTGCCATATTTGGTTACCTGTCATCCAGCTGTGTGTCAAAACCCAATGCTTATTCAAAGATAATATAGTAAAGTACAAATACAACAACTGATAAAAGATTTATGTTATTTGGACCAACAGAACATACTGTATATGCATTCCCATGAAATTACATTCTTTTTGAGCAAAACTTGTCTTATTTAATAGTAAAAAATCATTTAAAAAAAATTTACTTCACAACAAATTAAAAAGCTCATGATGACGCTGTTGAGTATTGAAGTCATGATGTCATTTAATGACAAAAACATTACTTGGACCAGTAGCTTACAGGGGGGGAGAAAGGCTGTATGATTCAGAGAAGAGAAGACAACACATGCTGAATATGTTCTCCCCTGCCAACCCACTGACTTTCCCTTGAAATTCTGAATTTAGCAGACTTTGAGGGAATCAAGTGTGAAAAAACCCCCATATCCCCTATGAATAAAGGCACTTTTCTTGTCTAGTGAGAAACTTGACAGCTTGCTCAACTTTCCACTCTCATAACTTTTTTAGTGGTTCAATTGACTTGAGCTGTTATAAATCAGGGTTTGGTAAAAAAGTTAGATATTATCTTTTCATGAACAGTGAAATGGTTCCACTCTATATTTTGATGCAGGAGCAAATCAATCATCTTTTTTGTACTTTGCCCGGGCAAAAACAAACTCAGTTGTGCAGTGAGGGCAAAAGCATGGTGTCATTGATCGAAAATCCTGAAAATCAAATTCAATTTAAATGGGACAGTATCTGTCTCTGAAATAATGATTAGAGTGGTGTATATTTGCATCTGCACCTTTCAGATTGGAGCTGTTTTTCCTCAGTACTGTGGACTCATTAGGAAACAATCTGCTGCTCTTAAAGGAGATGAGGGAAGCTGATGTGTTAGCCATTAATAGAGCTGACTCCACCTGCTGATACTGGATTCCCCTGATAACAATGTACTGTATTCTTCCTGCTCCAGCCTTGTTTCCATATTACACAAAATGCCTTTGGTCACTAAAACTGCAGAAAATTAGTTGACCTCAGCCACCTGCACTTAGTGTGTTTATTACTTTCTTCCTGCTATTGTGTTTTCTGGGCAGAATAAGATCAGTATCAGGTCAAAGATGAAAAGATATGATAAAATGCCCTTCGCTCTGCGTCCTTAGAGACCCAAGACTGATTTAGGTGTGTGCGTGTGTGCGCGCGCATATGAGCAGGTACTATGTCCCTGAGTCCCCTGGCTTATTCCTGTCAATCATTCATTGAAGACTGTATTACTGAAAAGGTCACAAAACGTCTGCCAAACAGACAGACAGACAGAGAGAGAGCTGAATATTTAAAAACAGACAGACAAAGGAAGGGCATGGATCATTTGCACAAAAGACTGCAACAAAAATCTAAAATTAAAAAAAATATATCTTACCCAATAATATGATTATTTCAGAAAATGTAATATATCCTTCCTAAAGTTTGCATGATCACATGATTGTACATCAGAACTCCATGCGGAGAGACACCTGACAACTCGTGGCCACACATTCTTGGTTCATCCAGCATTAAGTGTGACTGGAACAGAATGTTTCTTCTGCATTCCTACCTAGCCTGCCCTGCCCAGAAGGTGCACCAGGTGAATCACCTGCTCAGGTATGTAGCACCAGCCAATGTCCTTCTGTTTTCAAGAGATTTGGCCAGCAGACAAGGTGAACGGGCAGGCAGCCAAGTCACAAGGTAGAATAAATAACACAGGGTCAAATGCTGTGACCTGCTGAAATCAAGCTAGAAGCTTATTTGTCCCCTTTAATTTATTTGGATTTTTTTTTTAATTTCAAAAGGATATTATTACTTTTCTGTTTGGATGTTTTGTCCACAGTCTGAGAGAATTCAGTCAGCTAGACATGCCGTTTACTGTAATATAACAGGCTTATGTCAGTACTGCGTGACAGCGAAAGCATATAATGATGTCTGCTGTCAGTACATACCTCAAATACAGTACTATGTCTATCAGGTGATGTGTCCTTTAAAATATATCTTACAGTCTTATTTATATATTATAATAGATGTGAAAATAATGTCTTTATTTTATTCCAGCTATGGAAAAACTAAAATATTCAATAAAAAACAATTTTTCACATTTCTGTCATGGTATAAGCTGCTTATAACTATTCCAATAAGTGAGACAGATTAGTTTCACACTACTTATGATGTGCTGTTGCAATAGTGAATTTAATTTATTTAATTTAATTTATATTATTGTATTACATACACAATAATGAAAAAAAATGTGATAAAAGGGTTTGCACACCCAAATCACTTAGATTGACCCTTTTATTTAGTTTTCTTCATCAAACGTGAGCACAGGGGAAAAAATGCACACACTTGTTCAGCTATGCCTTACTCAGTGTGCGATCTCCCTTTTTGTTTTTGCGAGTAATGTTCTTTACTTTTAGTGTGAGAACACTGTTCTATATAAGAAGGAACCCCTGATGTAGTTGGATTTTCCTTTTGGCAACCATCAATTTTTGACATTTTGCTTTGCTTTTTTGTGGGTTTGAATGCAATACAATTAGAACACATCTTAAACCAGCAAATGTGGACCAAACAAACGCTGTAGGTCCTGGTAATAATCGCTCTATATTGTGATTATTGCTCTAAATAGAATAAAGAGATTACAGTAATCCAGATAGTGATTGTTAAGTATATTTTACAACATCCATATCAAATTCAACTCTATCTGACCTGTCAGATGATAGACGAGTTATCACAGTTCCTGTTCTTCCTGCTTCATCGGCCTGCAGGTGATTGGCTGAAAGTCAACAAGTTGACAGGTTGACAATTTGGAAGAACTCCAAAAGTTCCACATTCCTTATCTAAGTTATTCCTGTGAAAACCCTGTGACAAAAAGCATGTGATTATTAATACCTTAATTTTGTTTGGTACACCTTAGGTATGAGCCGTGTCTGTCTGGAACATACACTCGGTGCACCCACACACACACAAACACTTCATCACATGTGCTGAGTTAAAGATAGAAGCAGAACAAATTAATTAGTGCACTGTGTGTGCATGTGACAGTACATCCTGATCAGCTACAGCTGTAGGTAACATTCATTACACACGAATCAGTGAAAATATCGTCATGATTCTGACTCTCTCTCTATAATAATATCATATCAATATCAATATAGATAATAATATCAACTCTGTCAACACTCTGCATGTATTAAAGTATAACACCCCATTTTCTTTGTGCACATATACTGTACATACGTCACACAGCGTCAGGTGTGTCAGGTGATTCAACATTGACACCTCAGCCACACACGTCACTGCCACGTGTTTGAATTTCATTTTTGCCCCATTTCTTTTTATCTTTGGTGAGATTGGTATTGTACAACACCCTCAGAGTGGAAAAGCGGTCAAACAGGAGGTTATTAAAGCTAAATGTACTGTAAGCTGTACTGTATATACACTGTACATATATTAAAATTCCTTAAACTATATATTAATTCAAATTTCTAAGCTTGTAAATGTCATTTCATACTCTATTAACGCCGATGAGCCTGTTCAAATATACAGTATATCCCTTTATATATATGTATATATATATATATATATATACATATTATTTCATTAAGTTGACAAAACAACTTCAGCTCAAGGTCCACTTTCTTGCTTGTTCTGGAGCTTTCAACTGTAAAACCCTGTTCTCATCAGGATTGAGTTAAAATTGTTTTGTCAACCTCTTAAGCATGAATTTTACAGCTCAACTTTTAAGTCAGCATGGATGAAAAGTCCCATACAGTTTCATGTCAACTGATGAGGACCATGTGATATGGTCAAGAGGTCCAGAACAAGTGGGAAAGTGGACCTTGAGTTGACCTTGAGATCAAGACTGAACTGTCAAGCTCAACACCAAAAAAGAAAGTAACAATACTACTTGTATTCAATACATTTCATCTTAGTAAACATATTCTGTCCATATTTCTCAAAACATTTTTGAACTGGAAAAAAACTCTTATCTTATGAAATGCAAACTTGAAAACGCATTAAAACATCTGTGCTTATTGCTGAAGAGTTTGGAGAAACATTTTAGAGAAACGAGGTCAACAAGACAACAAAGTCTCGTTTATGCCTGGCAGGTCGAAATCATAAGTCAACATTCAGTCAAATAGAAAACCTCCACTGATAGCTGAGGTGTGGGAAAGTGGCTGACTTTGCCATTTTACTCTCACTTTGCTATCAGAGTGAAAGAATGTCTGAATGTTTGTGTCCCACTAACACTTGCAAACCGACAGCATTTTATATCGGACCATAAAGTGATCGTATGAACGAGACATTTTAAGAAACTTGTGTTCCAAAACAAGTTCCTTTTTTTCAGTCATGCATTATGTAAAGTGCTTACAATTGCTTTTTTGTATGAAATGTGCTACAAATAAACTTGCCTTGCCCAGCACTCTTAACACTGTCTGACTTGATAGGAATGAGGAATCTCTGACTACATAATTCAGTCCAATGCAAACGCCCTACAATAGGCTTGGTTTGTTTTTCACTCTCACAGTTGTGTTGTTTTTATTCTGTAATGATTTGTGAGCCCATAGTTTGTGTTATACTTGTAATGGATTACATTATATTGTAATGCTTCTGTTATTTTTGCTACATGCTAAATGTCTGCCATCAACTCTGACGACCCACATGTGATCTCCTGAATTTATGTAAGTTTGCTGGTGGGAGTGAACATGATCATCAGATCATTTGTTCACAGGACAAAAAGAAAATGAAAATGGTGTGTTGCTTTTTCATTGTGCATTGTTGGGCAAGATTTAATCCCTGATATGAAACAATTGAATTGCGTAATACATACCAGGTAAGTATCAGAGGTGTGACCAAGTCATAATAACAGATAAGTCAACCTTGACTCTCAGGTCGCAAATCCTGCACTTTGGAAATCAAGTTCAAAACATTTCATTGTGCAGTTATCACCAAATTTGAGATAGGTGGACTAACAGGGACCATTACAATCAGTTGTACAAATTAACTGTAATGACGGATATTCCTCAGTTATTCTTCAGTGTTTTGCTGGAGGAGAAGATCAAGTCTTTCAAGTCTTAAACTCAAGATGGTGTAAAGTCAAAAAGTGATTATTAACAGATTAACAGATGAGGCTGGTGTTATTCTACATTTTTCTTATAACAATAAATCCCATTATTAGACCAAAAGCAATGATAAGTTAGTACATTTCTTAATACTCTTCGACTGCCCTACCATACAGTATCCAGGGCTCTCAGCCCCAAGCCCAATCATTTCTTCTGATGGTGTGGATAGTTTCATAAAGTCCTAGTCATTCCCTAAAACAGCTGGGTGCTGTAGTTTTTTAGCAAATGTTACTCAGAAAGGAGTAATTACTGCATTTGTTAGGGACTATTTTTCTGCTGTGGATGTGCAAGTTTTTACGGCAGCAGGATAGTGTATGTGGGTTCAACTCAAGATAAACTAGCGTCCCTTTTTATTGTAATAAGGGAACATGTCACCCAGTGCAAAGTTGTGGCTCACTGATGTGTTTTTAATGGTTATTGGACAACAGCACATGGGAATAAGCTACTGTACATTAGCCTTTAGCTGCACAGCTAAAGTTTAGTAGGATCAATTCATTGTTGGCTTCAGACTTTTCATGGGATTTATTGACAATAAGAGAAATATAGAATATCATCTTTATCCTTTAAAGTTAAAATTAAGTCTCACGTCTTTTTTTGATTTGGTCAAGTCAAGTCTGATGCTATCAAATTTATGACATGAGTCTGACTCCAGGTCCTGTGACTTGACTCAACACCTTTGTGGTGGAACTAAGACGTTTACTTTGAAGTGTCACCCCAAATGAAATATTATCTAAAATAAGTCCTGAGTGACGGAGTCGTAGCTGCTGCATGATGCAGTTGCTGCTCTTGTTTTAGCTGACTGAGCACAGAGATGAGAGTCGGCCAGCGAGCCATTGTAATTGGTTCTCTCCTCTCTCGTTCGTTCCCTTTGTCTCCTTAGCTCAGCACTGCAGTGTTGTCAGTCCCAGTGGGAGTTGCTCGTGGCTGCACTCCCTCCCACGCACACCAACACACACACACCAAGACACACACACACACACACACGCATTACTGTGCCCTGGCAAACAGAAATACACAAACACACAAACTCTCAGAAAGGCACCACAATCAATGACACGTGAGGGTGTGTGTGCACCCCACTAGATTCTCACAACCCCTCCTTCCTTTTGCAAACACCATCACTACTAACTCCCACGCATCTCACACACATACACACACACACACTGGCACCAGCAGTAGGCACGTGGCTAAAGTATGTGTGTGGTGCTCATTAGGCGATGGTAGATTCAGGAAGCTTGACTTTAGGCCCTGGGTGAGCCTTCAGGTAAACTACACCTAATAAGCAAGTATGATAGAGACTTGAACGCACACACACATACAAAAGCAAACACACTCTCAGAATAATGTTCATCTCCCTATTCATCAGTCAAATGTGGGTGTCAAAGTGAATTAATGTTCACTCACCTGTCAAAAGTCTGGATTAAGTTGCAGGTCTCTCTCTCTCTCTGTATCTCTCTCTCTCACACACACACACATACACACACACACATTTTTTTCTTTTCAATTCATATGATGCTTCATTATTCTCCTGAGATTGTTCACACTGAACAAATGCTGTCAGTTTGCATACATGCTAAAAATCTCACATGCAAACATACACAAAGACAATGCAGGCACACCTATACACACACTTTAACGCACACTTTTTTTCACTCATTAAATGACATTTGGAGAAATTCACCGCAACACGTGCGGAGCGGAGTTACTATTTTCAGCGTGGGAGAGAACTTGCGACTGGCTGTGGTGTATAAGAGAAGCACTCCTCCTTATAGATGCTCTCTGCTGCAGTCTGTGGAAGCAGAGCAGGAATATGGTTAATTTATGAAAGTGACTCGGAGTCAAGAGAAGCTCTTTCCTTTAAAGTGGAAGGATTGTGAGAGAAGGCAGTGGGTGTGAATGTGTCTCGAGCTCCTTTAAAACAACTTTTTCACAACAGCAGTTCATGTAGAGAGAAATAACATGCAGTCAGGTGCATATGGTGGCAAAGATTTGGGGCATCGTTCCCAGTGATGAGCTCATCCTTGGGTGTCAGTGGCCAGCCTGTCCCTGCCTGGAAAAGACTCACCCTTGGTGAGACATTAGCTCATGACCTGGCTTTACTGAGCAGACAAGCAGCACTGAGAAGGATGAAGGAAATCAATTGTGTTTGATGCAACTGAGACAGGTCAAAGGGCAAAGACAAATATCGAAAGAGAAGGAAAGAGAAGGTGCATCATCTTCTCATCTGCATTTTTTGCAAATTAAATCTTACTGTATACAGTGTATGAGAAACCTGATGAACAGAATGTAGAGGTGTGAAGCCTCTTTGCATGACGTATAGCTTGTAGAGCAAAGATGAACAAAAGCATGATTGATTTCCTTTGATGATTTTTCGTTGCCCTTTACACCATGATTCATCTTTTCACTGCATAGAAGAAGAATCCACATGAAACAGTGAATCTCTCATAATCTATGCAATATGTGCAGAAAAGAAGAGATTTTTTCGTGTGTAATATTTTTTAGGAGTTTTTTTAAAGATTTAAAATAAGCAACCAAAATAATGAAATATTTTCTCACTGCGTTAGTTTTGCTTGCACTGGCTGTACTATCATCAAACGCACTGCTTTCATTAGAGAGTCAAGTCAAGTTGGAGTGGTTTTTCTCTCTAAAAGGGCTGAAAAGGATTAGCAGAGATTTGTTTTTTTTGTTTTTTTTTAACCAGGTCTTGTTCGGTATACGATCAAAACATGCCCAGCAGTCTGAGATAGCAAGTGTATATCATCTCTGACCATCACAAGGGCTTTAAACAGCCTCTCTTGGCTTTCTATTAAAAGTTCTCGGTCTCAAATGTACTCTCTGATTATTCTGAGTAAATAATAAGCATTAAAATGCATATAAACACCAACCCCCATTCATCATATGGTCATCACAGTTGGACACTTTGTTTTGTGGGTGCTTGGTTATATATGATACTTTACTGCATCTGGCTCACTTGGAGGGAAATCCATAATTTATTGACTTTGCGATCATTTTGGCAATTCTCTGAACAATTTAAGAAACAGTCTTATTAATTATTTACTGGCTACATTTGAATTCACAAGAGCAGCAGAGAATCTTTGGGTCTTTTGGGAAACCACAGAATAATTTATGTGCCATTGAGCTATATATTTGAGTGAGAAGAGTTATGTAAGTCAGAGTGTTGCTGCTGTCAGACTGTGTAATGGCACCCTGGAGTCCTACAGCTCTATAAGGAGATATTTTGGCAAACTAGATTTTTGGCTGGACCGCAGGGACCTGCCCTACTGTATTAATGCGAATGTCTGTCCTTGAGTCACTGACTGAGTGATAAAGTTTGGCCGACCAATGGTGTAACTTCATCAATCGCCTCGGCCAGGTGTCGCCATGTGTTTCCACTTCCTGTACCCGGCGTTTCAAATTAAAAGCCCTCTAGCGTTTCATACATTGTCCAGCCATATATTAGATTTTGAACTAATCTTGTCTTACTGACTGGATTCAAACCACTGGTGCTTAAATGCTAAGAGTTAAAATAGGCTTTTTTCTGCTTTTGATCTGTTGAATAAAATGCTTTGAGGCAAGTATTAAAAATGCACTGAAGAGCTCAAACTATCTTTTATACCTTGTGAGCTATTTATATTTAGCCCATGCAATTAAAATCTTTTGAGTGCTCAAGTTAAAACATTCAGGATCAGGTACAGTTCTTGGTGACCATATTGCAGAAAAACAAACACTATTTGATCAAATTTTAAGAGACTGTGGTAAAACTAAAAACAAATCTTGAGAGGAACAACAGAAGAAAATGCATTGTTTACTTCTGCCTGTAAATTGCAGACTGCCCCCAGTTTTTATGCAGCTGGGTGCAAAGCTGATTTCACCAATCATTGTTCTGTGTCATTACCGCTGAGTCACCCTTGATTGGGCTTCCGACTGATCCTGATTACAGTGAATACTGCACACTCATTGTTTCCCCTTCTCAATATGAGGCTCAGGCAAACCGACTTGCTTGCTGCATAATGAGAGTTTCATTTCCACTGAATGCTCACTACGGTACACATGCAGCTGAGTGTTATTAAGCAATAGCTTTTAATTTACACAGAGAGTAAGGGTGTTGTTTGTTCCCATTGGATTATCAGGTTCTTACCTTATCTTTTCTAATTGGTTGTGTCTTGATCAATACAGTTTCCGCCAATGTAAATGTAGCCTACTACTGTTGTACTACTGTTTTGTACTAAGTAAGACAGTCCAGCTAACTGATTTTGTTCAATATCTTTCATTAATCCCATGCATTTCATCCAAATGATTGTTCAATTACATGTTATTCATGAGGTACATCATTTTACACACAGATGTACCATACATGTCCTGCAACAAAATAACAGATTCTTTTAAAACTTTCAAACTAACTTTAAGCAGTAAATTTGGGCAATGTCAGATGCCAAAACATTATAAACCAAGAATATGATAACTAGGCCTATTAAAGAGTTCAACAAAATATAACTATACTCAATATAACAACTAAACATGTTAACTTTTAACATGTAAACATGTTAGATGTTAACTGAACAAAGTGACCTAACACAATGACACATGAGGGAACATATATATGGTGGCCACCAAAGCTAAAATTGGGATTAAACAGTACATCAAAAACAAGCCAAAAAAGTGGGGCATAAAACTTTTTGTTTTAGCGGACTCTAATGGCTACACGGTGGACTTCAGCATTTATGCAGGAAAGGCCAAAACAGTCAGTGGGAGGGGACTGTCCTTCAATGCTGTTGAGTCGCTGGTAAACAAAGAATACCTGGGATCTGGTTATCACATTTATTGTGATAACTTCTACACCAGCCCAGCACTCTTCAGGCACCTCTGGGACCTTGGAATCGGAGCCTGTGGGACCTACAGGGACGGCAGAGTTGGAACCCCAACAACCACGGTGAATGCCCTGACAATGAAATCCCCGAGAGGATCCATACAGTGGATCAGGAATGGAGAACTCCTGTTTGTGAAGTGGATGGACACAAGAGAGGTGTCTGTGTGCTCCACAGTACACACTGTATATTCAGGGGAGACAGTGATGAGAGGGAGGAAAACCGGTGATGGCTATGAGAGGGTTGCAGTTCCAAGGCCTACTGCTGTGGGGGAGTACAACTACTTCATGGGGGGGGGGTCTACGTCTCTGACCAGCTGATTGGATACTACTCCACATGCAAAAAGAGCGCAAAGTGGTACAAGACAATTTTGTGTCACTTTTTTGACATTGCTGCTACAAACAGCTACATCCTGCACAAACAGCTGTGTGCCACTAGAGGTGAGCAGTCCATGACACACCAGGCTTTCCAGGAGCTCCTCTCTGCTGAGCTGTGTCGAGTGTCCCTGGACCTCTCAGAAGCACCTCAGGAGAGGCAGCAGTGCCATCACACACCTGTAGCAATTGCTACGGGTAAGGATCCTTCCAAGGAGGCCACAGAGGGTAGCAAAAAGTGCAAGTTGTGTGGGAGAAACACACCATTCATGTGCAAAGTTTGCAGAGTGCCCCTGTCTGTCATCGACGACAGAAACTGCCATGACGATTACCATAACAACCTTGCTCCCTGCTCATAAACATGAGCATATCTTAACTAAAAAATGTACATAGTTCTAGTTATATTTAGAAATATTTTGTTCATGTTTCTACATTCAGAATGATTTTGGATCAGTATGTTTTGTGTGTTCATTCAAATTTGAAAAAAAGCCAGTTATTTGTATTTTTTTTAATTTATGACACAATTTCAATACTTATATCAATCATTATGGTTTATTGACTTACATAACCTTTTAGCTTAGGTTGTACAGATTTTAGGGATATGAAGCATTTTAAGATATTCTGGGAAATTAAATTACAATAAGCATCGACTCACCCTGCTGCTTGCCATGTTGATCCCTATCCATGATGAGGATCCAATGGCAGATCGACTACATCATGCATTCCCAGCATAAGTGATCCGAAGCAGAGGAAGTTATCCATGAGGAGAGTGCTGCTTTCATCTGCCGGTGCTCCATCTGATGAGTGAAAATTCAAATACTCCCGGCATGAGTGAATGTCCAGTGCCACAGCTCCTGGAAGCCTTGTTTAAAAACAACATTATGGCTCCAGCTGGAGCTTCTGATGAAGAACTGTTTGCCCTATTCTTGAAAAACATCCATATTGAACCCACACCTGCAGGTCCTTCCAATTCCTCTATCCCCAGGAAAATCACAGAGAAAAGGAAACACTGTTCCTGCAACTCTGCTGTACTCCACAAAAGACCACAAGTCTCGGCCCCTGCAGCCAACCCCATGGACCTAGAGGATGACCCCATCTTGGCAGCCTTATCCAGCATCCAGTCATCGCTTGTGGACATGAACTCCAGAATCCAGACCCCGGAGTCTGGTTCAGCACCCTCAGCCCAGTCCATTTTTTCTGGGCCCGCCTTCCTCCTCCTCTATGGTGCCTTCAACTGCAATGCTGAATGATGATGTCACTCCAGCGAGCCTCGATGGCATCACAGTCCCGTGGAGATCGCTGGGAAATGCAACTCCAGTCTCCACCGGGGTTCCTTTCTTTCCCCCTGCTGCAATTTCTCCCAATCTAAGAAGCCAACTCCTAGCAGGTAATGACATCAATCTGATTAAAATCTTGCTGTGCTCTGAGCAAAGTGATAGAGGTATTGTTGAGATGTGTCAGTGATGCTTAAGGATAGTGACCAAAAACTCTGACTCTGGCTGAATTTACTGTGGATTTTGGTGTATTCAGGGATGTCATATGCAAAGTTTATCCATCCCGTAGAGCCAAGCTGGACACCTATCTAGCCATCATTTCCAATCTAGCCTTGACCTATGGCGGAACACTATTCTACGAATATCATAAGTCGTTTCTTGCAAAAGCTGCTATGCTCATCCAGAGGTTCAACCAGAGATTGGACTGGTAAGTAGACATTTCATGGGACATCAAGTTCTGTCCTGCTCAGCCTGTGGTTTCTTCTCTCACTGCCCCAATCTGTGCCCAAGATCTGCATCTATAGGCCAGCCACCTAAGCCTTTCCCAAGCCCCGAACCTGGAGAGTCTAAGGTGACACCGTTTATGACTCCTATTTGTTATCATTTTAATGAAAATGTGTATAAGTTCTATAATTGTAAATACATCCATGCTTGCAGCTACTGTGGAGACGAGCATCCAAAATCAGTGTGCTTGAGACGAACCCGCCGTGTGAGAAAAGAAAAAAAAAAATAACGCCATCAACCCGGGTCAACGTCCCTGAGCTGGGGAAGGCTTTGAAGAACAATCTCAACTGCTGTTTTGTCAATTATATGATTACAGGACTGGTTCAAGGGTTCATAGCTGGTTTGACTTTGTTGCCAAATGTGTAATTTCTTTGCAATAATTTACAATCTGCTTTGAAAGAACCTGAGATAGTCGATGCATTACTGGAAAAAGAGAATAAGAAAGGATTCATGATTGGTCCATTTGATAAATCACCCTTTTCAATGACTCACATCAATCCTATAGGTATAGCTAATCGTAAATATTCCTGAAAAAAACGCCTAATCATTGATTTATCTGCTCCTCACTAATGATGAAGCTCAAAGCATCAATAGTCTCATTCCTTTGGCACCCTTCTCCCTGTCTTATGCTCCTGTTGACGATACCATTAAATTTATAAAGGAAGCAGGTAGGGGCGTGTGGCTAGCCAAGGCAGATATCACAGATGCTTTCAAAGTGATGCCTTTACACCCTTCGCAGTGGCATCTATTTGGTGTTAAATGGAGAGGAAAAATGTATTTCTCAGTTAGGCTCACCTTTGGGTTTTTGCATCAGCCCAAAAATATTTGATACCTTGTCAGAGGCACCTTGCTGGATTCTTCTAAATAACTGTAAACTGCCTTTTGTGCTTCATCTCTTAGATTATTTTTTACTAGGGGACTGACCAAATTCAAAGCCAGATCAATGCAGCTCTGCTCTCAAACATACATTGGCAAAATTGGGTATACCTCTATCTAAAGAAAAAACATTAGGCCCTCTTAAGGCTGTAGAATTTCAAGGCATCACCTTAGATAGCAACCTGGTGCAAGCATCCCTGCCTCTTGAAAAATTAAATCGCATTAGAGGGGTCATGAGAAAAGCGCAGGAGATGGTAGCAATTTCAAAAAGAGAATTGCTTTCTTTGCTTGAGCACGTTAATTTTGCAAAGTGTGTTATTCCTCAGGCACACTCTTTTATATCCAGGCTTCTTGACCTCTCCAAATTTGCAGAGAAACTTTATGATATGGTCAGTTTGGATGCAGGCTACAAATCTGACCACTGCTTCCGGTCTTTTCTGTGCGACAAATGGAGTGGCATCTCATTCTTTTATAATGGCAACTTGTAATCTTTGTTATCTTTTAAGTCATATACAGATGCAGCTCCTTCTGTTGGTTTTGGGTTTTTTTTCAATGATCTGTTGTTCACTGATGTATGGCCCAAAGAACTGTCATCCTTGCCAGCTAACGCTTCTTCTACTGGTCATTTTGGGGTCTTTGCTGCTGCTCTCCCTGCTTAGGCTTTCCAGGTAAGCACATGGAAGGGGAAGGAACTCTCAGAACAGAGCCATACTGCCAAATACAATAAATGCTTCAGTCTGCCTACCATTGCTGCTTCCTCTGCAAGCTGCTTGCAGCTGCCTCCACCCCAGCCCTGTACATACTGTGTCTGAATTAAACAATGTAATTTCTGTTATCATTGTTGCCTGCTCTGTTCTGTACGTAGGGTCCTTGCTGCTGCTCTCCCTGCCTTAGGCTTTCAATGTAAGCACATGGAAAGGCAGGGAGGTCCCAGGGGGGTCTTTGCTGCTGCTCTCCCTGCCTTAGGCTTTCCATGTATGCACATGGAAGGGCAGGGAGCTCCTAGAACAGAGTCATACCACTAGATATAACTACTGCAAATGGCAAGAAAAGTTTCTTTTGACTAAAGTGGTCCTGACTGAACCACAGCAACTCAATGACAAAGAAACAAGTGATTAATATAGCAGAACATTGCCTGTGTTAAAATGTGTGTACTTCATATAAAACGATGTAAGGTTACAAGCAAATAAAAGGATTCCAAATCATTCCTGTTAATTGTTTGGGTGTGGTTGACTGCAAATGAAATACACCTGTGTAGGTAGCAAACTAATGAGGTGAGAGACAGTGAAGTGGGTTAATATTACCATGTGTGGCTGTGGCCATCACAGCCAATTTAGCTATAGTAACCAATTGAAACTCAAGAGTCTACAAGTTTTTATTTTAATCAATCACCAACTCATTTCACTGATACACAGATGTCAACAAAGCACTCATCAGATGTGAACAGTTTGTTTTCAATGAAAAAAAACCACACAAACAATGCCTTGGATCTAGCCCGATTATAATTCAAGTCACACTTTGACACTAGCTGCTAGAAATGCCTCAGGCCATTTTAGTTTGTTGGCTACAGTTGCCAAAGGTCAAATCTAAACCAATTTTCTCATTACGGGTGAAATGAAGTCAGTAAGCATCAGCTTTTAATTGATACATGAAGAAGAGCAGTGTAGAGAACAGGTATACAGTTCTCTATGCAACTGTCAAATGAAGCCTTTTCTCCCTGGTAAAACAAAATATCTCTTTATTTTTAAGGCAAAATAGCCAACTTACAACTTGAAACATGATTTTCTTCTTGTTGCCAGATATACTGCACATGTTAAATGCATGGATTCATAGAACAACCATGATTAAGCTTTATCATCCACCATGGATGTCACTTTAGGAAATTAAACTGCCCCTGTGTTACAGGTGCCGAGGCAAGAACATATACACAGATATGAAGAGTGTGTTTGAGTGTGTGTCTGAGTGTATTTAAGAAATCCAGTTGAATTGAAGCTGTCGGGAAAGATGACACACCACATTAAACGTTCACATACTGTACTGTAATGTGTGGTTTAGACGTAATTCGGATGCCCCTGTCCTCTTCAATCCCCATTGGGGACAATTTGAGAGACAGGAAGAAAGATGGGACTGGGAAGGCAGAAAGGAGTGAGTGGGATGAATTGTGAGATGAGGTAAATGGATGGAGGGAGGGAGAAAGAGAGAGAGAGAGGGAGGAGGAGGAGCCACCACCATCAATTGCTGCAGAAAAATGAGCGAGCAGAGGAAAAGGGGGAGGGCAGAGTGGTGATGACGGGCAGCGAGGGAGCTGGAGAGAAAGAGATGGAAGGAGGGAGGAGGGGAGGGGAGGTGGCATCTGCTCACTGCAGAGCCTTTCATTGATAAAGTAGCGCTGTGTGAGCCAGAGGACTGCAGCTGGACACATCACACACTCTTCATCATGCTCTCATACACACACTTCCTGGGTGTTTGTTTACAGGCTGACGCCACAGGAACGCAATCCCTTCCACTGCACTCAAAACAATACTGAGGACACACTCACACACACACAGTGATATGCCATTATCCGACTGAATATCATCTAAGAGTTTTTTGCTCATCTTCATCCCTTTTTGTGAGTATAGTTTAGTAAAAACAGAGAAGGGACACCTGTAACCGAGGAGCAGTAGTTGGTGGATCTGATCCAGGACCAGATTTTGGAGGAGTCCTTGGATAAAAACAGGCTCAGCTGCATCGGGATCAGAGGAAACAGCCAACGCACCAGCATACTGTAAAGGTAGGAAGGATGCAGGCATGTGCGCATACATTTATACACACATACAGGCAGACACATGCACTTTGGAAGGTTATGTAAACACACTATGCACGTGAATACACTTTTACATGTATGAATAAACTTCACACATATCTCACAGATCACTGAGATGCTTTCCGGGTGCTTCGTGGCTGCTAAGTGTTAAGCTGTAAACAGAGCTGTTACTTCCTCACAGCAACAGGAGCTGGTACCTTCCTCTTCCCTCTCTCTCCATCTTTTTGTGTGAATTATTCTTTCTATCTCTCTCGGACTTTCTCTTATGCTTCTACTCTGTCTTTATATCGATCCTGACACTTAGGTGTTCCTGTAATCTCATTCCTATTACAGCCTCTCTCCCTCGCATTTTGGTCCATCTGCCTCCTCCACCTCCACCTCCTCTCCTTGCTCTCACTCTCCTCCTCGCATCCTCTTTTCGCCACCTCTCTCTATCTCTCTCTCTCTCTCACTCAACACAGAAGCATCTCTCTCATTTGCTGTCCCGCACTTGTCTTGGCAACAGCACCAGTCTTGTCTTCATGCCTTAGACAACTTTCCCTCTCTCTTTCACTCCCTGTCAGTCTGTCCGTCATCCTGGGATCTACAGAGGCAAGCGGAGTGCCGGTGTCGGCCATGAAGCTGGTGAACGGGGGAGGAGGAGGAGGAGGAGGAGGAGGTGGCGGGGGAGTTGGCGGAGGAGGAGGAGGAGGAGGAGTGGGAGGAGGGGGAGAGAAGACTGCCTTTTCCTTTAAGAAGTGCTCTGCCTTTCAGTTTGTCAAGAGGAAGGTGAGTTTGGATGACACACGCACACACACACACACACACACACACATATTTTGGGATGGGTATATTTGTGAGCGTGTGCCTACACATGCACCTACACAACCAGAGTGAGAGGTACATGAGCTGAAAGAGGAGGAGGCGTCACAGCCAGAGTGTTCCCTCTCTCTTTCTGTGTGTGTGTGTGTGTGTGTGTGTGTGTGTGCATGCCAGAGATGATGTCATTGTGGAAGCTAAGCCACGCTAATCGGGCGCAAGATTCGGCTCCTTGCATATCTGTGTTTACTGTGTTGTCTGCATGTGTGTGTGTGTGCTCTAAGACACTGTTGCATTACAGAACCCACAAGTGTCTGATGGGTAAAAATCATGACATCACTGAGCTGGCGAAGGTCCTATAGTTTAGGATGTACTCAGCATATCCTGCATTATACTGCAGTGCTGCCACAAGACTCATTTCCTCTGTTGTGTTAATGGCTTGGATTAAATGGTTATGTTGGTTGGTGTGTTTGTGTGATGAATATGTGTGCTGGCTTTTCCCAAACAAAAGCACAAACCAGGGATTTAATGCACGACTGAATCTGAGGATACATTTGGTAACACTCTCTAATACTTTACCTTATAAAGGGTTTATCAGTTTATTTGTGTGAGTATTTGTGTCCACTCCTGTGATCCTGAAATAATGTGAAAATCTATTTGCCTCCATCTACCAACCCTCTCTTTAAAGTCAATAAAACACAAATGTCAATAATAGCTTTATTAATGGTAAAAATGGTTTATAAATGCTTTATATACTCTGTAATAATCCATTGAAACGAACAACATTTACACTGCCAGGTTGTGAAAAATCCACGTGACTTGTGTACATCCTCTTTTAGCATAACTCGCTTTGTATTTATACTGTAGCCATCTCGTTATCCATCATACAGGAAGACAGCTGAAATGTAGAGTCTGACCACTTTCAGAGCTGCAGTGCATCTGGACCAAAATCAATTTACTGAGATTCTTTCTTATTTTATTATCTTTTCTTTCCCAGCAATCCCTTCTTTGGGAGACAACTTTAATCAAATTACCATTATAATTATACTTTTAACACTAGTATTGATATTATTAATACAATTATTTACACGTCTATTTGAATTCAAATGTTAATGATTCAGTAACCTTAAAGGTAAGCCTAAAAGCTTCATAATATTCAATCCATTTGTGAGTGTATATTATGAGACCCGAGCAGTTATAAATGTTAGTCATCAATGAAGGTTCATGCAGCCCTCATTTTTTAAGTCATCAAAATGAACTGAAGATCTAGCTACAAAGTCTGAGCAAGGTATGCTTGAGAAGGATATACACCAGCTTAAGGAACCCAAACATATGTACAATGCACATAAGAAAGTAAAAGCAACAGTGTTTTAACAGAGAGATGATGGACCGGGATGCCCATCACATTACCTTGTGAAATGTTAATGTTATAATGTCATACTGGAACTAAAATGTGAATTACTGCTAAATGAGTCGGCATGATCGAGGGTTTATTGTACAAGAAGCTTCAAAAATATGTTGTGATATGAATAAACTTACATTGGGGTTTGTTACACTCAATCAAAACATACCACGCTTGACAAACTGTTCAACTTCTGCTTCCTCACATCTGAATAATTTGCAGCCCGATTTACATTAGATCAAAAGAAAATGGGCTCTGACAGGAAGGAAATGACTAACATTACTTCCAGCCTGTGGAGGAGAGGTGGATTGATGCATTCACTCAATGATCACTGTATTGCTTTGGGAATATGCAGAACATTATTTTTTTCCATTACCCAAACAGTGTAATAAAATAAATTAGATAATAAATTAGGGGTTTATTGCACAGGTCGTTATGTTCAAGTTACCACATTTTCAGCCTTAGGGATTGAGTATGTCCCAGAATAAAAAATCAAATAGGCAACAATACCCAATAATTTATGTACTTGATAAATATTCATCGGCTTTACGTTGCTGGGTAGATACTTTTCTAGTCTGGTTGTGTCATAGACTTGTGTTCTTGCTTTGCGGAAGGGTTCTCCAAAGTGTGTGTTGTTATGTGTGTTGGTCTCAGATGGTGTAGAGTATGGTGTGGATCACTGATGACTCGGCTTGTGAATATGGGCAGATTGTGTTAACACCCACACACAAACACACATGCACTCCCACAGGCACATTCTGCTGCAATGAGTCTCCCATGGGAATTTTTTTTTATTACCACTAATATATAGATTAATATTAATCAGAAATTAAGAGCCTGGGGATCAATCGATCTATCTATCTTTATATATTTAATCCCTCTCTTACTTTTGCATAATTTTGTATGAGTCTGGCTTTCCTCCTATGCTCCACTATAATGAGAGTTAAAAAAAAAAAAAAGCTTCGAGACATGCATCAGCACACAGCCCCACATCAGAATTAATGCCTGCTGCT
This sequence comes from Thunnus thynnus, assembly GCF_963924715.1. Taxonomy (NCBI): domain Eukaryota; kingdom Metazoa; phylum Chordata; class Actinopteri; order Scombriformes; family Scombridae; genus Thunnus; species Thunnus thynnus. Next base: position 14,998,064 of record NC_089534.1, read on the forward strand.
GCTCAGGGTTTATTTGTCTCTCTATTTGTGTCTAACTAAGCCAAATCACATAATGAGGGAAAGCAGGAGTCCAGACAGAGGAGTTCAGTATCATACAGATGAGTAAGGGAAATGATGGAAGGAATCATAAAATCAATGGCTCTGTGTGTAAGTGTGTTTTGTCTGTTGATGTCTGATAAAAAAAAAAGGCAACAGTGAACGTTTCGTTCTCCAAACATGATGCGGTCCAGCTCAAACCTAATGTTGTTTAGACATGTCAATTGGCCAACACAGGAAAATTTTGAAATGCAGTTTTCAGATGCAACATTTTCCCAAAGTTTCACCAACATATGGTCAGCAGTGTTTGATATGTGATGCGTTTCACTGAATTTCAAAGTGGGCAACAAAGAGGAAAAACATGTTGCTACCTCTGTGAGCAATGTGTTTTTGTGCCTGAGGTGAATCTATGTTAAGCTTTGGATGCCGCTTATCATCAGTTTCATCATCAGCAGGACATGTTAAACACGAGGTATGACAGCACACTGTTTGATCCACGAGATAATGCCAAAACAGTTCTCTTGATGTTTTGGATGTGGTGACAACTAACAAAGGAAAAAGTCATCTAATTGGATGACGTCAATCAGATGTGTATTCAGTTCATGCGGGGAAATACCGTACTATTCGTATTTTTAGGTGTAAGTCACTGGGCTTCTGTGCTAGTCCTACAGTGGCTGGTTTGTTTTTGTGTTGACCTGCTGGAGTGTTTTTCCTTTGGACCCGACATGCCTTGACATGCTGTCTGGCCCTCCTACGACTCAGGCATTCAATCTCAGTGTGAGTGCATGTGTGTGTGTGTCAGAGCTGTCTGGTCTCACACAGGAGTCACACAGGCTACTACCCTGCGGTGTGTGTTTGCTAAACGTTCCACTCACGCAGCGGGATGAGACTTCATGAAGCTTCTCATGAGAATGTTGCTTTTTTCTTTACCCGTCGCTCCCCTTCTGTTTCCCTTGTGTCCCTTTTTCTGTTTCCTCTCCACTTTCACCACCTCTTCTCCCTCCCCCAAACATAGACACACACACACACACACACACACACAAACACACAAAAACACACACCAGGTTTTACACTTACTGACACTGCTTTTCTGGGAAGTCTTAGTCATTGCTGGAGTGATGTAAGTATGCAGTGTGCTTGCATGTGCCAACTTGATAATCTGTGATATATCACCATTAAACACAACGTCTCACTCATTGTTGACGCCGTATGGCTGCATAATGTGAACATCTGTTAGTGACAAGGATATTAAAGGGGTTTTAATTCTCAATAATTCATCATAATAGCATACATATGTATTGATCTCCCCCTCTATAGGCCAGCTTCCTCTAAGTTTCTGTGAAGTGTTGTTGACAACAAGTCCAGATTTCTAAGAAACTCTCAGACAAGATTAGACAAGATAGACTTTGCTTTCATTCTTCATCATATTTGAGATTACCATTTGTGCTCTGTGGCATCAACATGCGACAGATGTGTGTGCATGTATATCACTTTATGTGCGTTCCCTTTCTGATTTATGTGTTCAAAGTTGGCTATCAGAGCAGAGTAGCAATCTGTGCCTCTTTGAAGTGCACTTCTGTGTGTGCGTGCGTGTGTGTGTGTGCGCGTGTGTGTCCCACTCAAATTGACATATAATCAGGGATAACATGAGAAACTCCTCTCTCTCTGATCAAAGGTTGCAGCTGGAAGGGTTGACAGCGTGTGTGTGGGTGCATGTGGAGCACCTGTGCAAGCAAGTACACATAAATAATAAGGAGAATGAAAAAAGAGAGAAAACAAAGTAAAAGTGAGATTCAAACTGTTTTTGACGTCAACATATCTTTCCCACGCAGGTGCGAAGATGGATGAGGAATCCCAAGGTAAGTGTGGAGAAGGCCCAGGGAAAAGGCCTCCTCTACCCCTGTCCGAAGTGTCCACTGGCCGAGGACCTGTGCTATGCCCACTTCCCCTCGCCTTACGGCTGCTGCCACTACACTGGCCTACAGGGCTGCCAGTACTACCACCAGGAGCCGTCCTCGCCGTGCCCAGCCAGCGGACATACCAGCGGCCATGACAAGAGCAAGGGCTGCAAGGTAAAGAGCAGGACAAATACAGAGAGAGTGTGTGTGTGTCCATGAATGTATTGTGACACTACTTTGTCAGGAAGTAACACTTTACCATGACATTCTAGTTGGCTGCATCTCTGTGTATCCTTTGTTACCATCACCAGACATACAGTTGTTGTAAGCACAGCCATAGTCGTAATATGCACAGTATTAATTTAAAGGATCATTCCGGTTTATTACTTGGATCTATTTTTTGCAGTTTTTGTACAATTTCTATGGAAAAAGTAGGTCTGAAACATTGAAAATCAGACAGTCAGACTTTATTTGGAGGTGAAACCGAACAGTGGGCTCACCCAAAATGTCTGTAATATTCCATCTTGCACAGGTCAAATGTGTGCATTCACAACTACAGTAAGTGTGATAGTTCAAAGTTGAACCAGGGGGTTGGTTGGTAAACTGTGATGGATGTTTTCAAACAGATTTGGCTACTCTGAGTGGATATAAAGTTACTATTATAGAATTGTGGTCAAAACTACTAAAATAAGACCTGAGATTGCAGTAAGAAGAATGTGACCCATTTCATAATGTGTGCCATTCTCTCACCACAAATCTCCCTCTCCGGCCTGCAGGTGGAAGTGTATCCACCAACTCACTCCATATCAGCCTCCCTCTGTTTGCCCATTAAAGTTCATTGAGAGAAGTCAAAGACGTAAATTAGATACTTAGAGGACTCTAGACATTGTTCTATTTGCTCCACCACGAGTGCTGTTATGTAACATAAACACAAAGGCAACTAGGGTGTGTTGCAAAGACTCCCTTATTGTTGCTCAACAAGGGCAGGGACGCCTTGACATTACTTTAACCTCCCCCGTAACTACAGCGATGGCGCAAATAATCTGGTCATAAAAATCAAAAATAAAGACTTGGACTGGATAATTGACAAGGTGCTTGACAGTTCAGATAAAAAACAAATCAAATCACTTTATGAAACTGCAAAAGAACGTCATTCTGCATAATACAGAGAAAGGCTTTATCCATTTTCTTGTGAAGCACTGTGTCTTTATTTCTTGAAGTTGTTTCTAAAAATAAAAACAAACAACTCTGTTAGTGAAATCTAAGTGAATCTAATTGACTAGCTTGCCACAAGTTCCAAGGGCACGCCTCCTTTCACAATATGCCACCACTGCAATATTGATTCAATAATAAATGGAGTGCCCTCCTAATTAGTAAAGAGAATATAAAATTCATCAATATAAGACAATACGTCAACAATAAGTCAAGATAAAGCTAGGTTACATCAGCCAAGTTGGCCCCTCCTACCGGCTCATGGTCTTCTCCAGCTGCCTGCTCCACTTCTCTTCCCTCCTCCTCAGCACACATCCTCTGTCCTCCACAGCAGCAGATGTAGTAGCCCTGTTTTCATCACTAGGCGGCACGAAGACTTCGTCGTCTGCTTGCAGCTGCTGATAGACATTGCTGCTTGTAGGCTTATTAGTAAAAAAAAAGTCGGGGACCTTCGGCAAAGTTTCACTATACACTTTATTCTGTTTAATTTTTTTTTCTTTTCTGAACACCGCTATTATGTGAATGCTTCATCTTTCTCTCTGTAAACTCAGCTACAGCTAAACTGAGAGTAGATTAGCCAACATTCCTGAAACCCCACACACGATGCTACAGCTACCAGATGGTGATTAGATGAATTACAAAATGCGGGTATATTTTGTTCTACACTACAGTGTGCTGATCATAGCTATTCAAAGGAAACCTCTTTGACTTCCCTGGTGGTGCAAATATACAATATTATAATTTACAATATATATATTTTAACTTCTCATGTCTCGTGAGGCCCCTGGTCCTCAGTCCAGGTCTTAAGCCCCAGTAAGCCTCTGCATAAAAGCGCCATTGACCCCTGGCTGGTGTTTTTGAAATTAGAGCAAGAGGCAGCTCTTCAGCAGAGAACAGGAATTTTTATGTATTAAAAATTAAGCAAAAACAAATGAAATGAACACCAGTGCATGGAAGGTTGTGCAAAGACAAAATTGTCAACACCCCACACACATGCATCAGCCGGTTCACACTAATGCTGCCGCAGGTGTCCAGGTTGTCCTTGGTTATGTAATCACAATGGCCGTCCCACTGCTTCAATCATCATACCCATCAATTGGTTCCCTGCTTTTTTGTGTGTGTGTGTGTGTGAGAGTGTGTTCCACCAATCCCACAGACGACAGGAGAGAATGAGTCATTGCTGTCCCAGCAAGACAACGTCACACTGTGCTGTACATGTAAGCATGTGTGTGCAAGCGACTGTGTGCAGGGAGAAACAACATTGAGGTGTGTAAGAATATAAAACAGGACAGGACTGTGTTGTTGTCCATCACTTTGTTCTCTTTCCTGCAGCCATTTTTTTTTCCATTTTGTTTTCATTTTGCTCAGGTTTTCTTCCAGGCTATCCTGTCTCACTCTATCTCTCCATCAATTCCATTTCCTGCCCTCACAACCAATAGATCTGTCACTAATGTCTCAGTAGAGATAACCGGTGTGTGTGTGTGTGTGTGTGTGTGTGTGTGTGTGTGTGTAGAATTAATCTGTGTTAGGGCGAGGTGGGAGCAGGCTAGAGGGTTAAAGAGGAGGGGGCTCAGTAGTGAGTCATACAGTAGGTAGTTTTCACTGCAGAGTGTGTGTGTAGTGAAGTCTATACAAAGTCAATGTAGAGCTAAACAGGATTGACCTACAGTAGCTGTTCATATCTCATATGTGGGGTTTTTCACCCATGATTTGACAGATGATTAACAGCATCTAAAGTGGAAGCTTACACAACATACAGTTAAAGTTAGATGCACAACCTAAATATGGACTTTATTTGACTTTGTGTGGCATTGCCAAATACTCCATGACAAAATCCAGCGCACGGACGTCATGTTCTGTACTGTTCTCTGCATGCAGTATCTCGGCACATTCTGTCCAAACACTTCATAACTCAGGCCCCTTAAAGTTGGTTTGCCAAACACTGGCAGAGTGCGACACTTGTTCAACAAATGGAACAGTAACAGAGACATTCCCCCAGCGTGTCAAACACACTGCTCTGTTCTCAAGGAGGCCACCCACGGCCTGACTCAAATGCAAATGAGCAGAGCATCAGTATGACATTTGTCAGCCCATCAAAGTGAACTGTATCAGTTGCTGTCGAACAAGTGTCACTCAGGACTCAGACTTAAGAAAGTGGTGTGGTGATGCTCAGAGGCTGCTGTCACATTTAGAGGAGGTGGAGATGAATAAGACACCAGACAATGGCAGACAGTGTCAATTCACTCTTAACTGTACAGAGACAGAGGGGAAGGCCCTGGGGATATTTAGCATGTTGCTCTTTAGTTTTTGCGTTTTTATGGTTGCCTCAAGTGTCCCGATTGTTCAATACTGAATGTTCTGCTTTTGTCCTGCTCACTGTAGCTTCTGAATTACACTTATTGTGAGAAGCTTTTGAAATTGTGAATCTGCACTTGGCAGTAACATGTTGTTGTAGTTTGTTGCCAGAGGAGCTACATTTGAACCATAGACAGTATATAAAGATGGATGGTAGCGAGGTGTGACGTCACCCATTGGTTTGCATTGGAGCCAGTTTGAAGCCCAGATATGGTACATGGTTGGTGCCATCTTTTCAGTTTGGAGCCTGGACCTTCTAAAACAGGAGTGCCCCGCTACCTTGGACTAAAGCAAATACTAGCTTACTGGGAACACCGAGCAGTGCACATTTGGGCTAACATTAGCTACTTTAGCTAAACTGTGCTAACAGGGCAGGTATCGAATCAAGTAACATTAAACTTACTGAAATATTGCGACAATAGTCTGACTCACTGCGAGTCCTTCAAAATTCTGCTGATCTATAAAGCACTTAATGGTTTGGCTCCCCAGTATATTACTGACCTGCTCACTGACTACAGTCCAACTGGTAGTTTTCATCTTACTGTACCCAGAATAGGATCCAGGTCTTCAGAGGGAGCTTTTAGTTACTTGGATCCTGCTCTCTGAAACAAACTACCAGATGACCTGAGATCAGTCACTACCATTTACATGTTTAAAAGACAACTTAAAACTTTCTTCTTATGATTTTTTTCAACTGATTTTTTTTGTGAATGTGTGTGTGTGTGTGTGTATGTGTGTGCTGATTTGACGTTCATTTTAATTATTGTATTTCTGTATGTTTAAACTTTGCTTTAAGAGTACTTTATTATGTTGATCTATTGCTTTTATGCTGATGTTAAGCACCTTGATCTGTCATTGTGTATGAAAGGTGCCATAAAAATAAAATTGACTTGACTTGACTAGTATTTCTAGAGAGAAGTTGACATTTTTTGAATGGGACTCAATTTATTTTTTGGAGCCAGCGTCTGGCATAGCATTTTAAGGTACTCAAGTGGCAACAAATAAAAAAGTTATTAACTCTGCAATATTTATAATAATACAAGGACATTTACCAAAAACCCTCTTAAATACTGCAGTTTTGTGTTGTTCTCTTTTTAAAAAATAGTCCTCCCTGACAGAATGCCCATCATCCCGTCCTCCTATTCATTAAAAATCCACCACAGCACCTTTTTTTCTAATTGCAAAGCATTAAAAATGCAGGCAGCTTAGCTTCACCTTGACCCAGTTCTTTGCATAGCCTCCACCCTGTTGTTAGTTTTGATGAGTCTATCAGAGCCAAATCTAATATAGACCAAGCTTTATGGTACTGGTCTTATTAAACTATGAAATACTACATTTATGACAGCTGCCTTTTTTTCATGGGGTGATTAACACAGAGAAAATAAGGAAGGAGACAAGGATAGGTTTACTGTAAGTAAATGGTTAATCAGGGTGTTTGGAAGAAATCAGAATTAAAAATGGACAAAGAGTAAACAATAATCGCTGTATTGGAAAAATGAGAGCAATCGAGGGATTGGTGGAGCTGAGTGGAAAGACATAACGGAGGAAGCAGCAGTGATAGAGTGAGAGAGAGAGAGAGAGAGAGAGATGAGAACAGCTGAGAGGACATTTTTATTAGAAGATAGAGGATGAGGTCAGAGCATCTGCCCCACTGCCTGAGCATGACCAGAAATCAAAAGCATAAATCCTCCTGATAAGAACGTCCTGTACTGTCCCATGTACACACCAACAGACTGTCAGATACTCTACTCACACACACAAAACTAATGCAAATGCAGCCTTTCCACTAATCTCTTACATCAAGCCTGTGCTTTTCTTGATGAAGACTTAATCAAAAATAAAAAGAACACAAACTTTTGCTGACAGCTGGCTGTCCTGACGTTATCTTTTTTGTCATCCAATTTCAGTACTATTGTTATCAAGTCAGATAAAATAGTACACCAAGTGAAACATACAATATCAATGTGATTAGTACAAATAGCAAAATGGCTTTTATATATTTTAGTTTTAAGTCTCATTTCCTTATGGCCTGTGGCCTGTTCTGGGTATGGATCAGGTGATTGTAGTTAATATGTCAGTGTATTCAGTATGGTTTAAACACCAACTTTAACCAGAAAGATCTGACCTGCTCTGGTCTATTAGTGTTGACTGTCCAAAATGCAGTCATGCGGGAGAAAGTGAGAGAGAGGGAAGGATAGAGAGAAAGTTGAGGGAGGAAGGAAGGAAGGCAGGAAGTGAGGCAGAGAAGAAATCCAAGGAGACGAGGGAAGCCAAGCGTGTCTGAGAGGAGAACAGTGATTTTTATCTACTCCCATGCAGCCTGTGAGATGTGGTTGACTATTGATTAGATCTCAGCTGAAAGGAGTGGTACAAGGTAGAGGGCAAAAACTGCATCTGAATTTTTATGCTGAGAAATTAGCTTGAATGCAGGAAAAAGCTTTACCTCATTTGTCAGTGAGGTGAGCTCATCTTGTTCATGTTTTGTGAGCTCTCACGAAAGCTCAATCACACTGTACCTTTTGTCCTCACGCTCAAAAACACCAAGCTCAGATGATCGGTGGGATTTTAAATCATGTGTCTGTTCAATGGGCCCCGCCGATTCATTTTACCGCAGAGAGAAAACAGAGGTAGACGACCTATGACAAATCCACCTCTCTTGTTCTTCCTCAGTGGTGACAAGGCCCTGCAGGCTAAGATCTGTTTCACGAATAATAATACGTCGTGTCTGAGTCAGTGAATGAGGGGAGGCAATGATGGTGAGCTAATTTCATTCAAAGATCTTGTCAAGTGAGTTGTTCACAAGTGCAAATACAATTCAGGTGTTGCATCAGATAATAAAAAAGGAAAGTTTTGAAAATTCTGTTTGTGCCGAGTAGTTGTCTTCTTAGAAAAAAACATGCTCTACTTTTACGGTTCATGAGGTTTTCTCTGCAATGTGAGAATACGTCTCTGTTGGACTTTGAACTTCAGACTTGGTTCTTGAAGCAGTCTTACTGGTGAAGTGTCTCAGTTGTACATTCTGAGAGGGAGCAGATCTCAGGCAGTTCACTTCTTGACAGAGCTAATCGTTAATCACTTGTGCGTCATATTTAAAGATCGCACCACTTTACTGGTGACCTTTTACTGGCACTCCACTGTGCCAATGTATTCGAGACCACGAAGGACACAAACTCTAGACTGCAGACATCTCCAACACAGCTGTTTAAATTTGAACTGTGAACACTGAATGGAAAATCTTTATTTGCAGCTGATTCTAAATTCATGAGTTGACAGTTTTCCACTAACATATTAGAAAAGTATTTTAGTGTAATATCCAACACAAAACCAAAAACTACTCTGACACAGCAAAAACATACTAAGATAATCTTCATAAATGTATGATTTCTTGCAGGGCTTTTGTATTGAAATTCATTAAATGTAGCTTGGTGTAATAATAATGGACTGGTAAACTTTGTCACCCTGGTGGGTCACTCAATAACTCCAACTAAGCCTCTGACCAAAGCTTGATCCTCTTCTCACTTGCCAAACAGGTTACAAAAACATCATCTGAGCTGCAGCTTCAATAGCATTTACCATGAATGCATTCATGTCAAAACCTTTTGTTTTTTTTTGCTTGTATTGTTAACACGAAAGTATTAAGATGAACAGTCCACAAGGTCCAATTATATTTGATACAAAGAGTTATACAGAGAGCACTGGGAGCCAAAATCCCCTTCCAAGTTGTTGGCTTGTCGTGCATACTGTACCAACACCAGGGAGAAATGCCTCTCATTCCAAACTTCTATTTTGAACAGTTCAGCTAATTGAGTCCAAACTTTCTTTTCTCCTCATTAAAGACCTCAGCACACATTCACATTCAACCCATGCATATACCAAAAGTCAGAACCCCCTGACTCTTTCAAATTCTGTGCTTAGTAATGAAACTGGTGAGGTGCCAACTTAGTGCTGGTATAAAGCCAGTTCATATCAGTTTGGCCAACTTCCAACTCTTACTTGCACTCTTGGCAATACCTGATAGCGTCAGCTGCTTGGCTGTTGAAAACACTGACTTTGACTTCATTCTTGCATTGATGTTCCTTTATTAAAGTCATGCCATATTTTGTTTTCAACCTCCAGATTTTCTTTCCATCATCTCTTGCCCTCCTCATTGTTATGACTCATATTTTTCTCTCCTGTGATTCAAACATATTTAAGCAGCATTTAAATGAGGGAACTCTCCCAGGGTCTGGAAAGTACTAAGCTACCAGTGTTTAGGATACACTTAGCAATGGAAAACTGCTAATCCTTTGCCTTTGTTACAAAGCCAAGTGCTCTGGCAGTGGAAGAATGAGGTTGAAGTAATAAACTTGGAATTGGGTTTTCTTGCACGATCTCCTCTTTACCCACAGTAGATGTATATATACGCCCTAAAATGGAACAGCACATTTGTTCCCATTGCTGCTGCAGCGTTATGCAGGCTCTTTTTCTGCCAAAGCAGAAAAGCAACCAAAAAAAAAAAGATAAATAAGCACAGAGGAGGCACTTCATACCTTGGCTGCAGTTTCCTGGATTTGTCGTGATACAGCAGGATGTGTGAATTAGCTTTGTACTGTTTCCCCCAGCCCTAGCTATAACAAGCTAGAGGAGAGCTGAAGAAGAAAAGGTAAGGTAGGTTGTTTGTGATGTTAAGAGCTATCCTGACAAATCTGTGTTTGGTTTGATGCAGATAATAAAGGCATTCAGCATTAAGAAGCTCAAAGGGAGATACACATCTACATGATTAACCTGTGGTAAAATAAACGGAACATAATTTTGAAGAAATTACACAGATTTATTTTCAGAGCTATTTTAAAGAGGAACTTCACACATTACTTATTTACCCTGTGCACATAATTACAGATTCTTGTTGATGTATTATGTTAATACAGGTGATTTTTCCAACAATAAAAAAACCCCCAGATTTTGTTGCTCAAACTAGCTTGTATGCATTTCCTTGGATTGTAAAGGTCAGCTAATGAATAGTGAAATAGGCAAGACTCTGGGGTATATTTCATTCATTGACCCTGCTAACTAGTAGTTGCTGCCCCAAATGTTGGTTGATGCTGCTCTTTTCCACAGAAAATAGAATGATAGTAAACAGGGTAGCTAGTACCAGTGAAAACTAGTGAAACTTGACAATGGCTCATCACTTAGGACAACTAACCCTAATAGAAAGTGCCCTGAGAGTCTTCGCTAGCCGTGCTAGCTAAAAGCAACTGATGATTAATGGACAATGAGTCAATGTGTGTCTGTTCCTTGTCTAGATCCAATCCCCAACTTTTCACATACAACGTTGCCAAGTCTCCACACAACAGTTTCCCCTTCCCCATGGCATTTAAAACATATTCTGTTTCAGGCAGAACTCAGGTTTCACTACAAAAATGACTGAAGGAACGTGTTAAATGATATGGATACCTATTATGATGTTAACAACATAGTTTTCTTTTTCCATTTAAAAAAATGTAAGGTTAGATGTATCAAATGATACAAAAAAAACAACAAAGAAAAATGTTGAATTTATTTTATGTACAATCAGTTGAAGTGAGTGTTTCCAAGACTCAAATGACAGTCAGTAAAAAGTGCTGTATCACCTCCTGTGGATTACACTCCTCATAGTTTAGAGATCCACCGGCATCAATACCTCTCCCTCACACTCCCTCTCTCCCTCCCTCCCTCCCTCTTTCTCTCTACTGACCTTGGCCCACTAGAAAAGGAGGAGCACCCTCCCTTCTGAGTCTCATTGTGAGGGAATTGGGGAATTATTGTTGTTCTAATCTACCCTGAGAACCTAGCTAATCCCATCTTCCATCTTGATGTTCCAGAGCTAATGCCAAAACTGCTGCGCCACAGAGGCTCAGCAGCATTCTGACTATGCAGCCAGTGTTATTCTCCCATTCACACACTCAGCTCTATTGAAACTGCTTTGTGCACTGAGGTTTGGGTTTATAGCACACACTCCACTATTGAGCTTAGAGTTGACCTGATCTGCTTCCGCATGGACGATATGCTTACTCATGGCATTACCAGTGCACAACAACAAGCCACAGTTGTGCATTGTTACATAGTGCATGATACTGTGCTGAAAAATGCTGAGACCTGATATTGTTATACCATTTCCACTGAAGGTCAGCCTGAAGATGTCATAATCTCATAGTCATAGTCAAGATTCAAAATTATCTTAATGACATGCTGTAAATTAAATGTTTTTCCTGGATGGTTAGCTTTGAAGTCTAATACAGAAGAAGACACAACTGATCATGTTAGGATTTCTTTGTGAATATAGTTTTATATTTGTATGGTCATTCACAAATATCTGTGAAATTAGTATCCTTTATTATTATGCCAGGGCAAGTTGACATCCTGTCAAATTAGGTAGTCAAATTTTTTACCTCACACATCTATAATAAGATGAGGTGTGTTGGTGAATATTTTTTGCTGTGTTTTTAAAGTCAGCGATCCAATGTTTTCACCTTGGTCAATTTAGTCAAACTGTGCTCATGCAATGGGAAATGTTTGGGTTGTTATGACTATCTCAGAGAGACAGGAGGTGAGGCTTAATGTCAAAACAAAGGAGAAAGACACAAATCTCATAATAGCCCCTGCAGTGAGTAAATAGGCTCTGTGTAACACAGATATATTGTCCTCTTTCTGTTTATAGAAATGAGAGAAAAGGAGAGAAGATGCATAAGAGAGTCCAGGGAGAGGGCACCTTTTTAATTTCCAGGAAAAGTTGCAGGGGTTGAGGCACTGGGTTTTCTGAAGTTAGGGATCGGACACCTTGTCTCCAGTTGCCTCAGGATTTAAAGATGAAAAGAGAATGACCCTAGAGGGTGAAAATGGCCGTCAAACTAAAATCAGTTTAGGGTCAATGACCCAATCTTGAATTCCCGAACATACCCCTTGGTCCTGTTCCCTGATTAAGAATAACATTACAGTTATCTCTGTCCTGCTGTCTTGTTTCTCAGTTGCTCTCTCTCGTTTTTTTTCAGGTTGACTCTCTCTTTCTCTCTATCTCTGTCGCTGGATCTGAACAGTATCTCTGAAGCTTCTTCTCCCATGGGATACAATCACTGTTTAAATTCCATTTGGACTGCTGGAATCATAGTTCTTTGCCTCTCTACCCATTTGAATCTGGATTCCCCGCCCCCCCATCCCTCAGTGATTTTTAGACCTGCGATCTAGGAACAGAAACAGGGGAAAGAAAGGGAGAAGAGAGAGCAGTGACCTTGGTGTTAATGAGCAAATCTTATCTCTGACAGAGAATGGGATGGCTTATGTAAGACTATCTCGCACTCTCATTCTCTCTGTTTATCTTTTTTGTCTTTCAAACATATTTTTCTTTGTCTCCGTGTCTCTGCTTGCACCTCATTCCCTCATTCTACTTCATGATTCTACCCGCAGATGCTCTCTCGCCTTCTGTCATTTCATTACTCTTTGATGCTCAGACGTATATGAGATGTCACACAGCCTGTTAGAGCTGGTGGAGAACAGGAAGGTTTAGGCAGGACAAGGCCAAAAGAGGGTTACCAGGTTACTAGCTAATAAAGCCACTATAAACACTGTCCTTATCTGTTGTTCAAAGGTCTAAGGTGGAGGTATTGCTTTATATGGGATGGGGAGCATAACAGTTCCAGTACAATTTAAAAGCAGTAAATACCAGTTCAGTGAAGCTCATAATATGAGACATTGATTCGACTCAGTGGTCATTTTTTAGGCTTTAGTTTGACCGCGGTTCATCAAATATCCTGTTAAATGTTCGGGTCTGTTGTGCCTCTCTGCCAGTACTCTTATGTTTCTTTTGTTTGGAAAATGTCATCATGAATTTCAAGTCTTTAAATCACAGCTACAAAGGCATCCACTTCATCCAATTTGCAGTATGTGCCATATTTGATTAGCTCTGATAACCAAAGGCACTGAACATGCGCTAAACGCCTTCGGTTGCCAACAGGAAAGGATGCAGGCCTTTATGGTGAACTCGACCTCCTACTGCTGCTCCACTTGTCACAAGTTTGTGTCAGCCTGTTCCGATCCCCTTTGCATGTCACCAAACATGCATTGAGCTCAGCGTTGGTTTCAATTCATTTAAGTTAACAAATAGGGACAGACAAAAACTAAACCAAAATCCTTCAGAGATGAAGGTTGACAGACTCATATTAGATACCTTCTTGAAACTTGGCAACCAATCAAAAACAACCTGTGAACGTGAGATTCATATATTTTATTTGTCTGAACAAAAAAACATAACTTACATTCTGTTTGTTCAGTTTTACTTTAATCATTGGGGTAATACTTCACTGTTACTGTTTAATATTCAGTGATTATGTGCTTTCATCTACACTGTGTGCTTGTCAGCACCCATTTGCGTTGCCCTTGACTTGCTATTTAACTGCAACAGTCAATGGACGAAACAATCAAGCTATCAAGGAACTTATACCTGACCCTTAAACTAATTATTATTGCTGTCTTAAAACTAAAGTGATAATACTGACGAGATTATATTAAATCAAATCACAACAGTGACTGAAGTAAAACTCAACTGACTGTCCATAACACAAATTTTGCTCAACCACAGCCTGAAAAAATATCACTGAGTTGAATCAACAGTCTCAACAAACACTGATCTTCATCAAATTAACATCTGCAACACTACTGTGTAGCACTCCGTCTGCATCTCTGTGTTTCTGTTATTTTGTCTACCCCAATACTAAGGGACTCATAGTCTATCCTCATGTGTTATGGATTTGTTTAGCATTTTGTGAGATTGCAATAGATTCAATGCTTTGATGTGTTGATCTACTGCTCGTTGTGTGGTTTTTCCCTAAAGAGAGACTGTTCATGTACATTATGAAACATGATGTACAGTGTCTTCAGTTGCAGCTTCAGCTGTCATACTGTATTTTATGGCTTCGTCTACTGTATGAGAGTAAAGGGCAGATCTTTAAGCGTCTGTATAGAACAAAGGCAAAGGTCAGTTTAAGAGATCAACAAGGAGGCAGAGGAATGGAGTCAGATGAAGTCTGGATATAGTATGTGTGATGTTTTTATACCTTGATTTATGGATCTGTGTGGCCAATGTGTACATCCTGGCCTCCATATGAGAATATCCTTGGACAATATTACATCCTGAGTTTATGGAGTGAGAAGGACATATCTTATAGCAGGCCTTATGTAACCTAACTAATAGCAGGGTCGCTGTTGTCTTAAAGGGTCGTAGCACAAAACCAAGTCGAAGGGCAGTAAGAGGGGTTAAGAGGAAGGGGAGTCTGGAAGTGGCATGCATATATGTTACGCTTCCTGCACACATATTTTCTTACCCGCTGAAGGAATGTATAGCAGTTTCTCTGGAATAAGGTTCAGTAAGAGGCTATACAATAAAGGATGACAAATGGGACGATAAATGTACACTTCAGCCTAATAAAGAGTGGTTCATGAGTCTGTACATGATGAAATATCGCTTAGAGAAACAATCTTTATGACCTGTACACACAAAAACACACACAGATGCCTCCACTCCTAGACCTTTTTCTTGTTTATACTATAGCTTGCAGTTGGCAATAAATATGTAAATACGTACAGGCATGTACTGCACCAATGCATATATATTTATGAACAGTGAGGTGGAATAAAATCACAAGCAATGTAATTACCGCATTTTGATTAAAAAATACTGAACTGAATTTAATCAAACAGGAATTATAGCATCTCAATGAGGCTTTAACGTTAAATAAAATAAATAAAAATGTTGATATTAGTACAATAATCTCAAACAACAAAAGGTCTGAGTTTAATGTACTAGCCCTGGGTTGTGTCATTGATCAACACTCAGGTAATCAGTAAAATGAATTGATTAAATAATTTTCTCAACTTTAGCTGAATGACACTGTTGCAGCACAGATAGAGGTAGTTCTTAAACACACACCCACAGCGTTATGACAGAATGTTATCATATTGTGTTTGACACCTTCAGTAATTATTTGGATCCATTCTGTCCTTCCAGCACTGGGCTATAATTATAGTCAAGGGAGCAGCCATTCACACACTGGGAAAGTTTTTTGCCAAGTTGCAAGTTTAGATGAAAGCTCACATACACATGCACACACACACACACACACACAAAATCTCACTCACACACATATCTCCATGCCAAGTTGTGGTAATGTAGAGTTCAGAGGAGCAGCAGCCACTGATAGAGGCCTTGATAAGACTCATTTCAAATTGCTGTAGTCACTGATCCTGTCGACTGTGTGTGCCAAGGACACCATTTGCCTTACGTAACAGCCATTCTAGGTCACACACACATCCATCTATGCAATGTGCTTCCCTCAAGAACTATGCGCACCTTGACCTTAGCTTCCATTGTTCCATGTATCTTATATTTCTCTTCTCTCCTGTGTGTGTGTGTTTGAATGGTTTTAGAGGGGTTTTTTTGAACACTGGTTATGTATTCAGTCAGTGTTGCCAGGCACATTCTATGTAATGATTTAGAAGAGGCGTCCTCAGGAGAGAGTGTCAGAGTGCAATTGTCGCGAGAGGAAATAACTGTGATGACTAAGACTCACTGTCTCCTGAGAAATGCAAATATGACCCTTAAATATTTTACTCACAAAGTGGTGATATTGACTTGAGCTGTAGTAGTGTGTTGTTTGTGATGCTGGTTTATATAGCTTTTCACCTTTTTTGAAAGATTATAACGACCTCTGTATAAGAAGGTTCCAGTGTTTATATTCCTTTAGGTTGGTAATTTGTTCATATATTGGACTGATTCATCAGTGATCCTCTCTGTCGCTCTTTCTAAAAGTTGTATTCACACTTTGTTGTACTAAAAAGGAAATTAAAGCATGAAAATGATTAGAAAGTGCTCTAAATATCTACTCTCTTGTACGTGTTTTGGGATAAAGTCAAATATCCCCTTGTGTAATTGTTGTAAGAATCCACAGACAATACCAGAAAAAATATCAATGTTCAAGAATGCTCAAGAATGTGGTTCTTCTTTATAAATTACCTACGCAGTTAAATTTGGGGTTATGGGAATAATTTAAGATTTAAGATTAACAAACACAAAACATCAGGTCTGGGGTTAAGGTTAAGTTAAATTTCAATTAGATCCCAACGGCATGTACCATCTTTAAGAAAATTATGTCACTAATTATTATTTCCTTGGTTTGGTAAGAGTATTGAACCATGCGATCAGTGTGAATATGTTACTAAATTCCATCTAAATGCTAATTGCCATATCATTAGATTTTCAGTCACTTTGGGTTTAGGTTGGAGGCAATTTAGGTTAGAGTTATGTGCTTGGTTAGTTGCTACAGATTAGCAAGTGACCATTTCTCGGAGCAGTTGAGGCTTTTTGTTCCATCGTGTATTTGGTTTTAAACTTTACTAGCCTAATGAAAAACATGATTTATCTTCACTTACAGGTCAGGAAGTGGAGGATGCTGGCTCGCCATCATGGTGACGGCACAGGCAAGCAGAAGGAAGCAGAGTCAGACATCCACCTGGGGTGTTGTCAGTCTTGGGGGATCCATGCATCGCCCCTCCTGGCCAGCCCTGTCATGCTGGAGTGCTCCATTTGCAGTGGACCCTACATCAGCTACACCCTGGAGGATACCTGGCAGCCACGTCAACGTACACAGGCAAGTTCATCTTCCTCACAGTTAAGTCATTTTAAATTACAGGTAGCAAACACTCATTGGTTTACCAATGGATCCCAAAGCAGGGGACTTCCAGGTGAGGAAGGAGAGATGTTACCAGTATGTAATAAAATATTGTTTTCATAGGGTTATAAGATATATGCAAGTCCATTTCTAACAACAGAAATATCAGATTGTTCATTATATGACAAACACCAGCTGGCAGTTGAGAAATAATGAAAATACTAAAGGAAAACTTGTTTTTAAGTTTGAAGTAATTGAATTATTACTGGAAACACTGCTGCAATATAAAGGTGGGTCATAAACGATCGCATGTCAGTTTACATTATAAAGCCTTATGTCTATTCAACTGTTAATTACAGTTTATGGTCCTCTCTGGTGGCAGTTTGAGTGACATATGTTCTCATGATTATGGAGGATGTTTTCCGATGCACAGGTAATATTAGGTTTATTTTAGTTTTACTGAGGCACCTACAGTTTGACCACAGATCATTCAGCCTCTTTAGAGCTTTCCTCACTGCAGTACAAAGTACTGACTGCCTGAAATCTTTTATTGCTCATCAATATCATATTCTAGATAACATGACCTACCTTTGTAGGTCAAGTCATACTTGTAAATGTCATGCAGTACATACAGTAAATGTGAGGAAGTTACTTGAGAGAACTGGAAACCTCATAACCATCAGAGAGAGAGAGAAAGGCCTGTTAGACATCATCTTTTTTTCTTGTAGCTCTCCAGTGAGCTTGTTTATTTTTGCAACACCATAAAAAAGTGACTTGATTCAGGCAAATGAAAGAGGCATTACTGTGACATCTACATTTTTAAGCACTATAATCATGTAAATGTGTAACACACTAACAGTAGTGCGATGTTTAATATTTGTCTCTGTACAACGTTTCAACAGCAAGAGTTGCTATTCACCTTTCTGTGCTCCTGCCAAATGAAATTGCCAAACCCAGTCTGGGAAAATAAGTTCTTATCTCATAACATAAGAAATCATTAACATTTTAGTGGCTTGATACAAATGGATCTTAATGGTAATACACTTGTTTCCCAAAACAACAACATCAAAACAACAACATCATCAAAAAAATGTTATATTAGAAAACACAATGATTCCGAAATAGGGGAAACTTTTGAGGAATTTACACATTAGCATTAATTAAACTACTTTCCCCCTATTTTCATTTCATTTCCCTTGAGCTTTGGTGGATACAAACCAAGAAAGAAAAACACCCAGAGCAGTTATCCATTTCTTTGATGGTAAATGCAAAAATATCTCTATCCTTTTTGCTATTAAATATGCTTTATTTTATGACTCACAGTCAAGTCATACAAGCCTCTACCTCCCTTTGACCCAGACAAAAACTATTCTGTGCTTGAACAACCCAAACTTTCTGTCTTCTTGTTGAAAAAAATGTATCCACCATGAAATATTAATGAACAGAAATCCTAGATTCACCATCACTGTGGTAGAACTCCATCAGATCTCTATACTGAATCGATACACAACCTGAAGTAAGAGAGAGAAAGTGGGAAGAGAGGGCAGGAGGACAGTAATGAGTGAGAGGAGAAAGGACAAAGGGCCATGATGAGAAAGTACATGTTGACTGCAGAGAGATGTTGACAGTAAGAGGACATGAGCATCAAACGATGTATGTATACGTGTGTATCAGAGAGAAAATGAGAGGAAAAGATGGATAGACGAGGTTACTGTCAGCTGTATTAAGGCTTATATGGAGATGAAATGACCAGCACGACAGGCAGATTGTTGAAAGCATCGCCTCTGAATGAATAAACAAACTGATGAGATTGAAACAACACGCACACTAACATGCACAAATGCCTCAGCTTGTCTCGTTCTCAGAAAACACTCATGAGAGAATACTCAGAGCTGCAATAGTTTTCAGAGCTGCAGTGTGGAATAGCAAACTAGGCTAAGACTGTATTTAACAGTCGCTTTGAAAAGTCGATGACTGACAGCGGGACATCGTGAAAAACTAATATCTGACACGCCGGTGGAGTTCCATGGGAATGTCATGAGATGCAAATGCTGCTGGCTCCGTGACAGCTACCAATTACGCTGTTACTGTATGTGAAAAGGGAAAGTGGGGCAAATTTAAGTAGCTATTATTGAGACATTTGTGCCTGTGTATGTTTGTGCATATGTGTTTACTTGCATAAGTCTGAGCCACAAAAGCATTCAGCCAACAACGTATAGAGCAATAAACTGACTTTTATAATTGAATGGAGCAAGTCAAAAGTGAACATTCACACACAAACACCCAAATGTGTTATCTTTTATAAGTGGATGGTTCATTTTTAGGGTAGTTGTTGCCAGTAATTATCTGCTTTGGCTTCTATGTTAATGATCAAACCACCTCATTACTATCTAGAACTGATTCAATGACATTTATTATCACTATACTGCTTTTAACAGCAGCACTGTACAAGGAAATGTTAGTGAAAAGGCTTTAAACTAAGGGGTACCATTAGCTTGTTAGCTAGCCAACACTGTTGATTATTCAACATAAGCTCACAAACATGTAGCTACCGTTTTTACTTACACTATTTAGCTCTTTACTCCTTGTGAAAAAGATGAGTTGGTGTTCGTCATATCAAACACGTATTGTGAAAATAGAATTTAACAATTTCTAAAGCTGCCCAATCTCAAATATTTGAGGCAGCACATCTCTTCTCAAGTTGAATGGTCGTGACGCCGCTGTGTCTGTTTGCAGTCTAAAGGGATCAACTGTGACCTTGGCTTAAACTTAACCTAATTTTTGGATGTCCATGGGATCAAGTAATAGTTCCTTAGCGAACAGAAAGTATAAACAAGCACATAAATGTTCATGGAGTAGATATCCTGCTCATCTCTTGGCCCAAGCTGAGCAAGACGAGTTTCATGCTGGTGTTCAGTCTCACTACAAAACAACAATTCTCTTGTCATGTTGTTAGAGCAGAGGTTTCTCACCACTTTCAGCAGCCGATTTACTGCAGTGTCACCCTGGAAACCCAGCCTCATTAAAACACGTCATGTGGGGACCCAACTGAAAGTGGGGCACGTACCAGTCTGTCAGAAGTAGTGGTTTTAGAAATGCTGATTTAGAGTGCTGCTGTTAAAAAGGTCACGTCTCATATCGTCAGTGTACTAGAAATGTTTTCAAGAGCTAAGAAAAGCAGCCTGGAGCTGTGATTTAGACAGAAAAAATCTGTGTTTTTGGTGGAGTAAATATATGTTGTTTTTTGCTTTTTTATCCTGTTAATCATCTAAAAACCCACCAGTTTGGGAACCACCGGCCTAGATTATTGCTTAGTAAGCTTATATTTTTGAATGTGCTAAGCCCAGGGGCTCTACATACTGTACACATAATCCTTCCACTGAATTCAAACAATAAAATTGCCAAAACTGGATTTTCAGGGTTGTACATATCAATAGCAATGTGTTACCCAATATGTTAGGTCTGGCTTTCAATTTGTGTATCATGACTTTGTATGATATGAATTTGTAATACTGAGACTTCTTTTAAAGAGCTATTTGATGGCTTTTGAATTGGATCCACAATGTGAATCTCTAATATCAGTGTGAGTGTGTCACTGATTCATAATTCATTTTTTACTGTACTGTTACATGAACTCAAACACAACTCCCACAAAAAAATCTATATAAATCTCCAGGTCATAATTCCAATATAGCCTACTTTCCATTTGCTTGTCTATGTCGTTTAAGTATTGAAATTGTTTTTATTAAGTAATGTCATATTTCTCCCCCAGGCGATGGACCTGTACTACCACAATGAGTCAGACCTGGACAGCTACTGTTGCCCTGGCGACAACAGTAAGTCACCAGCAACTAAATCTGTTGTTTTGTATTCTCCTCTTTCCTCCCTACTCCTTCTTTCCCATTCGTCTTTCACGCTGTGACTCCCGACTCCAGACTCCAGATAGCTTTCTCCATCACTCCTCTCCGTCAGCGCCGGGTCATTTCTCTTTATTATCTGCAGTTTGGTTTATTTTCATCATCAATCCAAAATGATCTTCCTCCAATTCATTCACTGTCTGTTTTTCTCTTGTGTGATGGCTGTGAAAGCAAAGTGATTCAGCCTGCACACACACACACACACACACACACACACACACACACACTGCATAACTTTACCTTACCTCATCACATCATGGGCCCTCTAATCCAACCCCTAAACTCCAGGATAATAACTGTTGTTCATAAACCAAGATTACTGTTTGTTGTTTTGTGGAAACCAGTTTGGACAGCAAAACAGCAGTTACAGAGACAATGCAGAGGACTGGTCATCATACACGTGACACAGTGACCTTTTCAACATCTGTTTACAACTTAGGCCATGTGTGAATGTTGATTGCATGTGTGTTACTGGGTGAGAGTCCAGCATCGTGACTGTAAATGACTGGGGACTGTTCTCTGATCATTTTTCCATCATGCCGCTTATTTGTGCTACAAATCTCAGTCCAATCCAAAGTGCACAGTCTCTGTGTGTGTCACATTTTGGCATAATTCCTATCTATCCTCTCTTCTATTGGTTTATTTGCCTTTGTTGGAAATCTTGCACGTGCCAAGCCATAAACTCTCCTCCTGTGCATGTTCATTAGTGTGTATATGGGTCTGAGCTCACCATGCCATTTTTTTTTTAGCAACACACTTTTACTTTTCTTTCATTTTGGATCCAGAAAATGAAAAAGAAGTGAAATCCTACTACTACTGTTTGTTGACATAGCCTCCCGAGTCGCCAAAAGTCTGCTACGAGACACTTTCCGGAAGCTAGCCAATCAGAACAGCTCAGGCTCATTGGGAGACAGGAGTTAAAACGGCCTTTTTCAGACAGAGGCTGAACTAAGGGCCTGCATAAGATGAATAAAGAGGTTTTTTTAACTGTAAATAATGCGGATATACCAGACCCAGAATATAAATATATAAACCTGGAAATGTGCATGATGCTTCCCCTTTCACTATATATTATAGTATGATAAATGTTATTTTATCGTTCATTAAATTGGTATAACATTATTTTGCTTATTCCTGTAGGAACCATTCATTTCTGCTCTTGGATTAGAGCATCCATTTGCTTGTCACTATGTGCTTCTGCAAAACACTTTATGGCAGTTCTGCAGGAATACCTGCTGCCTGTTGGAACATTTCCAACTAAATAATGTGACAAGAACTTCATTCTGATGAAAATGTTTTTCACTGGGAGTAGTCTGCCCGTTAATTATGGGAGTTTTTGGCGTATAGAGAGAAATCCGAGCAATTAGCCAAGCTGGTGACAAGCTGTTCCTGTGGCCTCGGCTGTGATGTTGCTACACCCTGGCATTCCAAGTTCACCAATTAGTGGCTTTAGGGGCACTTAAAAGTTAAAGAGTGTCACGTATTAGTCATTTAAAATGATGCAGTGATGTGGGAGCAGAGGGGAGCAATGAAGAGCGAAAGAGGGTTAATAATATCTACAGGGAGTTGAGTTCTGACCATCTAATTTTACAGGGGAACAAACAGCAAAACATGCATGTTCTTACACTCCCCTCAAAAAAAGTAAAGAGCAGCCTTATGCAACAAATAGCATCTGCTGAGGATACCCTTATTAAACCACATTAGTACGTTCCTCAGCTAGCTGCAGAGCAGTTAATCAGCATTTACACAGTGACTTACAGAGCTTTTCTTCCTCAGATGCCAGCAGGTTTACATAACGTGTGATTACTAAGTCTGAGTTTGTTTGTGTTCTCAAACTTTACTCGTGTTCTCAGTGACGCAAAATAACATCAACAGATCCTTTTTCTAAAGCTGCTGTTTACTCTTTTCTCCTGTCATTTATGAAGCATTGCTCACCTGTGCCAACCTGCCCTTAAGAGCTAAACAGGCGAACATACACATGCGACACAGACATATACACGAATGCAACCTAAACAGAGGGAAATACTTTATAATTAATGAACACACACCCAAACCGGAGACATTTTGCAGTAGGATGTCTGAACATGTTCATTGCCGTTATACCCTGAGAATTTACAGTAAAGGCTTTATTGTAATATAGACAGATTAGGGTGTGTATCCATCTAGAGCCATTGACATCATACATTCCCTGTCCCCTAAACCTACCATCACATCCTAGCCATACTCTTAAAGCCAAATCTTAGCCCTCAAAAAACCCACTGCAAAAGCGAAGACAGTCAACATGCCCTTTGCAAACATGTGCTCAACTTTTAAAACCCAAAATAGTTACCCTTGAAACCTAGAAACAGTAGAAAACATGGGAGAGCTTCTTTTATTTTGATTTCCGAGACCAAGGAGGTTTCCTGGAAAGAACTACTGTATGTAATTACGTAATTATTACTGAGAAAATAGAGACGAAATTCTGAAACCGTTTAGAATTTGTTTGTGTTCAGTTTATGAGCAGTTGTTGATTTACCAAATTACACAGTCCTTTCCTTTGAGTTTACAGTTAATTCTAGGAAATTATTGGAAACAGTAATATAAAGTGGTACCAAACACACTGATCAACATATACAGACCAGCAGACATGATTAATCCATCACACACACACTCATCCACTCAAGAAGGTACTGTATATAATATATAAGACACACGGGAGACTCACTACATAGAGGGTCACATGACCAGAACAGAGGTAGCTTTAGGGCATCAAGTGGCTACTTTTTGGTAGTTTAGCCCAAGCTAACAAACACCACACACACACACACACACACACACACACACACACACACACACACACACACTGATGGTCCACTGTGTCCAGTTGCAAAATAAAAGCCAAGCTGTCCTCTTTGAATAGTCGAGGGCTTTATGTAACAGTGTCATTTGGTTCCTCACCACCGCGGCTCATTCGTATTCATCACCAGGCGGCTTCGGATCAACTGTAGCCACAAACACCCTCATCATCCCCGGCACAAAGAGTGGACATTACAAGATGGAGGGATGAAAGAGATGAACGGATTTAATGGATGGATGTCATCTGCCGGAGACAGCGTGAATATGGGCATATGCGGGTCTTTGTGTATGTGTGTGTGCTTTGGAAGGGGGTGTATGTGGGTGGGTTGAGGGAGTATGTATGTATTTATACTACAACTCTAATATCCTTCACCTCCACCCCTCCAGCACTGCAGCGCACCCCTTCCTGTCCTTTCACCAAACGGCCCCCAGAGTATTGCGTGTGTGTGTGAATGAGTCAGTGCTGGCCTTGGCATTCATGACAGTGCCACTAGTGGGTTACATAAGTCTCTCTCTCTCACACACACACACATAGAAAGGCAATAAACGCACAGTTTGAATATGGTGGAGCCTTCTCTTGTTCAGGGCCCGAGCCCCAAGCAGCCTGAATCCAAAAGGGAAAGAGGGCCAGATAGGAAAAACACTGAGAGGACCTATTGTTAGTGTTGCTCTCTCTCTCTTGCCCGTTCTTCCACTCTCCTGATCTTCTCTCAACACCTCTCTCTCTCATTTCATTCAACTCTGGGCTATGACCACAGATGCAGACACAAGAGCAGTGCTTACGCCACAGCAGAGGTAATGAAACATCTTCTTCATCGTCTTTTTCAATCTTCTCCAGCTAAGATACAGAAGGATTCACTTTTTTTTTTGTTAAAGTGCAAAGAAGCTGCTCATCATTCAGTGTCTGCTTTTATACATATAAACTAGTGAAGTTTTCAAGGTCATCACTTTTTTCTGTGCTGCTACATGCTTTCCCATCTGTTCTTATTGCTCTCTTTTGAGAAAG
Organism: Thunnus thynnus; assembly: GCF_963924715.1. Classification (NCBI taxonomy): domain Eukaryota; kingdom Metazoa; phylum Chordata; class Actinopteri; order Scombriformes; family Scombridae; genus Thunnus; species Thunnus thynnus. The sequence goes on from NC_089534.1 coordinate 15,022,998, forward strand.
CAATATGTGATGTACACGGTTTCACTTGGCGCCTGATGTTTTCAAGTGCTGATAAGAGATGTCGGCTTGTGTCCCGCATGGACTGCTACTGTGGTGTCAGTGGTGAGATATTGTAGATTAAATGCCAGTTGAAGGATGGCAGCACTGTAGCCTGCAAGGAGAAATATATTTTTCTGAAACAAACTGTGCTAAGTTCTTGGTGGTGCAGTGAGGGAGTGGCTGTGTTGGACACCTTGAGGGATTTTAGGAAGTACCTGATGTGCCCTTTTTCTCCTTCTCTCCTTATTTTAGAAAGTCTGTGTGTGTGTATGTGCATGCACTGTAGGTTGGTTTTGCCCTCAAGCTTGTGTGTGTGTGTATGTGTGTGTGTGTGTGTGCACGCACTTGTGCGAGTGAGCTGTCAGACTCCCTGCAGGTTTGTTTTGCCCTCCAGCTCTGCATGTATGTGTGTGTGTGTGTGTGTGTGTGTGTGTGTGTGTGTTTGCATCAGGTGGCTATGGGGGACAGATTAATAATAGATTTGACCTGAGTTAAGGGAGAAACAGAGACAGCAGTGAAAAAGTTGATGCTATATTTAAAAACTGCAGAGTCACACATGCATGCACACAATGATTTTCTCTGAGAGAGGCAGGATCAGGGCCAGGAGCAAAAGAATACACACTTTTCTCGCTCTGTGTCACACACACTTAGTAATCTGTGGATAAGCTTTAATCGCTGCTTGTGTTTGGTTTTGCATTTCCACAGTTCAGTAACAGTACGCTCGGTGTAGCTGTCGCACAAAAGCATACATTTTCTCACTCTTTTTGGATTTGTGACCAGAAGCTCACTGGTTCTAGAAATCTTTGCGAGTAAAGTGAAAGAGCAGCACTTGCCTTCCTTATTACTACCACTGAGGTGCTCTTGAGCAAGGCCCTTAAACCCCCAACTGCTCTTGTGGAGCTGTACAGTGGCCAGTGGATCAAACTGTGGTTGAACTGGGCAGTTTCCAGGTGTGAATGTGTGTAACTGAGCATTTCTATCACCTTCCTGAGTAAATAAATGGTAAAAAATGCTATTTGTGTTGAAGATGCTATCCTCCTTCATCTAATCTCTGTTTATCCTTTGTCCCATTATCTTCCTGCATTTTTGGTGTATATTTCACCTATCCATATGTTCACATCCTTGCCTTTTGCCCCCTCACATCTCTGTTTCCTTTCTTTTTGTCCCTCTCTCTGCTAACTCTCTGAGAAAACAACAGGATAAATACACACGAACAGAATAGTGGGAGAGAAATTCATCAAGAGACTGACTTAATTAATACGGCCTCAACTTCCTGGCACCTGCCAACTTTGAATTAACATGAACTCGGTGAATTTCCAAATCCAGGTTACTTTTTTAATTCCCAGCCCAGTGGGTGAGCGGCCTCGGCAGGCTAGTGGAAAAAAAAAACTGCCTGTTAGTGAAGATATAACTTACTGCCAAGTGCGTTTAGCTTGCAGCATAGGCCAGATCTTGCCTTCATGTTGGCTTGGAATATCTCAATTAGAGAAGAGAAGTACAGTTTCAACTGAAATACAGATGAATGAGGAGATGCTGAGCCAGGAAAATGTGAGAGTGAAAGTGATGATACGTGTGTAAATAAACTGCATTACATTCTATTTCCAGTGTGTCTTTTTAGTTTTCAGGCACATGAGACAAATATTTGGCTCAGAAATCCATCAATTGCATTTTGGAGAGAAGCTGCAAAACATGAGAAAATAAAATAAGAATTAAAAAAAAAAAAAAAAATAGATGTTACTTTTTCATTTTGTTGTTAAATAATAATTGCAATGGCTGAACTTGAAGGGGGCTTATAGGGAGCATGAAGGCATCATGTCCCCCGCCCTGAGGAAATCTCATGCAACCATGCATAAAACTGTAGAGTGGAAGGAAATAGAGGCGGGACGTCTCCGCCCTCCAAAGAAAAAAAAAATCCGGATGAAACTCTCCAAGAAGAGGAATGCAGTATAGTTCGATTACCTCTCTGCCGAGGAGCCTTAGACCTCTCTCCTTGTTGTGATTTGAAAACCAAAGCTTCCCTATGAAAGACAAAACGACCGCCTTGACATGTAAGTAGGCTGCCGGCTCTGTTGAAAGCGACAGCGATGGGTTGATCCAAATCGAAATCTCTGTAATATTCCTATAAATACTCTTGTAGGAAATTGGTCGATAATGATTTGATTGTGATTGAATTGCATGTGTGTGGTTACCTGCCTGTAGTGATATTCAGAGTATCTTTTGTATGGGTAAAGCTAAGCCCCACTCTCTGTGTGTGTGGCACCGGCAGACATATTTGGGGGGCGCTCCATTCACCCCACAATCCCGTGACCTGGATTTAAGACGCTGTATGTTTATGTGTGGAAACTCCTCGCTGGTAGGGGGCTCTGTTAAATGTGCCAGGGAAAGAAAGCTTGGCAAACTTTATTTTTCAACTTGTTGAACTCATGCGCTGCAGGCAAAAAAAAAGAGAGAACTCCTTCAGATCTGAAAGGTGTGTTTGTGTTCTATGGAAACTGAGGCTGCTGTGTTTTCTGAGTGTAAATAAAGCAAATATTAAGATTTCAAGATGTAAAGGTAGGAAACCGAATACTTGCGAAATCACGCATGCTTTTACGCAAGCTTTTTTTTTGGTAAATTGCAGTTTGTATTGTGCAACAAAGTTACAGCTGTCTACTTATATTGTTCCTATTTTTTCATTAACTGTCTCAGAAACTGTGCATGCTTAATTATATGTTTCAATGTGTCTGTCTCCTTCCTTTTACGCACGGCTATCAATATCCTTTTAAATGGATTTGGCCTTCATAGGTGATATCGTCTTACTCGGTCTCATTCCACACAGGGGTGTAGAAAGAACTTGAACCAGGTGACTTACATAACCGTACCTAACTGAGTCAGTCGGGTCCTCATTGTGCCAGGGCGCTAAAAGCGGCGCACATTGGCATTTTCCCCCTCATAATTTCATTCTGATCACATTAAAGTGTTTTGTCAGCTTCTGATAGGCTTGTCAGCAGGTTCGGTCAGATTGTGGATCTGGTCCCTCTTGTCTTTCCTTTGGCCTGGATGCATTCCGGAGTTTCTCATTCTGTACTTTTCCACTACCAGCGGCTTTTCTTGGCATCTGGCCTCCCTCGGCTCAGGCTCTCCCTCTCGTCTTTTGTATATCGAGGGAACCTGCGTCACTCCCGGCACTTTTAATTGAGAAACAGCCAAACAGTGAAGCTGATAGGGTTTAGTTAAGAGGTTATCAGATTATTTGCACTGGACGTTGTTGCAAACTCAAGGCCGTTCACACAGGGAACTTGGTGTGGCCCCTGTGGACAAAAATAATCTGGAGTTTGGAGAACAAGAATCTCAAGATCAATCTTTAATAGTTTTACTTTGTGGCGCATATATTTGTACAATCTACAGTTTATTTTGTACCCCTGGAACATATAAGGACGCTGTATGGTATTCAGTGAACACATCTGGATGTCATTAACTTATAGGATTTGTGTTTGCAACTTTGTAGACTAAAAATCGGCTGTCTTGGTGACAATTTTAGCCAGACCCATTGAAAAATCAGACTGCGGTATATTAAGCAAAGTTGCCATGGTATTGCACAAACATATGTGCAAACAGTACAAACCAGCCTCTCAGTGTCTGGTGGTAGAGACGAACTTTTTTTCCTCCTTTTTCCTATGTATTTGACGCAAGCACATCTTGAGGCGCGGCCATGACGTTGGGAGCGCAACGGCCTCTGATTGGTCGAGAAGGGGATCGATCATCTTCTCACGGTCCATTTACTATAAAGAGATGTTGACAGAGGATCACGCCCACCAGAGGGGAGTGGGTAGTTTGGCGCACCTCCTCCCTCCTCTGGCCTCTTATAAAACGAGAGCCAAAAGTAAGATCGTTGTATTTTGGCTTTAGGCAGTTGATGAGTACAGAGCTACTGTTATTGAACTCATCACATCATGACGGTCAAAACAGAAACAGAGAAGCCTGTCCTGACTTACTCGAAAACTAGAGGACTAGTGGCATTAGTCACCGGTATGGATGATAAATATTTTTAAGCAGATTCTTCGGGACATGGATTGACATCTTTTTGCTTTTTATTTGAACATCTAAATAATCTTTTTATGTTTTTTCTTCTCTTTCGTTGCAGCTTTTATGAAACAGAGGAGAATGGGTCTGAACGACTTCATTCAGAGGCTTGCCACAAACTCCTACGCCTGCAAGCAGTGAGTACCATCTGATTCATGTTATTGTTCTGCTTTCACTGGAGGACAAACATTGGGAAACACAAGTTATCTGTCCTCTGGAGAAACTTTATGACTCAATATAACTCCCAGTTCAGTTGATTCAAACGCACAAAAAAGCTACTGTTATATATTCATTCAATACTTTTGATGCTTTGTTATTAAATTAAGTTTAAACTCTTTGTTTTTCAGTCCTGAAGTTCAGTCTATTCTGAACCTTAGTCCTCCTCAGGATGCTGAGCTCATGAACGCAAATCCCTCTCCTCCTGTAAGTATGTTTGCATTAAATAGTGCATTGTGTGCTTCTTCCTTTGTTTATGCTTTACCATATGCAGAGATACACACACATATCCTGTGTTTATCTATACCATACATTTTAAGGTTCATATTATGGCTCTAACTTCATACTCTCCTTTTATTCCTACCTGTCACAGCCCAGCCCATCCCAACAGATCAACCTCGGTCCATCCTCCAACCCTTCAGCTAAACCCAGCGACTTCCACTTCCTCAAAGTGATCGGCAAAGGCAGCTTCGGCAAGGTCCTGCTCGCACGCCACCGTGCAGATGACCAGTTTTACGCAGTCAAAGTCTTACAGAAAAAGGCCATCCTCAAGAAGAAAGAGGTAAATAGACACACAGACACACATAAATCAACACTAACGGCATAAGGTGTCTCCTTGTCAACCTCTCTAACCTCTGCTCCTTGTTTCCCTCAGGAGAAACACATCATGTCAGAGAGGAATGTGCTGCTAAAGAATGTCAAGCACCCGTTCTTGGTGGGCCTGCACTACTCTTTTCAAACGGCAGACAAACTATACTTCATCTTGGACTACATCAATGGAGGAGAGGTGAGTTACTGCTTGAATGGTTGCCAGAAAAGTAAGAGGATATGAGGGAGAGATGACAGAGCTATTTGATGGATATAGTTGGAGGAAGAAGGGAAACGAGACAGTAGACAAACTGTAAATTCAGAGAGTTGAGAGAGGAACAAAATATAGAGCCAGAATCAGAAACAAAAGATTGTTATTTTTATAAATTCTGCTTCTATTCAGTTGTTACAGTAACTGTGAACATGAATGCTAATAAACTAAACTCAAAGATGAGGCGGAGACATAGACAGACAGAGGGGATATCCTGTCATGAGAAGCAGAATAGAGGCCGCCGCTTTTTTTTTTCTTTTTTCTGCCTTTCTTTCTCTAAAGGAAACACCTCTCAGGAAATCATGGGGTGGGTTGGGACAGCGGGAGAGACTCGGGCCAAAATTAGCAGCACCATTCAGACTCAGTGTGTGTCTAATCGAGCTAATTTCCTGTGATTGTTGGACGAGCAAAGACAGCGCTGATTAAATATGGGGCCTTGTCAGGAAACAGGACACATTTAGTCTCCTTCTACCCTTTCTCTTTCTTCCGTTCTTTTCCCTCCATCCCACTGGTCTCTTACTCAACCTTTGGCCCTTGTTTCATCTGTCTCCCCTTGTCAAACTTTTTAAGCTGTCACCTTCCTGCCTCTTTATTTCCTCCCATCCAGTTTCCCCTCTGTCTCGGCCTTTTTCTGGCTAATCATGTCCTCTTACTGTAATTTTAGAGCCGTTGCACTGACCTTTTCTTTGTTTTTTTCTTTTTTTCTTCCAGTTGTTCTACCATCTACAGAGAGAGCGCTGTTTCCTCGAGCCCAGAGCCAGGTTCTATGCAGCAGAGATCGCCAGTGCGCTGGGCTACCTCCACTCCCTCAACATTGTCTACAGAGACCTGAAGCCAGAGAACATCCTTCTGGACTCCCAGGGACACATCATCCTCACAGATTTCGGCCTGTGCAAGGAGAACATCGAACCCAACGGGACCACGTCAACCTTCTGCGGTACGCCAGAGGTAAGGATGAAATCTCCAGTTTTTGTGTCTCGACAGCACTCACACACACTGTAATATTTAGTGATATAACTCACCACTTCTACCTGTCTGCTTCTCTCCACAGTATTTAGCTCCTGAGGTGCTACACAAGCAGCCATATGACAGGACAGTAGACTGGTGGTGTTTAGGAGCTGTTCTCTATGAGATGCTCTACGGCCTGGTAAGTAATATTCACAAAACTTACGCTTCACGCATACATCATACATATTCCACGCTCCTTGTTGTTACCAGGATGCTAACTGATTCTGTTTGTCCCTCACCAGCCTCCATTCTACAGCCGTAACACAGCGGAGATGTACGACAACATCCTGAACAAACCGCTACAGCTGAAACCCAACATTTCCAACGCAGCCAGACACCTGCTGGAGGGCCTGCTGCAGAAAGACCGAACCAAGAGGCTTGGCTGCACAGAGGACTTTGTAAGTACTTGCTCATGTGATTGCATGTGTGTATCTTTATGTTTATTTACATATTGCGTGCGTGTGTTAAAGGCTGTCATTTAATTAACTTTTATCTCTTCTCAGATTGAAATTAAGAACCACATCTTCTTCTCCCCCATCAACTGGGATGACCTCAACTCCAAGAAGATCACCCCTCCCTTCAACCCCAACGTGGTACGCTCCTTTTTTATACTCCATAAAGTGCTGATGATGGCAGATTTATGATTTTCTACAGTGTAATAGACCACAGACTTGCTAACTTGTCCTATTACCTCAGTAGTTTCATTTACATAACTGGATCAAGAGCGTGTGACATTCTCACCGTGAATTAAAACATTACCAATTATGGCAAGGTATTTTGAATGGACAACCATTACAGAGTGACTAATCCCCTCTCCCTCCCTCTCTCCTTTCCTCCCTTCCTCCCCTAGACGGGACCCAACGACCTGCGGCACTTTGATCCAGAGTTCACAGATGAGCCGGTGCCCAGCTCCATCGGTTGTTCCCCCGACAGCGCGCTTGCCACAGCCAGCATCAAAGAGGCTGCAGAGGCCTTCGTTGGCTTCTCCTACGCCCCTTCTATGGACTCCTACCTATAGGATTTAAACAAGGCACTCAATGTGAACTCGTATTTAGACTTACAGGACATGAACTTGTGCCGTGTCCATGCACTTGCATCTTGACCGCACCCCACATTTCCTTTCAGGATGGTGGATATTTCCGAACCAACCCCTGCAACAACTCTGCATCTACAAAGACCCTGCGTTTATACATGATACATGTGTACTTGCCATAATCTCTCCAACTCTTGAATGCATTTAAGAAGCTACAAGAGGATGCCTGCCATAATTGAATGACATTGGGGTTGAAATGCAATCCATCTTACCCTGATTTACCAACGCACAAAAATTCTTCAACCTTCCACAACAGACAAAAACCTTACGACACTTCAGCCTATGATTTACCATCTTCTACCCAATTTTGGAGGTCCTTTGCACATAGCTCAGGCAGCTTATAAGCCCCCCTCGACCCTGAAGCCACAACTGACAAGCACACACACCAACCTCCATCTTTTCTCAAAAGAGGAAGGCTGGATCATACCAGCCGTGTAAAGGATTTGCATCTGCATCCATGTAGCGAAACATCTTCCCTCTTTTGACATTCTGTCCACCACCCATGGGGACCTACTTTTACCTGAGTAGCTTGGAGACGACATTCATTTTGGTGCTTTAGTGTCTTCTCATTTACTTTCTGTGTGATTGAAAAAGGGAGTCATTTGAAGCTGAATGTTACAGAGGGGGACGTCTTATTTCTCTCAAAGGTGCCTTTATTTTTTTCTCTCCATCAGATTTCACATCTTTTGGGTTTGTCTGTGTCCAAGTTAGTGTCACTGAGTTGCGTTTCATCTACTCTGCACCTGACTGCAGGTGGGAGGAGTTGGGTTGTTTTTTTTTAACTCACCAGAGAGGAACGATGTAGCACTGACTTAATACACCTGTTCTGTCTTTAACATGTAAGACGTGGGAACTCATTTGATGTGTCATATCTTCATTTGCACATAAAACAATAATGCTGATAGAGAGAGAGAGAATGAGAGCACTGCTGCTATATCATAGGTGAGAAAGAGAGTGATGTGTTCAGAAGTGTTTGTGTAGTTCTGCTTGCCAACTGCGTCCCCCTCATATAGTCTTCCATTTGCCTCACAATAATGCAACGGCGGCCTGCCGCCGGCCCAACGACATCGAAACTGAACATTCCATTTTAATATTGCTGTAATGCAGTTTGACGGTATTTAAGTTTGTTTGTATATTTGGAGTTATGTGTACTACTTTTAATGTATATTGAACAAAAAATGACTAAAGGTATGCTTAAATATGTATATGTAACAATTCATGTTAAATGTACTGTAAATTGTAAAATTGTTTAAGATTTATGTGACCATGTTTGGTTTGCAATAAAAATTTAACTTTATTATACCTTATAAACTGGAGTAGTTGAGTGGTATTTTAACTTGAATTAACAACTTTTTTATGCCACCTTCATATAGTAACCAATAATTAGTGTACAAGTCATGGCTTCATTTTATTGATTTGCCTTTAGTCTGAATATATACAAATAACTTTCACACATGTTTTAGTCAAAGAAAGTAAACTAGAAAATGTAAAGAATGAAGATCAAATGGTAAACATTTACTAGTCCTATTTGGAAGTGGCTTGAGCTACTGACCCCTGCCAAATGTCCTACATTAGTGTAGAATGGACTTTACCCCCCTCCTGCGTCAGCAAACTTACACAACAATGATTGTGACGTCCAAGTGTGTGTGTGTGTGTGTCTGTACAGATCTGTTTGCGGGCAAATTATTGGCTGATCTCAGACGGACCGATACGGGCACTCCAGGTCAAAAGATATTAATGAACCCAGCTTAGCAATTCACTAGAAGTTCACTAGAAGAGCAGTACAGCTGCAATCGAATGACTGATACAAGTTGAATTCATTTCAATAATAGGGTAGCAGTAAGGTGGTGTGGGGATGAGGTAGAATGTCCTTCTACTGGGGTTCAAGGTTATGTCTCATGGTTAACAGTGTCTGGTGGACTGTCTTTGAGGAGGACAGAATGTCTACCAGATCCAGGGGGGCATTGTGTAATGTCCTCTGACCTCTAAACTTCCCTGAAAAGGCTGGAAAGTAAAAAGAGAATTTCCCAATGGAAATTTACATCATAAGAGGACTGTGAGGAAATGTCCTGGTGGAGACACATAAAACCAGAGCTGTTGTCTAGCCAACAGTTTGACATGACTGCTCTGAGAATACAATTCCGTGAGTTCAGCTCAAAATGGCAACAGTTACTGAGGTTTATTATTTTTCAAAGTCATTGCAGCTCTTTTCAGCCCCAATTAGAGTTTGAAAATACTGATAATATCTTTTGCAGTTGCTAATTCCCTATCTAAAGTGATGATCTACACAAATCCTGTATGTGGTACATCTGAGTTTATACAGAGTCTTTGTATCCCCCACATAATTATCCAGACAATCACTTGTGTTATTCAATAGTTTTACCATCACAATCTTCCTCTTATCATTGTCCATTGCTCTCGCTCTCAGAAACACAGTTATGCAAAAATATTACTTAATGCAGATTAACCCTCAAAATAAATGCTACATCAATAAAATGGAAAGCTGCAGCATATGAAATATTTTGGATATTATCAACTGTACTTTACAGTCCCTGTTTGGCCTTAACAATAGTATTGGACTGAAGATGTACTGCACAGCAGCCATTGTCTTGCATTGCCATCTGCTGGCTAAGCCTTGAACTGATGAAGTAAACCCATGTTTTGTGGTTTCTAAGGCTCAGGCAATAAATGTGACACCGCAGAGAGTCAAGACAAGTGCTTAAAATCTGTTGGGGGCCTAGTCAGTCTTTTTATTGACAGTTAATATAATGAATTGACAGATTACAGTATTGTGCACAAGAGCAAAACTGCAGTACTGTGCTGTAATAGACTGAAGAAAAGGAGTGGAAGCAATAGTAGGAGAAGAGGAGGATGAGGATGGAGCAAATTAATAAATGAAAGCAAAACATTTCTAGTGTAACTGACCCTGAATGATTCATTATATAAACTGAGCTGCTGATCTGGCTCTGGGATATTTAATATTCAGCACTATACAAAAGTTAAATGAATCTGTTGGTATGAGTTTACAAAAGCACTGGAGAGTATTAACCCAATTAGCCACATGGATGAAATTGATGAAAAGTGCACTTTTCTACTCATATTAGTTCAGTGTTTGTACACAAGGGACTACTAAATTGTGGAAAATGTACAAATATATGTAGTTACATGAAAAGGCACTATTTTTGGGCAGAATTAAAACGTGAAGTTGATGAGTATTTTCCTTAAAGTGCATTACAATCAGCTGAAACCAGTGGAGTAATTCTCTTTAAACAGCTGCATTTCACTTACTTTACACCTAATCTTTCTCCAGAGGAACTTCTGTTGATGTGTTTTAATTAGATATGAGTCTCATACATGTGTGTACCAAAATAAACATTGCTGTACTTTATGTGATCATTTTGAACAGTTCCTTAAAAAACATTCTGCTCTTATGACCAATTGATTTAGATAATGAAATATATAAACATATATGCTGTATAAATCAATGGAATTTCTTATGGACAATACAATCATTTTATTTTGTGTGTCTATTGATTTATTAACAGCAGTGGTGAAAGTACATTCACTGAAGTATTGTACTGTAGTAGAACAATTTTGGGGTACTTGCACTTTACTTGAGCATTTCAATTTTATGCCTTTTTTATACCTATTCTCCACTAAATTTCAGAGGGAAATATTGTACTATTTACTCCACTACATTTTTGACAGCTATATGGGAGTCACTATTTACTTTGTAGATTCAGATTTACACTTAAAACATATGATTAATTTATAAAGTATGATGCATTATTATATTATTAAACTGCCCAACAGTATATAAAGTCATTAATATTAGGGGAGGGTTTCTAATGGCTAAATTTCAAATGTATATATTTGAGGCAGGGTAGAAAAATGTGGATTGAAGATAGTACATTTCTTTGTTTGATCTTTTTAGCTGCGATAGATGAACAAGGAGATAGATCACACGTCATCAATGCGGGTAAGACATTCTACATCTATCTACAATGAAAACAAAATCCACTTAAAGAAAACAGTAAATTAAGTTTTCCAGTTTAATGCTATGAATGGAAATGGTGACATTATACTCTAAATGTTCTTGTAGAACCACCAGTCCTCCCAGAAGTCGACCAAAGGGGAGATATGGAAGGCTTCATGTTTGCAAATGGCTTGCACCCTCTTATACTCATTGCACAAGAGGTCGTTGCATTCTTTCAGAGGAGCATTTGGGATGAAGATGAAGAAGGTGAAGAAGGTGATGACGCTGGTGCAGGTGCTGAGGTCGACATGCAAATCAACCAGCATGTAGAGGAGGATGAAGACCCATTGCCTGGAGTATCCAGGAGGAGGTCTAGAGAGGAAGATGCGGAAAGTGAGGAGAGTCCCAGCAAGCGCATCAAAGCATGGAAGGAATTTGCTGACAGAGACTCAGAAGAAGACCCACTTTCCAGAGGAACCAAGAGGAAGTCTGGAGAAGAGGATGATGAGGATGAGGACAGCACCAGCAGCAAACGTTTCATATGGTGGGATGAGTTTGCTTCCAGTGACTCTGAGGAAGACAACGATGAGGATGAGGAGAGCACCAGCAGTGAATGCTTCACATGGTGGGATGAGTTTACTTCCAGTGACTCAGATGAAGACTCTCTGCCCAGAGGAACCAGGAGGAGGTCTAGAGAGGAGGATGATGAAGATGAGAAGGGCACCAGCAGCAAACGTTTCAGGAGAGAAATGAGAAACATGTCGACACCTTCTACAAGCCAAGTCAAGACAGTGACACAGACAGAGGGAACCAGTAACAAATCACCAGTCCACTCTCGGCCCCCAACAGATGATCTCGATGTCTTGTATGTAAAGCAACAGGAATTCCACTAGATGGCACTATTTTACTTCCCTTCACCTACATGACTCTGTCCTATATTTACAACACCACTGCATCTAATTACTCTGGATGGCATTACCCTAGCCTCCAGCTCCACTGTAAGGAATCCCCCCACCCCCTCATCTTTCTCTCTCAACCCAACCGGTCAAAGCAGATGGCTGCCCACCTAGAGCCTGGTTCTGCTTTAGGTTTCTTCCCATTAAAGGGGAGTTTTTCCTTGCCGCTGTTGCCAAGTGCTTGCTCATGGGGGCATTGTTGGGTCTCTCTGTAAATTAAAGAGTACGATCTTGACCTGCTCTATTTGAAAAATGCCCTGAGACATGAGAGATAACTTTGATATGATTTGGCACTATATAAATAAAATGAATTGAAAGTAAAACCTCATTTGTACACACAAAGTTTGTCTTATTTCTGATCATTTGCTGCATGATTTTTAGCCTCTGAAATGTGATATTGTGGGAACTGCATCATCTTGTTTGTTATTAAATCAACAAGTGCAACAAAGAGGTACACAGAACTTCCTTATTCTCCTGAATTTCAGCCTTTTAGGTTCTGCATTCTGGCCATAACACAGGTGTGGAAATATTATTTTCATCATACAGCTGTAGTTGCAGGTTTGCAATGTGTCAATAGATGCAATTAAGTCATGGCCCTGTGAGGTTACATGAAAAACGTGTTGATGAGGCTCGCCTTACCCTGGATAGCCAGTACCATCCTTCTGCCCCTTATGCCCAACATGATACTCATTAAGTCACACTAGGGTCCTCATCAGACTCATTATGTAGTTGTATATTTTGCCTGAGCCTACTTGTCAGAGACTCTTCATCATATTTATTACTTTCCTACCAATCTGTGTCCTACCATCTTCAACCAGTCTATAGCTGACTTCATGATATTTAACTGTCGACAAGAACCACCTTCACCCTTTTCTCTATATTTTGGGACTACATGTCATTGAGTCCTGACGTTCTATTGAAAAATTCAATCCTCCCACATATTTAGTAAGAACAGCTATGACATAGTGGTTTTCTCAAAAGTTTCACTTGATACTCATTTTGGGTTTGTGTGAGGTGGTGAGAGTGGGAGTGATAAAAATAGGGTGTGTGTCTATGATCTTCGAGTCTTGTTTTTTTAACCTTTATTTATTCAGGGGAGTTTCTCTGATCACTCAAAAATAGAGGTACCAGTATGTACCTAAATGCTTGTCACTGGGGGAGGGGACCCTTTTGAGAGACAATTGTGTACCCTTCAGTGCAGGCCCACTTTTGTACCTTATCAAATTGTACCACTTAAAGTACAATTGTGTACCCTGCAAGATATAAAGTACCTTTATACTATATCAATGTATGAAAGAACGAGATGTAAAGATTGCTTAAGTGAGGTTCGTGGGCATGTACAAGTCCAATATGCTGAATCAGTTTCCTAAAACTCCTCTTTTTTTGAACATTGATACAGTCCAGGCATGATCAGTGAAGAAGGTTAACCACTCAAGTTACAATAACTGACAGGGGTTTGTCTCCATCCTCAATTCCTAGGTCATACAGATGGTACAATTTTAAGTGCAAATACATTTCAACGAATTTTGGTTGATACTAATAACATACAAATTCCCATAGACAGGCTACTGCATTAGAGTCGCTGTTACTTCAGATACAGTACATTAACAAACTGCTACTTCAAATTAAAACTTATGTAAGAAATAAACTGAACGACATTAAGATAATGTTGCATTATACATCCACTAGGTGTCACAAACAGATAAATGCACTAGATGGGTATTACAGCCATCTAGCAGTATTGATGGTGTGGATGGGGTTGAGCAAAAATTTAATGTGTGAGAAAATGGTGCCTAATTTGAACTATTTTTTAAACCTGGGAGGCTAAGCCTATACAAACCATCACTTGTTAACACAATATTCAGGCTGTGGAAGAATGTGGATGCAATAGTAAAATTGAATTGAAACTTAAATTTAAAAAGGTAATATCTCAGAAACAAAATGAATATACGTATCATGCCAGTACAATACCAGTTCTACCATAGTTCAATGCAACTGTACCCATTCTCTTTAGAAGGGACTGCACACAAAGTGACAGTGATGTAGCAAAATTTGACTATTTGTATGTCCTCAAATCAATACCTGTAATATCCTCGGCCAAGGTGTCCTCTCTTGTCTCCATAGCATCAACCTCACTGCACAACTAAGATTTACAAAAGAAAAATAGGAGAAAGAAAGACATATTTTATTTTAAAAAATTTAAAAAACCTTTAACATCAGTTAAAAAAAATCAGGTTTAGACATCATTTAGGACAGTGTGTGATAGAGGGTATGCCCCCTTATCCCAGCTGACATTACTACAACACTTGGATGTTTCTGAGGAAGGCTGTAGTGGCAGCCAAGACAGATGTGGTAAAATCTTACAAAAAGGAAGTTAATTACAACTGTAATAGAAGTCTATATGAACCTTTTTCAGATTTTCTGTTAAGTGTTAATATACAGACTGGGGACCAATTTAATTTGTCCCCTGTCCGTAGCTCTAGTTGGCATCAGTTTAACTATTTTTACCCACTGAGGATGTTCTTAGAAATGGATATTTCCTCAAGAGAGGGTTAGGGTCAGAGCTACATTAATCACATAAATGAGCTATTTTGGATTCAAAACAGTGGATTTCACTCAAAGGTGACAAGTCTGCACTCCTGTTAATACATTATTATCTCTGGTTTGCTGGGGACACAGGAGCTTCACGTTTGTTGTTCTGGGTTGATGGCTGCCTCCATCAATGTCATTGTCTGAAATGTACATTCAAAAGCTATTTAAGACACAGAAGCACTAAAACTCTGGACATACAAGGCAAAATTACTAGAGTGATAAAGAGTTACTAGAGTTACTTGGATAATGTTTTTTTAAGTGTCTGATTAAGTTGGTTGTTGCAAATGTTTCAAAGGTTGTTCCTCCACAGCTTATTAATTAACCTCTGTGTCTTTGAATAGGAAACTCTTGGTGGCATGGCTCCTACTAAGGGATAAGGCAGTACTAAGATGTGTGCGTGAGTGAGTGGTTGAGTGAACGCGAGCGGCAGAAAAGTGAGTAAAATGTACTGTATAGGCCACAGTGTGTAAGTTCAGAAATGCTGCAGCTTGTCAAGACCAAGAAAAGTTTCGTCTGTTGTTTCTCCAACCGCTGGAAAAGTGAAGGGGGTTAGCTCCAAAGTTAGCAACAATGGGTTAGCCTAACCTGCTGACACTAAACAGAGAAATAGAGAACGGAGAGATGTGTGGCTGCTGAATCTCCCTACTTTTGCTCAGCGCCCTAGCAAACTTTTTTTTTCTTGACAACCAACTGATGACTCAGCTTTGAGCGGGAACCAGTGAGCCCTTGCTAACAAGTTGACATTAACTTGGCTAATAGCTGATACAATTATGTGAGCTAACTAATGATATTTTCGATAATTATATTTACTTATTGGTAGTACAGAGTACTGTATAGCTAACGTTACCAGTAGGTCAATTAGTGACTAATATCAGGACAAACTTAGCAAGCTAACTATGTCCAGCCATCGCTATGAGCCATCATGCCTAGCATTAGTTATTGATACCGATGCTAACTATAGCTCTTTAGAATGTTAGCTAAATTTGGCTCATTGGTGACAGTTAACGTCGTAAAAATCACACTTCACTTACCTCGACAATCCTGAGCCTCCTCCCTGAAATGTAACTTTCACCACCAACTTTTCCAGCAGCTCTTCGGTCGATAGACCCGAGTGATATGGGAAACTTCAGCACTGGAGTCTGAGCGAAGCAGGCTGCTGGTACCACAGTCTATGGTTGGCACTTAACGTCTCTGGTATTAATGCGCCGCTGTTGCTTGCCAACCATTTTGCCATCTTGGGGAACTATATTGCTTGGAGGAAGAATGACGATTTGTTTTCAATAAGTGATTGCATTTTAAGTTGCTGTGTGTCTATTTTGTGAAGTCTTACTAGGTAGTCTGTAGTAACCGTTTTAGCAACTGTTTAATAAAAGCCACTTGAGGTCGTGATTTACAGTTAATTTGGACCAGCTCTATGGAGGCCTACAGTGCATTCACGTGGGTTCGGGACCCATTTAGCTGCACTGCAAACGATTTATCTGTCTTTAGAAATACAGGGACCGTAAGAGCCTGAGCAATGGAGTAAGTGGAGCAAATGTATCCCCATTATTCAATTGGGGGGAGCAAAATTATGGTTTTGCTACCCCACTTTTTGTCTTTTTAAAAATAAACTTATCATCATACAGTCCCCGCAATCAGGTGATTATATTTAAGCAGCCTGTATACTATGTTCAGTAACTGACAAAAACTAGTAATAAAAAAATCACACATTTTTGGACCACCCTTTGGGATGGTCCAGTCGAACGGCTCGAACCCGTCACTGATCGTTTGCCACGGCATGCTTTGGCTGTCAATCACTGTCTGTCAACCCACACAGGAGTGAGTGACAAAGGTGAGCAGCAAACCGGGTACTTTGGTAACGGCCGATAGACGGTGAATTAACAGTGTTATGAGTCGGTGTTTAATTTAGCGTGTATCTGATTAACCAGCCATTACGTATTTTAGTGAGAAATCTTAATTTTTGAATCGGTTCGCCCACTAAAATAGCGCAGCTAACTAACGGAGGCTTTTAGCGGTTGAGGCGACAAAATGTAAAGTTTGTACGAAAATACAGTTTATCTTTATGGATTATATTGATGCCAAATTGACGAAAAGACTGTCGACATATTAATCTTATGTCTCTAGAGTTATATGTTTAATGTTTAATGTTATTAATATGTCATATTATACGGTATGTTGGAGTTTGGTGTAATATTTTCCCCGGAGCAAAGGGAGCTTCAGTGTAATTCAAACTGCTAATATGTATATTTTCTAACGTTTTGTCACCACTACAGAAACACCAGGTAACTGCTTAAGTACGATTAAGTTTTCTGACGTCGACTGCTGTAAGTTATTGGTTCGATTAATGGTTTAATAATTTGTATTGATTACTGACGTTGGCTGACCAGGCTAATTAACAGCTAACTGTAACGTTACTCAGTTTCTAGCGGCAGTATGCAGCAAACGGTTGCCCTTTGTGTGAGTGTTTTTAAACTGTGATAGTGTCTTAAATGACTCCTGATGAAACTTGAAAGCTCAGCATTCTCGTTGTCCCTTAGTTTCTCTCTTTATAAATCACATCAACATTTATTCGCTTAGAAAAAGCTCATATTTCTCAGTATAATATGACCTCTTTCCGTCAGCTGCTGTGTGTCTGCAGTTACTGGTTTTTCACACATTATTTCAGGCCAGTTGAAGGAATTAAACCTGTGACTTTCTTCCTTTATATAATTATAGAAGCTGCCGCCTAAAGTGAGAAGAGGTGAGAAGATATTGGTGAAAATTGCAATATTAATTCAAGGTTTTTCTGGTAATGATCTTTTGGCAACATCAGGGAGCTGACAGAGCTGACTCCCTGAAAAGAGCCAAAGTGCCCATTACTAACCTCGGATACAGTATCTTATGTTCATTTCAGCTGATATTAGGCTATGCCAAAAAAATAATAATAATAAATTTAAACGCCCCCAGCAATTAAACAATGCTGCACAGAATTTTCATTGACAGTAACTAACTTTTAAGAAACAAAGTCTAGTGTAACACTGTCCTCTTTATTATCAATCGTCCTATCAGGAGACTGCAAGTACAAGCAGGGAAGAGGCAGGAGTAGAGACAGGTGGAGCTGCAGAAAGTGAGGTGAGGAGAGAGAACGGTGTAAATGTAAATAAAATGTAAATGGCTTATTGTTTGAAAATCCTGTCATATTTCCCTGAAAACAAAATTCAGTACCACCAGATAGTGACCATAAGCATTTATGTTCAAATGCTGATATCTTTGGCTCTAGGTAGACTTGTATCATAACACCTCAATAGTTTACACTCAAGGCATCTCTGTGCTCATCAACATTGTTGCTTTCACTACACTCAGGAGGACAGCACAGCAGAGCAGGGAGAGTCAAGTGGGACGAGGCCAAGTGAGACGCAGGTAATGGAAATATGACAGAAAGCTCTTGAGTGCAGGATAACTGAAATAGTTGAGGCTTCAGGCCCATTTTAGTTTAAAGAAGTATGATCCCAGTGAATAAGCGATGTCCTCTAATGTCAAAACTGAGTTGATATCCTGTGACCATCCATCTATTGGTGACCTATTATAGATATCCAAGAAAGTAGAAATTGTATTTAAGAAGACTGAGAAATATAATTTCAAATGTGAAATAGCCAATCTTCTAATATTAGTTTCCTGTTCTGATCCACCCAGTTATACACTGTTCTTGATGCAGTCTGATAGCACCCTCAATCTAACTAGTCTAAACTAGTGCAGGTGGCTGTTTCTTGACTTAATCCAAGAGGTTAGGTGGTGTTTAAATGCAGGAAATTTGTTTTAATTACAATTTTTTTTGCTCTCCCATTTTAAAACATAACCAGGCACCCATGCCTGATAGTACAGAACTGTTCTTGTCTCGTACCTCCATTTTTGAGTGTGTGAGAGCAATGCTCTCTTTTTCAGGAACGCTCTGATCACATTCACACAATTACACATGCATACCTGGAAGCTGCCCAATACAACAACAGTCCGATCTGCTGACCACTGAGTAGCTCCACTGGAGAAGTTGAGGTTAATGGCCTTGCTCAAGGGCACTTCAGTGGTGGTAATAAGGAAGGGGCAGGCACTGCTTCTTCACTTTCCAAATTTATCCTGCCGCTCTGGGGAATTGAACTGGTGACCCTCCGGTCACAAGTTGTGCATGTGTGTACAGGCAAAGGTCATTGCTTGTTTTGTTGAGACACATCTGTATACATTCCATGTGTCTTTTAAACTAAATAATCCCAACATCTAATGAAAAATAAAGAATTAAAACTCCTACTTCCAGGGGTGGAATATTTTCAAGTACTTCCATTTTACCTGAGTATTTCCTCTTTATGTTACTTTATACCTACTCCACTACATTTTAGAGGGAAATATACTTTTAACTCTGCAAGTTACTGACTAGTTACTCAAATTAAAAATGTGATACATTATAAAATATGATACATTGTTCTAGATTATATACTTATTGGATAGTTTAAAGTAGTTAAAATCAGCTCCACCTTGACATCAACATTAAAGGACTTAATGCACAATTATGCATCAATAATAATAATCCAATTATATAATAGCCAACAGTTTGACATTGCTGCTCTGACAATACAATTCAGTGAGTCTGGCTCAAAATGGCCACAGAAGGTTTTTATATTTTTCAAAGTGATTGTAGAACATCAGCTCTTTTCAGCCTCAATTAGAATTTGAAAATACTGATAATATCTTTTGCAGCTGCTAATTCCCTATCTAAAGTGATGATCTACACAAAGCCTGAATGTGGTACATCTGAGTTTATACAGAGTCTTTGTATCCCCCACATAATTATCCAGACAATCACTAGTGTTTTTCAATAGTTTTACCATCACAATCTTCCTCTTATCATTGTCCATTGCTCTCACTCTCAGAGACACACAGTTGTGCAAAAATATTACTTAATGCAGATTAACCCTCAAAATAAATGCTAGATCAATAAAATAGAAAGCTGCAGCATATTAAATATTTTGGATATTATCAGTGCATTATCAACTGTACTTTACAGTCCCTGTTTGGCCTTAACAATTGTATTGGAATGAAGATGTGCTGCACAGCAGCCATTGTCTTGCATTGCCATCTGCTGGCTAAGCCTTGAACTGATGAAGTAAACCCATGTTTTGTGGTTTCTAAGGCTCAGACAACAAATGTGACACTGCAGAGAGTCAAGACAAGTGCTTAAAATCTGTTGGGGGCCTAGTCAGTCTTTTTAATGACAGAGTATTATAAGGGTTTGACAGATTACAGTATCATGCACAAGTGCATCACTACAGTACTGTAATGTAACAGACTGAACAAAAGAAGTGGAAGCAGAAGTAGGAGAAGAGGAGGATGAGGATGGAGCAAATTAATGAATGACAGCAAAACATTTCTAGTGTAACTGATGATGTCAGCATGTGGCTTTATTGAAAATGGGTCCATTTTTAATATATTAGAATCATTTGATGAAATCCTTTATGACATCATGAAGAGAGACAGAGTCACAATCACTCTAAAGGTTTTCCATTTCCATTCCCATTCCCATTCCACTACAGTTGCAAGCAGATACAACACTGCAACAGCAAGATTACATACATTTCTCAAGAAGAGACAACAGCAGTTCAGAGCTGTTCTTTCGAAATAAGGTAAGTCTGCAGTGTGGAGGTGTAGATTATACATTTTCTAAATGATCATCAGTGTTTTGACACACAGACAGGGATTGAACCACCAACCCTGAATGATTCATTATATAAGCTGAGCTGCTGATCTGGCTCTGGGATATTTAATATTCAGCACAATACAAAAATTAAATGAATTTGTTGTTATGAGTTTACAAAAGTACTGGAGAGTATTAACCCAATTAGCCACATGGATGAAATTGATGAAAAGTGCACTTTTCTGCTCATATTAGTTCAGTGTTTGTACACAAGGGACTACTAAATTTTAAAGAAATTGTGGAAAATGTACAAATATATGTAGTTACATGAAAAGGTACTAAATTTGGGAGGGTTAAAACATGAAGTTCATGAGTATTTTCCTTAAACAGTAATGCATCAGTAATAGTAATACAATAATATAATATACAATAATGTAATGATGGGACATTATGCAGATATGCAGAGATGATACTTTAAGTACATTTTGCCGGTATTGAAGTACTTTTAATTAAGTGAGATTTTGAATGCAGGACTAGAGCTTGTAACAGAGTATTTTTATTTTGTGGTAATCATGCTACTTTTACTTAAAAGATCTGAGTATTTCACCAGTAGCATTGGATATTTTTCTCACAGTTTTTGATTAACATTTTTTGGCTGTTGTTGTATTGTAATTGTGTTTGGACTACAGAAGTTCAATGATGCAAATCAGCTGTGAGTATGTTCATGAAAAGGGTTCATATACAAGGGATAAATCATAAATACAAATACATAAACTGATAATGTAAATGACAATATAAAATTTGAGGGTTTCTAATGGCTAAATTTCAAATGTATATATTTGAGGCAGGATAGAAAAATGTGGATTGAAGATAATACATTTCTTTGTTTGATCTTTTTAGCTGCGATGGACGAACAAGGGGATGGATCACACGTCATCAATGCGGGTAAGAAATTCTAAATCTATCTACAATGAAAACAAAATCCACTTAAAAAAAACAGTAAATTAAGTTTTCCAGTTTAATGCTATGAATGGAAATGGTGACATTATACTCTAAATGTTCTTGTAGAACCACCAGTCCTCCCAGAAGTCGACCAAAGGGGAGATATGGAAGGCTTCATGTTTGCAAATGGCTTGCACCCTCTTATACTCATTGCACAAGAGGTTGTTGCATTCTTTCAGAGGCAAATTTGGGACGAAGATGAGAACATGGATGATGACAATGATGGCAACATTAACATTGTCGATAATGATCATCAAGTTGAAGACGCTGGTGCAGGTGCTGAGGTTGAAATGGAAATCAACCAGCATGTAGAAGAAGTAGATGAAGACCCATTGCCTGGAGTATCCAGGAGGAGATCTAGAGACGAAGATGCTGAGATTGAGGAGAGTCCCAGCAAGCGCTTCAGAGCATGGAAGGAGTTTGATGACAGCGACTCAGAGGAAGACCCACTGCCCCGAAGGACCAAGAGGAAGTCTGGAGAAACGGGCAGTGAAGATGAGGACAGCACCAGCGGCAAACGCTTCAGATGGTGGGATGAGTTTGCTTCCAGTGACTCTGGGGAAGACGACGATGAGGATGAGGAGAGCACCAGCAGTGAATGCTTCACATGGTGGGATGAGTTCACTTCTAGTGACTCAGATAAAGACTCTCTGCCCAGAGGAACCAGGAGGAGGTCTAGAGAGGAGGATGATGAAGATGAAGAGGGCACTAGCAGAAAACGTTTCAGGAGAGAAATGTGAAATATGGCGACACCTTCTACAAGCCAAGTCAAGACAGTGACACAGAGAGGGAACCAGAAACAAATCACCAGTCCACTCTTGGCCCCCAACAGATGATTGTCTCGTATGTAAAGCAAGAGGAATTCCACTAGATGGCACTATTTTACTTCCCTTCACCTACATGACTCTGTCCTATATTTACAACACCTCTGCATTTAGTTACTCTGGATGGCATTACCCCGGCCTCCAGCTCCACTGTAAGGAATCTGGGAGTTATCTTTGATCAGGATATGGCCTTTAACTCTCACATAAAACAAATTTCAAGGACTGCCTTTTTTCACTTACCTAATATTGCAAAAAGAAAGACTCTCCAGCTTGTCCAGAATGCTGCTGCACGTATACTGACAAAAACTAGAAAAGAGATCGTATTTCTCCCATTTTAGCTTTGCTGCATTGGCTTCCTGTAAAATCCAGAGCAGGATTTAAAATCCTTCTCCTCACCTACAAAGCC